>NW_027412088.1:31742182-32214682 GCF_047663935.1 Musca autumnalis
AGCCTCTTTTATTCTTTTAGGTTTATTATGTAAAAATGAAGCAGGAAAGAAAGGCAACCAGGCAAAGCAGCTTATGTACCAAGGCCTTTAGTTTAAGTTAAATGATGATCCACAAAAGTTCAAAACTTTTCGCTAACCCTGAATTTACAAAAGACAGGACAATTGACTTCATGTATTGATTGTCAAAAACCCAAAACTTGCCTCTGTGACGTAGGCGTCCAGACAACTGCAAAAACAGTTGTAAAATTATGAATGAAAACCAAATATTTATTTTTGTTTACCGTTCTCATATTTTGTTTTTGTATATATTCTTTTGTTTTCAACAAATTTAAATTAACATCTCACTTCTTTTTCACAAAAATGTCAAAAAATTGTTAACCCTACTGTCTGTGAAAAACTGATAGACAGCTGGGAGACAACCGACAACTATATGTATGTGTTAGTAAATCAGAGTTGTATTTGAAGACAAACTGTCTGGTGTAAACGCCTAGTAATAATAACTATCGAAGGCAGTAATCGATATTGATCAATACTATGCATATCGTAATATTTCTGCGAATCTTAAGCATAGTACACACGGTCCAACAAAACTGACAGTCAACGTACTTTTACGGCAATTTTCTGGCAAATAAAAACTTTTTGTTAGCTAATGGCCTGTTCCTTTACTTTTGAAAATGGTAAAACCGGCAAAAGTAGTAAAAGTTGTAAAGTGTTCCCATATGAATTGTATGGTGCCTGAAGTAAAGGAACGCTTTTCGAGTAAGAAGTGGTAAAACTTGAAGATTCTTGCGCGTAAAGGAACAGAGCTTAAAAATGATTGAAATACAACATTTAAGGTATGTTTTAGTGATTAGGAAAGTAATTATTCAGCTAGACTTTGATATTAACGAAATAGACCTCGATGACTGTCAGTTTTGTTGGACCGTGTGTACTATGCTTTACACTGTGTTTACATTTACGAAATCCACTCGATTTCAATTGTCAATTCTATTGCTCAAACGTTAAATGAAATCCAGTCGATTTCAGATCAGTTCATTTGACGTATACACAAAGGAATTGACAGTTGAAATCGAGTGTATTTTGTAAATGTAAACATAGTATTAGATAAAGTTCAAATATGCGCCGCTGAGGATACAACGGAGGTATTTTAGGATCTGTTTCTTGTGGGCCTGCTTACAGAGATATTATGTTTTTCGTAGGCAAGTGCCTGCTTTCTGACATAGGGGTGTAAAACCTGTAAGTTATACGGTGACCAACTAAAAAGAGTGGAGGGCGCGCTATCTGACTCCCAAAATAAGACTCAACGTCTCGAAAATGGCCACAAAATCAGAAAAAAAATCCTAATACCCCGGTTACACTTAACCGGATTAACCCGGTGGGTTTGGGTTTCAAATGTCAATTCCATAGCGCAAACGTCAAATAAATCCGCATGAAGTGGGCTAACCCGGCAAAAAACTGTAGTGTAACCGTACTATAATACATAATTATTGGTATTCAATTCCATATTGTCAATATATGAACGCTTCTATTCATACAGGCTGAGGCATAACCTTTGTCGACAAAGCCGACTGATACTATTTCACATGTTTTTTTGTTATATTCTTGGTCTTTTCCTTTAAGTCCAATTTACATATGCATATTAAATGATTTCGTTTTACGAAATCCTAGAATCAAATGAAGTGTATTTACATCTGTTTTTTTTTGCGTCATTTGCTTACGCACACAATCGCACATACACACTTATACAATAACACAAACACACGCACAAAATATATTTATTCAGAGAAATAGCAATTTCACAACACAAATGTGTATCAAATAAATTAAATTAATTCTAAAAACAAAAAAAAATTATTTTTGCAAGTTTTTTAAACATTTATTTTCACTTTTGTCATGGTTTGAGTATTTTTGTTTTTCTACAACATACACAAACAAACAAATGCTCTGTTCCTTTACGTACCTGAGGTTACCATTTCTTACCATTTTTAACCTGTAAAGTGTTCCCTTACTTTTAATAGCATACAATTCATATGATAGCAGTTTACCACTTTTACCATTTTCTGCCACTGTTACCATTTTTAAAAGTAAAGGAACAGACCAAAAGACATCATAAAACAGTTGCATTTTTTGGTAGTTTATGACAAAAAAAACTGAGCTGCTTTTAATAGTATGGTGTTTTCGTGCGTTGTTTAGAATAAATTACGCAGCTTTCGTCATTTATTTTTGTATGGTAAATGACGCAAAATGTTGCCTGTTTTAGCAAATAAATGACGAAACAGCTCTAAATGACGAAAAAGTTGCTAATGTAAATTGGACATTACTACTGAAAATGGTAAAACCGGCAAAAGTAGTAAATTTTGTAAAACGCTCCCATATGAATTGTATTGTGTCTGAAGTAAAGGAACGCTTTTCGAGTAAAAAGTGGTAAAACTTGGATATTCTTGAAGGTAAAGGAACAGAGATTCTTTAAGAAAAGAATAAATCGGCTCGAAACTATTGTGTACTAGTCCCAATTTACATTAGGCGAGTTTACTTGCGGCAATTGTCATTTTGATGGAGAGAGAGGTGAGGTATATGGTAACCCTTTGCCTCTTAACACCCTCTCTCACCCACAAACTGACAATTGCCGCAAGAAAACTCGCCTAATGTAAATTGGGACCTAAGTACATTCACTGGCCTAATTCAATAGCTTCTTTCAATGAATACATGGTACAATAAAGTGGAGGTAGGCCAGGTATGAAAATCACTAAGAAATGCCACCCTGTAGCCATGGCTTAAAACGTCAAATGGCATGGTACAATAATAATGGTAGATGTACCTGCATAGCTATCCCGCATTACAAAAACATATGGAACTTAGAGCTTCACTTTTTATATGTTAAAAGTGCCAAATAGTGTAAAAACATTTCTTTGGCTAGGCTACAGAATATTCTTGTTGGAAAAGTGTTCTAAAAATAGCAAAAGTTCTTCCCAAACTTATGACATTGAAAAAATGTCATTCACTTATTTTGTACTTGACAGGTTTGGTTAGTTGACATCGTGATTGCTGGCATCCGATTTGCAGATAAATGTCAGCAGAATTTTTACAAAAATTTTAATTTTTACATTCCCGTACTTTTGGAACAAATTAAAATTAATATCAATATTTGAAAAATCGTACATACGTAAGTTTTGCTAAAAAGATCAACAATTTTATTTTGCCACGCGAATACACATTTTTTGTCCTTGTTTTCAATTTTAAGGTATAGTGTTACAGCAGAAGTTTTTTGTTGGAACAATTCAGCGATACATCTACCTTTATGATTGCATAATGTCAAAAACAGTACAAAATGTCAACCCTGCTATTGACAGATTACGCCATAAAAAGAAAAAAATTGTAATCAGCTGTTAGCTGTGGCCTACCTTTACTTTATTCTACCATGAATGAATATTTCAATTAAACAGTTTCGTTTTTGAACTAGAGAAACCTACAGTCTTGTGAGTTTTTTATTAGTCAGTTCGTCAGTAGTAAACAACTATACAAATTTCCAATTTGTTTTTATCACTACCAACTAAATAAGCCGATATCCAAATAAATTAATACCGAAAATAATAATACATACCAACAAATACCGGTAGAAAAAGATAAAGAATTCCAAAAAAAAATGTCATACGTAAGTTTTGCATATCTAATGCAATTTCCATTCCTCAAATTGCGTAGAATTGTTTTAATTAACTTTCCTTCCCTGCCACACTTCCCATTCTAGGGTGGTTACAATATGTACGGCAATCCACAAGGAGGAAATCCCGATTATGCTCAAGGTTATTCCGCGCCCCCAGGCGCTTTTCCACCTCAAAATGCTCAAGTTTCTCCCGAAGTTCAACAGTGGTTTAGCATGGTAGATCGTGATCGTTCCGGCAAAATTAACTGCTCGGAATTGCAAGCTGCTTTAGCAAATGGAAAAGGTCAAAGTTTCTCAGAGACCGCCTGTAAATTAATGATAAGTGAGTATTTCCGATAGTTTATATGGAGAATATTTAATTTGGCTTTTTATTTTTCAATGAATGAATTGTTTTAGACTAACAATAGGCAGGGAAGAACAAGTGTTTTCAGCTACTATTGTAATTGTGACGTCATGAACAAATTTTCATTCATATTTTTAATGACGCATTTTTTGTTGTTGAATGAGTTTGGTTTCCGTATTTAATATAGGGTGACATATGTGAGAAGATTTAACTTTTAGTAGAGACAACAACCTTTGCAATTTTAAATAATCGTGTTTATATGGTATTGGCATTTTACAGTACGTTTACATATAACCGGCATTTGGAAAATGCAAAAATTGAAAGAGCAAGAACATATTTTACTGGATTTGACCTAATTTTTGATCCAGCTGTATGCATGCATAGATTTGGTAGAGCGATTGGAGGCCAATTAATTGGTATTATCAAGACTTTGAAGAATTATGGCGTTTCGTATAAAATAATAGACTCAGGCCCATTATTACATCCTTTCTGTAGTTAAATTTTGGCCGGTATCGGACAGATAATCCGTTTTTTGTTCTTACATGTTTCCTTTAATAATAAGTGTCAGATAAACTAAAAGGAAGTTTGTGTTCCTTTTAAAATTTAAACTACGCCCGAGAGTATGCTGCACCAAAAGCAAGAAAAAAATTGTCAGCAAATTCAAATCAACCAATCAAATTTAAGTAAATTTTATGTATACACACTTTTTTTGCTTGATATTGCCATATTTTTACAAAATTTAACATTTATATTAAATGGAAGATGTTATAAGAAATTTCTGGTAATGCGAACTTTATTCTTTAATTTCGTTAAAGTAAGGTATAACTAAAATGGACTTCAAAGACAAGATAATAATATAATATATAAGATAATTCATATATAAAACTGTACAACACAGAAAATATTGCTATTACAATACCTAAGACTACCTAAGGCTACCTGGGATAACGATTTTTAGGAAACTTAAAGAGTATTTCCACGCAGAAGATATTACGAATCCCATAATTATTGGTGATTAATTGTTGTTTTCACTATTTTATTGTTGTTTTCACTGTTTGTAGTTCTTATATAATAGGACAAGGATTTCGACACTAAACTTCCATATAGGGCAATTAAATTAATGGGCCGATTCCGTACAGCGAGGCGAGTCGTGTCGCGTTGACAAATGCAATTTTTCGATTCCGTATGGCAATATCGCCTGACGTCGTCAAATTTTGTCGCCGAAATGTTCATTTTCCGGCGACAACAAATTAGCTGTCGCCGTACATTTTTACTAACGAACAAAAATAAAATAAAAAAAAAATAAAAATAACTTGTTATCGACGATTATTTTCTATCGCTGTACGTAGTGCATTTTTTAAATTTTGTCACAGAGACGATAGACGACGCGACATGACTCGCCTCACTGTACGGAATCGGCCCATAAGAACACAAATTTATTTTATTTCTTATTAAATTCTTTCGGCTTTTGCCATCGCCAAGACAAAAAGGGTTGAGGATTTTATTGGTAGACTTTTTTTTGGAAATTTCTTATCTTCTTTATTTTATACAAATATTTACTTTTTAATTGTTTTTTTATCTTACAGGCATGTTTGATAACGATGCCAGTGGAACCATCGATATTTATGAATTCGAGAAGCTCTTCAATTACATCAATCAATGGTTGTCGGTATTCAAAACATACGATCGTGATTCATCGGGACACATTGATGAGGCTGAATTATATCAAGGTAAGAAATTTCAATCATTTTTAAACGAACAAATCAAGTATCAGCATTTTCTTTCTCCATTTTAGCTCTAACACAAATGGGTTTCCGTTTCTCACAAGAATTCATACAATTTTTGGTAAAGAAAAACGATCCAGCAAATCAAAAGGAAGTATCTGTTGATCAATTCATGGTACTTTGTGTACAAATTCAACGTTTCACTGAAGCATTCCGCCAAAGAGATACCCAACAGAATGGCACAATTACAATTGGTTTTGAAGATTTCCTAACCATAGCAATTGGATGTTCAATTTAATTGTTTTGCACATACCACTTATCGAATAGCTTTCATCACGACCATTCAATATTAGCAGCAGCTTTACTTATCAAAAAGAAACACAAAAAGAACCATGATAATAATATAATTGTGCACCCTCTACCATGGAAATCTCTACAAAAAATGAACAATATTTTTTTATTTATTTTTTCAAGACAAAAAATAATCTTTTTAAATGTGTGTTTTTTATTGTAACCAAAATCACAGATTTTTTGATATTATAAGACTTGTTTGCCTGTACAAACATTTATGAATAGTAAATAAAAGTAGTTTATTAAAGAATAATAATGCTGGAAAATTTGATCTCACTTCCAGAACTCGATCAACATAAGAGGCGGCTGCAGCAGTACTTTCTGCTACCGGAACATCGGAGGGATTGATTCCTTGCCAGTCAGATTTTTCAGGATTCAGGGGTAATGAAATCGGGTGGTTTGTTAAAGGAGACTATGATCGGAAGATGGTTTGAAATAACGGGTTGCTACGACCGAATGCCACAATGGTGATGTCTTCCGAGCTGTGGCAATTTCCTCGTATCCTCATAGGAGCGAATTCGTTCACCGTTCAAAATGTGGAGCTATCAATTTGAAAGGCCTTTGAACATTGCCTAGGACGGAATGTTAATGCTCATGATGAGCATTGAAGTGTCTCCTAGCACCAGATGGTTATCGCCGTCCAAAATCAAACTAATGTCGAGCATATAACGCAAGGCACACCTATTCATCTCATCGGTGGTATGTACACATTAAGCAACTCTAACACGGCAGTCCCACACTTTGCTGTACCCCCATATAGTCCATGTATGACTCATACAAGTTCAAGACTGGTCTAACCAACGCAACGTTGCAAGCTACAGATGACGGTGAGCTTTGTTACTTTGATAGTGGCGACCATGCTGTTCACAATTTCGTAGATTTTGTTGCGGAAATCGTTGCTATTGAATGCAGGAATAGCGCATTTCCATGCCGCTGAACAACAAAATGTTGTATAAGATGCTGCGCTTATAATAGTTGAGGAAACTGCGGGAATGTCTTGTACTCTGACGACGGCGAAGTTGGAGACATGGTGTGAGATGTTCTGGGGCAGCAAGCAGCAACACAACTGCTACCGCAGTAGTCTTGGAGGCGGCGAAGGCCAAAGCAGCCTCTGAAATACAGCATTCACCGATGTTGACATGTGGTGGATGCCGATCTGGTCAGGGATTCTTCTATATCCCAGCGACGATCAAATTATTACTCCTCCCATGATAAAAAAATATAAACAATGTTCGATTTCTGGAAATTTAAATTAGGGATCGGTTCCAATGATACATTTTTTCCTGGGCCAACGCTTTTTGACATACAAACCAATTACAAATGTTCACTTGTGGGAGATTTTTCACTTTCACCATCTCTTCCTATTACAATGCGCGAAAAAAAAAATGACAAGGAAAACTGAGTAGATTTTGAAAGTAGAGCTAAAAATATGAGACACGTATATCGGCGTTTTTAAAGTTTACATCGGAAAGTAACCAAAGTTCAGCCCATTTCTAGTTTTTTTTTTTTCGAAATATTCGAGTTAAGATATCTTGGAATCCTGGCATTTTAGGTATATAGTGTCTTTGGCAACTTTAGAGAGGAGGATGTGGGTATGTTAAAAATTTTAACCCTCATACGGTTCATCAAAGGAATCTTTTTGGTCCTTTTTTCGAAAATCTTTCAAAAACTCCATTAACACTTTCGCAGACGCAAAAAAACTCAGAGAGGTGCAAAGAATGACACCCATTTTTTTCGAAATTAATTTTTGTGTATTTATTAATTAATTATTAATCTATATATATATATAATTCTCCTGTCACGGTGTTCGGCTTTGAACTCCTCCTAAACGGCTGGACCGATTTTGATGAAATTTTGTAAGTGGAGTTTGTAGGTCTAAGAATAGGGTTTTAACTACTTTTTATAGTGGTCAGTGGAGTGACCAGGGTACCTCCCCCACAATTTTTTTTAAGAAATCGTGAAATGAATTTATTTTTGAACGTTTTCTTTAAAAAAATGTTTGCATTAATATGATTTTTACTGTCTTGATCTTGAATGGTGATCTCGGAAATGGAATATCGCGGTCAACCCAATTTTTCAAAAATGTATAATTATAGATAATATCCTTAATTTTAGCAAGCGTGACTACAAAAACGCTTTTAACCCGGGCTCCAATAGGTGGGAAAGCGCGATCAATCCCACATTTTAGAATACAGTACAACACCGATAATGTGCATTGGTCACTAAAACGACGGGTCAACAATGTGGGTCGAAAATCTAGAGGGATCAATATGTGACTGATCCAAAACGACGGGCCAGCAACGCGGAACCGGGTCAGCTAGTATTATTATAAATTTTTATTTATTATATTATAGATATACATACATACATATGTATATGAAATTAGTCGTATTATATACAATAATCACAAAAATATGCGTTTTTATACAAGTAAGTGACTAAAGATTGACAATCTGGATAAAAGTTGTAAAATATGGCCCTAAACCTAAAATCAAAACAAGGGCTGCTAAGAATGTTATATATTATGGTTATAGATTTCTTTTATTCAGAGACTCATAGTGAAATTTGATTTGCAACATTTCTTCTTTTTACCATATCCCCAAAAAGTGAAGGATTTTGTTAGATTTTGTTCCAGTATGGAATTATGTAAAAATAACAGTCCAAAATTAAAACAAATAATTTCATTCTAAAATATATAAATTTGTAATCTGAAGTCGAATTTAGTAATGAACTCACCCATTGTAAATAATACGCTTATCGATTGCATTTAGTACGATAATGTATTTGTAATCGATATGTACACTAGTACAGAGAACTAATGCTGAGTACACATTGAAAGTTTTGAATGACAGCTTTGTTGGTGCTTGCTAGTGTGGCCGTTCATTTTTATCATTCATCATGCAACTACAAAATGTTTTGTGGTTGCTGGACGGTTGGACAGTTATCGATAATTGAAAAAATCGTCATTCAAAACTGACAATGTGTACTGTACTTAAAGTGGGGTACACGCGATCAGTTTTGACTGTCAGTTTTGCTCAAATTATCGGTTGCTTGCCAGTGTGGCCGTTCATTTTCATCAGTCATCAGGCATCCACAAAATATTTTGTGGTTGCTGGACAGTTTGACATTTATCGATTTTTGAGAAAAATCGACAGTCAAAACTGATCGTGTGTACTATGCTTAAGTATGATGAAATAAAAATGAAAAGAAGCCATTCTTGGCGTACCCTCAGAAAAGCTAACAACTCAGGTGTGACAAAGAACCCGTCGGCGGAAAAAACTGAAGACAAAATTTGATGGTGAAATTAAATTAAAACGCAAAAGAACAGGAGTGAAAAAAAACTGAAAGAAAAAAAGGAGAAATTTTGTGAAACTAAGCGGAGAACTAGAAGAAAAATAGACAGTGAAAAAAAACTCTAAGAAAAAAGAAAAAGTTTCTTGTTGAAAAACAAGAAATAAGGGAACTGATGAAGATCTGTGGCGAGATCTGAAACTATAGTATTCCCTGCCTTACCCCTTGGTAAACATCGCCAATTTTTTCCCACTAATAAATTAAAGTTGTTTTAATAAAATATTAAAACAACGACTACGGGATTAAGCCTGACTATTTTGAAAAACAAAATAGAAGTCGTCATCTCAAACAAAAAACGCCAACCCTCCTAATTGTGAGACCGGGCACCGTCAAAATGTTGTTTATTGCTGTAGTATGCAATACCAACAAATTAGTTATGTGCTTTTTCGTCGAGAATCGACGAACGCATAGCAGTGGGAAAAATTTGGATTTGTTTGCAAGTGAAGTTGCTAGAGTTTAGGTAGTGCCAAAGAAATTCTCGATCAGAGTGTTTCTTTGCGCACGTATCTATTTGAGCTAGCAATTGACACTTGGGTATAAAAAGTTTCTTGTTGAAAAACAAGAAATAAGGGAACTGATGAAGATCTGCGGCGAGATCTGAAACTATAGTATTCCCTGCCTTACCCCTTGGTAAACATCGCCAATTTTTTCCCACTAATAAATTAAAGTTGTTTTAATAAAATATTAAAACAACGACTATGGGATTAAGCCTGACTATTTTGAAAAACAAAATAGGAGTCGTCATCCCAAACAAAAAACGCCAACCCTCCTAATCCTGAAAAACTAAAATTTAAAAAAGAAATGTCGTGTGAAAATTTTAAGAGATGAACTAAGAAAGCTCTGCATTCAGTTTCCAGAAACTGCCACATATATGCAGCTACGAGACTTGTTGAAGGATGTGAATGGTGGACAGGAAGAAAAAACTGACAAGAACAAATATATGCCTGGTGAACCCAACACACAAACAGACGAACAAGCTAGTGGCAGCAACCAAAACGAGCAAGCTGACATTGTTGAACGAGACAGTGGCAGCGCCCAGACAAGCCAAAGCAAGCAGGCAGACATCGTTGAGCGAGCTAATGGCAGCGGCCAAACAAGCCAAAGCAAGCAAGCATACACACATACAGACAAACGACAAAAACAACGACAAAGGCAACCTCGCAAACCTCAACGACACCAACAACAACGAGAACCTCGCAAACCTCAACGACACCAACAACAACGAGAACCTCGCAAACCTCAACGACACCAACAACAACGAGAACTTCGCCAACCTCAACGACACCAACAACAACGAGAACCTCGCAAACCTCAACGACACCAACAACAACGAGAACCTCAACGTCAAGTCAACATCAAATAGTGCACTTCGGCAAAGTTTAAAATCTTCCAGAAAAAGGAAAATCACTATAGAGCTAAGTAGTGACCCAAAAATTAATTAAAACAAGTAAAAAAGTATCAGTCGGCTTTGCCGACAGAGATATACCCTCAGCCTGTGTATATTGAAACAATTTTTTTCCAAAAAACGCATGTATTTAGGGAGTTTTAAAAATTTTGGGCGTTTAAACTGACAAAAATGTTGATTAGGATTTAATATCAAAAGTTTTGCGGAGGAGATACTAAAAAGAATGGATCTCCAGCCACTACATATGGTACCATAGGGGTTTTTTAGAACTTCAGGGATGTTTGCTCAAGAAGTAGGAACTTGCCCCTGAAACAACTTTTACCATCGCAAATGAGGCAGCAATGCAAGTTGCTTCAACAAAAATCAAAGTGATTCGAAAGCAGGTCTTAAAGTGAACATGTATCCGAAATTTTTAGTGGGAGGTACCGGATGGAGTGGACAAATATAGTCCATATTTGAACCTGATCTATATCTGGTAGATATATTAGGATGTGTAAAGTATGGACCAATTCGGCCACTCTCTTCAAGAGTTATCGTACGCACAATTTTTCCGAACATTTTTGAACTTTTGTGGGGGAGGTACCTAAAGGAGTGGACCGATATGGCTTATCTTCGAACTTAAACTATGTTTGGACAAAATATTACTAAGGCCAAACTTTGGACCGAATCGGCAGACCTGTTCCAGAGTTATTTTGCCCTCCAACCTCCTCACACGGTGTCATAGGGGTTTTTTGCAACTTTCAGGCTATTTTCTCAGGAAGTATGGACTTGCCCCTGATGAAACTTATACCGTCGTATGGAGGGCAGTGAATACAAGTTGCTAAAGCAAAAATTAAAGCGATTCGAGAGATGTTCCTAAACTGAACTTTTCCAAAATTTTGTGTCGGAGGTACCCGACGGAGTGGACCGATTGAGTCCATATTAAAACCTGATCTAAATCTGGTACACGCTCCACGATGGGCAAAGTATGGACCAAATCGGTTACACCCTTCAAGAGTTATCGTGCGTACAAATTTTCCGAACATTTTCGAACTTTTGGGGGGGAGGTACCGGAAGGAGTGGACCGATATAGCTCATCTTCGAACTTAAACTAAGTTTGGACAAAATATTACGAAAGCCAAAATTTGAACCGAATCGGTTCAATAAAAGGGTTTCGTGGGCCGCTAAACAATACAATGTTCCGGCGCATGAACTGCAAGCAAGGGTTGATGTCCTGAAGGCAAACATCCTCGGTTAGAAACCTTTTACTTACCTTTGCCTTTACTTTCCACTATCCTTTAGAAGAAGCAAGTACCACATGGTACAACAAGAAAGGTAATTTCATGCTACCGTATGATTAAATTTTTTTTCAAATTCTGAATTTGAAGTACATTCATTGTCAAATTGAATTTGACAGAAAATATTTATGTACATACATATGTATGTATGTGTGTACATGTTTTCAAATGTCAGTATTTATTAAACTTTCATTTGATTTTTTTATTAAATTAGAAACGGTTTAAAAATTAGCTTTCTTTCTACATCTATATGTTAAAAGATTCCTTATTGCTGTGATGATTCGAACAAGGTCTATGCTGCGCAAAATCGACAGGGAGGTAAGCTCCGTGATATTGGTGCTATTTCGATAACGTTGTGCTACTTTTGTTTTAATCAAAAACACATCTGGCATAACCATCACCAATAATACGGCAGCGGATTCATTGTACCGAATTGACCCGAAACCAAAAGCGTTTCGGCCAGCAGGTGCCTATGCTGCTACAACAACAATGGTGACTCGGAAGTAGCAGCAAGGTCTTCAAGTCGCTGCCCGCAGCTTTTGGGGTGTTGATGAACGAACATTTTATAAAGCTATAGGCCGGTCTGTGGTATGCTATATGACGCCAGCTGAACAGTGGAAGAACTTCCCAACTTGCCATTGTGGATCCTCATGACACCAATGAACCATATTCACGAGGAGACGAAGAAGAATCGCAACAATATGTCGATAGACTGAATTACTTGTTTGGGTGTTGCCAACATATAGTGGACACATTGATGCAGTTGCACAGGCAGTACAGAGGTACAGTGGTTTTAGCCCAGTTAAGACAGACGATTTAAAATTGATGGCACAATAACCATCATATGCCCTTTATGATAATTGGGCCCACACTCAATTTGCATTTGTTTAATTCCCCCGGTAAATCAACTGACCTATCTCCTGATTCTTTATGGACGCTCCAGAGCAGTTTGCAGAACCAGATAACAGAAATGTACGAACATACATATTTGCAACAACAAACGTAACCAAAACATAAATAAGTATAATAGATTAAAAAGAGTAACATTTTTAATGTCTCAAGAAGCATTTATTAATAAAAGTTATAAAAAAATAAAAATTAAGATCTTTTTCATCTTTAAGGTGGCATGGGAATTGCATTTTTCAATTCAGTGTATTCTAAAAATAACAGTTCATTTCGATATGGCTTTCGTTGGATGAAATTAATCCGCCATAGGAATAAACAAGTTCAATATACATGGATCATAAATGATTCGTTATCAGCAGTCCAGGATTGACGTGTTGTTCAGCGGTATCCATTGGGCCGTATTTAATCATTTGTTCGGATATCGATGGTTGTTAGATATTTTGGATGTCAAGATCTGAACTGATGAAAACAGGATTTTGTTCATCTAGCTGTTGTGGTGGTGATGTTCTTGTCTGCATTCATTATTTTCCCCTGTAGATACAATAGCGTAGTTAGATTAACAAAAAAACAGTAGGACTGTTTGTGTCAATGGAGAAGTGGGATACCTGATGGTGAAATGACGAACTTGGGACCAGCCAGATGTGCGAATGGCTCTGAATGTATTTGTTGCTACTTCTGCTGCGTATTGTTCACCGGTAATTGTTGCTACGCTGTGGAGGTCTATAATTCGTTGCAAATTGTCAATATATTTTCATAATTCTATTGATTCCTGTTTAATTTTTCGAAAAATAATGATACAGCATCATTCGTTGTTGTTAGTAAAGAATTTCTACACGTTGCGCACGCGAGGTGTATGATCAGGAAGTTATATAAATAAAATATCGAGAGCATTATTAAATTATATTAGTATAGCTTTTTTTTAATTTTCAGAAAAAATGTACATATGTATATGTATTCACTTCAAGAAATAAACAAACCTGTTTTGTTTTTGTTATGAAATGTCATGCCGTATTATTGTTATCCTGTATTTGACACGCTGCCGTACAGACGTACAGGGTTGTATTTATCTAAATTTGACAGATGAGACTACCTTTTATCATTCTACCATGCAAGTACCACAAGCACGACGGAGTTATTAGATGGCATGGACCTCCAACTAGGTGCTGATCTAATTCCAGAAGAGGATAACATGAACGAAGCTATTGCGTTTTACAACAGCCACCGTGACGATTGGGGCGTGTCCATAAAGTCTGTTGGTAAACAATTTTGCATTAACCCACTTAGCGCCGAGAATTTTTTTGCGAGAAAACTTAACATTTTTGAGACATTTTAAGCATTTTTTAAAAAATAAATTTTTTCTCTAAAACGTGTAGTTTTCCTGCAATCGGGCCTTCTTTTAAAAGTGTCAAAATCTTTGGAGGGTAATATAGGTGTACCCTTATATGCCAATCCCTTTTCGATAGAGAAAATACTCCTACTATATTCCTATCAAATCCCTTTATATATTTCTAACATTTAGGATTAAACTTTTATCGCGTATTAAAATTTTTCATCAAAAGTCGAATTTCACAAAAAAGTCGATTTTTTTGAATAGCTTGGGTTTTAGGCCATTTGCGTGGAAATGGATAGGTCAAATGAAGCTTTAAAAGCGCGAAATGACAGATTACAGACAATACTATAACAAAATGCAAAAAACACCACAAAAATATTCGAAAAAACCAGAGTTTTACGTCAATTTTTGCGACCATTTTTTGTGGCGTTTAACGACCAGTGGCTTTATCTGGGTTAATCGAAAAAAAATTTCAGCGGACCTAAAATGCGATCCTGAATATATTCGCAGAGAAAATGATATATTTAATAACAAGTTAAAAAACATCCACCTAAACAAATTAAAACTGAACTTACAAATGTATACAATTAAAAAATACATATTTTTGCCTTGTTAACATGAAGCAACAACAAGTAACTCAAAAAGCAATTCTTTAAAAGAAAGAAAAAATATTAAATTATTATCTAGAGAATATTTATAATACGCAACCTTGTTGTAAACAAAATGCGGATGTGATGTGTTATATATTAAGTTTGTAATAAAGCAAAATTGAGGATTAATTTAAAATAAGAAATTAAAATTATTTAGTTATTCCCATGTAAGTTTGCTTTGTCATGTAATAATTTCGAATGTCTTTTTGCAAATTTGTCTACAATATGAGATCGCTGAATTAATGATGACACATTAAAAATTTTCTTTGTAAATGTCACTTTAAATATTCTTAGAATAATACATTTCTTATCTACTTGTGTATAAATAAATACAAATTTGATTTTGAAACGAGTGATTTTATACTTATCGAGAGGTTTATTTTCCATCATTATCGAAATTGCCGAATCTGTTCAATCCTACGCACAAGAAATTATGAAATATTTTTGGATGGATGCTTTTCGAGGTCTCATTGAGCACGAATTAAATGCCTATTATATTGTCCATAAAATACACGAAAAATAACCGTAAATGGTGTGAATAAAATGCTTGAGGAGTGAAGTGAGAGGTGAAGTTTGCAGGATATACCTACTGTTTTACAGAATTGTTAGATTTTTTTTTAAATAGAATTAGAATTCGAGAAGCTATAGTGCGATTCTATAACCTATTTTTATTTGAGTTTTTTATTAAAATACTAATTTCGAAAATTCTTCAGTGCAGTTTTGTAACTAGTTAACGACAGAATTACCCTTTACCCTGTAGGTGGACATTTTTATGTGTCCATAATTTTTATTGATACAACACTTATCATAATATGTAGGTATAAAAATTTAATTTATAATTTTAAATTTTAACTTCTATCGATTTTTGGTAATCGCTTATCTCAATAATGTCATCATGGGCGTGGAAAGTAACCAAGTAGGCGGGGCAAGTTCCACCCATTTCTAGTTTTTTTTCCAAATATTCGAGTTAAGATATCTTGGAATCCTTGCATTTTAGGTATATAATGTCTTTGGCAACTTTACAGGGATGTGGGAAATATATAACTCATGCGGTTCATCAAAGGGGTCTTTTTATTTTTAGTCCTTTAAAAATTTTTTTCAAAAACTTCTTTAAAATGTGAAATCCAAACATTCCACAAAATTATTCGCTATAAAATTTTACTATAGGCCTCAGAATACACCAAATCTGTAAATCTTATCCAATAGCCAAGAATCTCTAAAAATGAAAAACACGTTTTATGGTTAAAGTCGGACTTCATCTGAGTTTATTAAAAATTGTCCCACAAAACATAATTTTAGAGAGATGACGTCGGAGACAAAAATATTCTTCTTCAAATTTCACTATGGGTCACCAAAGAAACGAAATGTCTATTTATATAATATATCATGAAAATATCAGCATCAAAAAAACATGAAAATATTTCCAAGTTTTTTGATGAAATTTTTTTCCTTTTTTCGAGTTGATACATGAAAGCAATTTAAAACATGGTTCTAGCTGAAAATTGTCAAAATTCTACACAAAATTTCACTATGAGTTTCCCTTAAGTTGCAACGGCGGAAAAACAAACTCATGGGAAAATTTCATTCATGATAACCCCCAACATTTCTCAAGGGGAAGCGGGAATTCCTGGAATATGGGGTGTTCATAAATGTAATTAAGTTTTTTTTTACCGCTTGTAGTTTCTGTGATCCCTACAATTTTGTTCTCCATATTTCCCGACCAGCTACATAGAAAGAAAAAATATTAATGTTAACCTGTGTATAGTTGCAGGGTTAGACATTGTATAAAGAATTTAATCTCAAATTACTGAAACGACCAATTTGTCAGCTACCAATTGTAATCCCAATAAGTAAACGTTTGATTTTAGAAATAGTTTATTAGGTTTTATGTTAACTTATATAAATGTACACGTAGTTAGGGATACAATAGTTCTGCTGCAGCATAACACGTAGTAGACAAACGATAAACATAGTAATTTTTTCTTGAACATAAAGGTATCTTCTTTTTTGGTTTTAATTAGCGGCCATCAATTTATTGGTTAATTTGTATTAATTAATTTATTTACTTTTTGGCATACATGTTTTCAAGTAGTATTTTGGTTTTGTCTTTTTTCAGGGGTTTGTTTTATCAAATAACATACGTGTCGCGCACATGTTCAAGAAAAGGGTATTAATTCAATACTTTGAAATGTTCACTTTTTCGTAAAAAAGATACACAATGATCAGCATCACCCACTGTAAAAATATCCCTTTATTTTGTCTAATATTTCGTCAAAAAATACTGTTTTGTCACACATTATCCTGTTCCTGCAAGAAGCTACTATTTTATACTACGATAAGAATATTTCCTTTATCATATCGAAAAAATGTAAAAAATAGTAGATTCTTGCCGTTCTGGAACAGACCATATGCATGTATCAACAGTTTTTGTCTCTACTGGAAATATAGAAAACTTCGAGTTATATATAGTATAGTTTACATTTACGAAATCCACTCGATTTCAACTGTCAATTCCATTGGTTAAACTTCAAATGAAATCCAATGGATTGCAGATGAGTTTTCATTTAACGTATACGCAAAGGAATTGACAGTTGAAATCGTGTGGATTTCGTAAATGTAAACCAAGCATTACTTCCCTTTTGTTAAACAGGTGCGATATATCGATTTTGTGTGTACATACATTTTAAAGGTTATGTTTACTTATTAATTTTAAGGTTATGTGTACGGTTTTGATTTATTTTACAAAATTCTTTTCTTTCTTTTGATTCGAATATTTTATTATGATATTTAACGAATTTGTATTTAATTAATGAGTAATTTTCATTATAGCAATTCAATGCAATATTTATGCTTGTAGCATTTTTTTTTATCAAGAAACGCTTTATGACTCTCGCGCTTCATTCCTCTTTTAACATTTATGGTCTGTTTCTTTACTTCTGAAAATGGTAAAACCGGCAAAAGTAGTAAAAGTTGAAAACTGCTCCCATATGTATTGTATTGTGTCTGAAGTAAAGGAACGCTTTTCGAGTAAAAAGTTGTAAAACTTGATGATTCTTGAACGTAAAGGAACAGGGCTTTAATGTAATAATAGTATACAGTAAAATACATTTTAAATGCATTCTTAAGTGTGAGTTGGTATATTTTATATAACAAAAATACATATATATATGTATGGATGTAGAACAGGTTAACTAAAATCAGATTACGTTTCAAAATTGTGTCAGTATGAGCAGTGGGGGAGCAATGACTTTAGTTTACTTTATGTGTTGGGGATGTTAGTTTCACACCTGAATTTGTGTAAATTCAACATCATCCTAATTTTACTATGCTTTTTATATTATTAAAAAGATTGAATAAATTTAACTTACACATAAATGGAAATTAATCAGTCTTTAAAAACTTAAAAAAAAAGAAAAATGAAAAAAATATGCATATGAATAGAGATGGGAAATGGGTAAATACCCAAATGGTAAATACCCATTAAAATGGGTAATTTGGGTAGAAATGGGTACATACCAGGGTATTTACCCAAATTGTGGGTATAAACTACAGAAACTAAAATCATGAAATTAGATGCGAAAACGCAGTGTTTTACCAAATTTTAAATGACTGTGAATAAAATTACCGTTTTTGGATACGGGACAAGTTAAGATATGATCAATTTTGGTCCATATTTTGGTAAATCTCTCATATATTATGACATCATATTTTCGGTATTTAACAACTTTTAAAGCAGTTTGTTGTATATCTTTTTGCAGAAAATCATAAATGGTGGATCGAAATCCAAACTTTATGATATATCAGATGGATTAACCCACGACTTCAGCAGATAATCTTGAGATTTGAGTCCTCCTCGAAAAAGCTATAATTTTTGCATTCTTCGCTAACTGTTTCGCACAAGCAACTCCAACGACCGATTTGACGTATAAAAAGTTTAGTCCGCGTGGTTTTACTGCTTTTTTGGTATTCTTTTTGATTGTCTGTCTGATAGAAAAAACTAAATTTTGATTTCAAAAGTAAATTTTATTTACCCAAATAAACACCCAAAAAAGATATTTATTTGGTATTTACCTGGTATTTACCTAAGTTTTGGGTAAATACCGGGTAGAATCCCATCTATACATATGAATGAACGAAAAATCATAAAAATAACGTATATATTGAGCGGCTGATATATGGGGTTATAGCAAGTAAAAAAGTAGCAGTCAGCTTTACTCACAGCAAAAGACACTCAGCCTATGACTGTACAAAAACACAACAGAAGTGGTTACCAGATATATGTACAATAAACAGATCCCTAATTAATTAAAAAAAAAAAACAGTAAAGAAAGGATCAAAGTCAGGCGGTGCCGACTATAATACCCTACACCACTGGGAATATTTAAAATATATATGGGAGCTAAATCCAAATCTGAACAGATTTCGAAATAATTTTTCACATTTATTTCATAGACCAAATTCCGTCACATATTCAAAATTTCATCAAAATTGGACATATATAGCGTGTTTCGTACATCAAATATCTAAAATGGGCAGATAATATTATGGTAGATATATCCAAATCTGAACCGATTTCGATATGATTTGTCACACTTATTTCTAGACTAACCACCATCACACATTCCAAATTTCATTGAAATCGGACATATATAGCGCGTTTCGTGCATCAAATAGTTAAAATCGGCCGAGAATATATATGGGAGCTATATCTAAATCTGAACCGATTTCGATATACTTTGGCACATTTATTTCTAGACTAACTTCCGTCATACATTACATATTTCATTGAAATCGGACATATATAGCGTGTTTCTGGCATGAAATACCTAAAATCGGCCGAAAATATATATGGCAGCTATATCTAAATCTGAATCGATTTCTATATAATTTGGCACACTTATTTCTAGACCTAATTCCGTCACATATACCAAATTGCATCAAAATGGGACAGAATTTGCGTGTTTGGTGCACCAAATGCTTGAAATCGGGGAAAGATATATATGGGGGCTATATCCAAAACTGAACCGGTTTGTACCAAGTTTGAGTGGTACTTACCGAAATGTGGATTAGGAATTAACTGCACTAACACACAAATGTTGAACTTTTGTAGGGCAGGTACCCTTACACGCAGAGAAAAAAATATGTTTGATCCAACAATATTCCAAGAGCAAAATATGTATTGTTAACATATTGTTGGATTCCTCATGTGGTATTGTAAATCCAAAAATAGTTTGTGTCAACTGAACAATATTTCTCTCTTTTCTTCGAAAATTTGTTTCTCTTCTCTCGCTATTCGATGCCGTGTTGAAAAAACAATTTTGGTGAGTTGTGGTGTGTTTGTATGACATGCTGCCTTTACCTTTGTTTTTGTGTGTATGTACTTGTGAGACTCTTGTTTTTATTTGTTTCTGTTTTGCTTCATTCTTCTTTCCTTTTCATGTTTGTTATGGTGTTTAATTATTCCTTATGTTGTGGTGGGTTCTTGTGGCTTTTTGTTTGTCTTTGTTGTCAGCCAATGCAGCAAACCATGTATTGTGTTCATCAATGATTGCAATATTATACGCGACATTTATATCCAAGTTATGCGAAAAGTGTATATGAGAAGTATATGCACTCAAATCAAAAATTTCTGGGCTGGTTTTCTGTATTGACAATACTTTTTGTAAACAAAATTAGATTATGATAGTTCCTAAAATCGGTATTGTTAACGATTTTAACAATATTGCGGAAATTCGAAAGTTGTTTTTGTTTTCTATGTTTGGAACAAAAGATGGTATTTTTGGATTTGGATTACAATGTTTGAACAAAACAAATACATTTTTGGAACCAAAACATATATTTTTGTTCCAACAAAAGCGAAAAATATTTTTTCCCTGCGTGTAGGGAGAACCGATATGGGCCATTTTAGAAGTTTCGTTCTTTTTTTTTCGTTCTTTTCTTTTCTTTGGGCCAAATTGGTTGCCCCATTCAAGTGATATCGTCCTAGCATTTTAGTGACATTTTTAAATATTGGATATAATATGACGAAGACCAAATGTTAGTCCAAATCGGTTGAACAGTTCGAGAGTTATCGTGCTCTCCGACCGCCACATATGGTGCCATATGGGATTTTACAACTTTCGGGCTGTTTTCTCAAGAAGTATGGACTTGCTCCTGAAAAAACTTTTACTGTCGCAATTGAGGCAGCGAATGGAAGTTGCTTCGACAAAAATCAAAGTGATTCCAGAGTAGTAGGTCTTAAAGTAAACTTATCCAAAATTTTGTGTGGGAGGTACCCGAAGGAGTGGACAAATATCGTTCATATTCGAACCTGATATATTTCTATGTAGTAGATATATTAGGATGTGTAAAGTATGAACCAAATCGGTCACTCCCTGCAAGAGTTATCGTACGCACAATTTTCCGAGCATTTCTGAACTTTTGTGGGGAAGGTACTTGAATGAGTGAACCGATATGGCTTATCTTCGAATTTAAACTAAGTTTGAACAAAATATTACGAAAGCCACATTTTGGACCGAATCGGCAAATCCCTTCGAGAGCTATCTTGCGCTCCAACCACTAAACACGGTGTCATAGGAGTTTTCGCACCTTTCAGGCTATTTTCTCAGGAAGTATGTACTTGCGCCTGATGAAACTTGTACCGTCATACGGGGGCAGTGAATACAATTTGTTACAATAAAAATCAAAGCGATTCGAGAGCAGGTCCTAAACTGAACTCTTCCGAAATTTAGTGTGGGATGCACCCGAAGGAGTGTACCGATTGAATCCATATTGGAACCTTATCTAAGTCTAATAGAAATTTTACGATGTGCAAAGTATGGACCAAATCGGTTACTTCCTTCAAGAATTATCGTGCGCAGAAAATTTCCAAACTTTCGTGGGGGAGGTACCGATATAACCCATCTTCGAAGTTAAACTAAGTTTGGACAAAATATTACGAAAATTTTGGACCGAATCGGTTGATCCGTTGGAGAGTTATCGTGCACTCCAGCCAGCCAGACAGACGGACATGGCTAAATCAACTCCAAATTGTTTGAAACGGATTTCGTCCAAACATAAGCTGTGTTCCAGAACTAAAAAGTTTTTACAATTTTTACGACTTTTACACATTTTACTCGAAAAAGCGTTCCCGTACACAAAAAAGTTGTAAAATGTTCACTTCTCTTTAAACAAAAATGGCGCTCAATGACGCTCTCTTTAAAAACTTTTTACACGACAAATTTGGGCGAGTAAAAAAATAGTAACATGGTTGCCGGCGTCTGATTGGCTGATACGCCGACTTTGACATTTGTTCCCGTTTTTTTGACGTATTTTCCATTTTTCCGTTCCCGAACTATTTCAAAAAACTTGTGTGTGAGAACAAATTTTTTTCAGTTATCTCTTTTACGAGTTTTACCATTAAAAAGTACGGGAACGAAGCTATACTTGGTGTCTAAAACCATCATTTCGATGAGGCACAGTTTGCCCGTATGAAATTATTTATACCACCGTACAAACGAAAAAACTGAGTAGAGCATCTGAAGGGCGGCAAGATTGGAACCGGTGGTAGTAAATTGTGGGCACCGGTTAAAACAAAAAAAAAAAAAAAAAATGATGAACAGACATCTGTCCGGTTCAATAGCGTTGTTGTCATAGATGCGAAGAGGTGTGCGGGCGGGAACAAGAAAATTATGTTATATTGTTGCAGATGTTATCCGAGTCGCAAAATCATTCAAATGGCTGGGCTCTACTTATCGTAAGCTATTCTAACAGTCACCAAAACCTGAAAAAGGGACAAGGTGGACTTACTGAGGCCTGGCAAGGATGCCACCAAAGATGTATTATACAGACCGATTTCACTTTTGTCACTAGTAGCGAAGATTCTTAAGGCGTTACTCCTGTCCGGCATCAAAGCGTGATAAAGAGTTACGGATCATCAGCACGGTTACCGTAGCAGGATAGTACTAGTACATAGCACGCCATTTTCACACATATGTATTAATTGAAGTCTCAAAACAGGCCGTGTCACAGAAGTGGTAGTAGGTGGCATTGGATCTGATCATGGCGTCAGGTCCCTCCGTTGATAACAATGGTGTCAGGCTAAATCTTGATATTGTTGAGTTTTTTTTCCTGCAAGAATTATGAAAATATCGGTCACTAGGTTAAAAGCCACATTGTTCACCGGAGTTGAAGCTCCCACTTAATGTGAAGGTCGATGGGTCAAAATTCCAACCACTAATTTCCCCAAAGTCCCTAGAGTTATAGCTTATATAAGTTGTCCGCTAATGGCATAGCTATGTGCGATAGAGTTGTGTAGTTCCGGAACGAATTAGTTCCAAGGAACTATTCCGGGCAAGGAACTATTGGAACTATATCCGGCTCTTGCATTTATATAGTTCCTTTCGTTCTTCTCGTTCTTTCAATTTAAAGCCTACGTCGATCATTCGTCTTGGTTGTTTTTTCGCTTCAATTTATTTATTTTTATGTCATTCATCCACCAAACCATGAAAACATTTCGGTCTCGGAACTATTTGAACCAAAGGAAACAAAAAGAACGACGAAAGAGGATGATTCGTTGAACTATTTCGGTCTCGGAACTATTTGGAACGATGAAAGAGAAAGATTCGTTGAACTATATCGGTCTTGGAACTATTTGGAACTATATTAAGGAACTAGTTCCTTTTGGGAAAAGGAACTAGAAGGATCGATCCGCTCCGGGAACTAGATTGCCCAACTCTAATGTGCGATAATATGATAAGTATGATCAAGGTCCACATGTCGCTTTCGGCTAGCACTTGGGGTGCTGACAAAGCAACGAACCCGTCTGTGGTATGCTATGTGGTGTCAATGGGGTTTGCAAATGTTAGCGCTAAGCAGTGAAAGAATATTCAAACCTTGCAGAATGCCCACCGAAGGTCTCCAATCGAGTCACTATCCAAGTGAACCATCTTTAAGAGGTTACGAAGATTTTACAGCTACATCAGCACAACGAGATGTTGTCGATTCAGGAACTGCTTGGGTGTTATGGCCGTGAATCTCTCTGCCACAATCTAATGGACAGACTTCTGCACCCTGGCATGTCAGGAGAGAACTTTATGACCTAGAAAGAGACCTAAGAAGCAGTGGAAGAATATTCAAACCTTGCAGAATGCCCACCGAAGGTTGGGGTGGCTCCCCAAGTGATTTTACAGGTGAATCAGCACAACGAGATGTTGTCGATTCAGTACCTGCTTGGGTGTTATGGCCGTGAATCTCTCTGCCACAATCTAATGGACAGGCTTCTGGCACCCAGGCATGTCAGGAGAGAATTTTATGACCTAGGAAGCAGTGGAAGAATATTCAAACCATGCAGAATGCCCAGCGAAGGTCTCCAATCGGGTGACTCCCTAAGTGAACCATCTTTATGAGGTTACGAAGACTTTACAGGTGCATCAGCACAAAGAGATGTGGTCAATTCAGGCACTCTTTGGGTGTTATGGCCGTGAATCTCCCTGCCACAATCTAAATGGCAGCTTCTGCCACCCAGGCATGTCAGGAGAGAACTTTATGGCCTACAAAGAGAGAGAGAGAGTTGATCCATACGGGCAAACGACAATCACTAAATGGATAGCATTCACACTGATGAAGCTGCGCCGCCAGTACAACGATATAGCGCGAATGCCGTACATAAAGACCACCTACCTTTAATAGAAGACCAATAGGTCTTCTAATAGAAGTTTAACTTAACGAAGACAAACTGATTATATATAGAAGACGAATTGGTCCTTTCATGGAAGAAGACCTACTCGTCCTCTCATGGTCTTCTCATAGAAGACCAATAGGTCTTCTCATAGAAGACCAATAGGTATTCTCATTGAAGACAAACTGATTATATCATAGAAGACGAACTGGTCCTCTCATAGAAGACCTACTGGTCTTCTCATAGAAGGCTAATGGTCTTCTCATAGAAGACCAACTGGTCTTCTTAAAGAAGTCCGACTGGTTTTCTTATAGAAGACCAAATAAATGATCTTTTTATAGAAGATCAATAAGTCTAATTATAGAAGACCAATATGTTTTCTCGTAGAAGACCAAGAATTCTTCTTATATATGATCAACTGATCGCCTCATAGAAGACCAAGTAATCTTCTCATAGAAGACTAACTGATCTGGGAATACCATATAATATTTTTGTAGAAGTCCGTCTTGTCTTCTCATTGAAGACTAACTGATCTCATAGAAGGCCTACTGTTCTTCTTATAGAATACCTACTGGTCTTCACATAGAAGACCAATAGCTCTTCTCATGGATGATTAATAGCTCCTCCCATAGAAGACCACTGGTCTTCTTATAGAATATCCCCTGGTCTTCCCATAGAATACCAATAGGTTTTCTCATACAAGACGCATAGACCTTCTCGTGAAAGTCCAATAGGTCTCCTTGTAGAAGACTCATTGGTGTTATCATAAAAGACCCAATGGATCTTCTACAAGAGTATCGATGGGTTTTTCCATGAAAGACTAGTAGGTACTTCCATAAGACGACAAAAGCTCTTCTCATAGAAGAAGACTAACTGATCTCATAGAAGGCCTACTGTTCTTCTTATAGAATACCTACTGCTCTTCTCATAGAAGACCAATAGCTCTTAATAGTCCTCCCATAGAAGACAACTGGCCTTCTTATAGAAGACCCCCTGGTCTTCCGATAGAATGCCAATAGGTTTTTTAATACAAGACGCATAGACCTTCTCTTCTTGTAGAAGACTCATTGGAATTATCATAAAAGAGACATTGGTCTTTTAAGACCAAAGAAGAACAAATGGTTTTTTTCATTGAAGACCAATAGTTCTTCCCAAAAAAAGATCACCAGGTCTTCGTATAGACGACCAACTGACCTTTTAATAGACGATCAAGTGGCCTTCTCATACAAGACCTACTGGTCCTCTTATATAAGACTAAATGGTCTTTTGATAGATGATAATTTGGTATTTCCATAGCAGACAATTTGTCTTCCCTGAGAAAACCAACTGATCTGCTTAAAGAAAATCAACTGTTCTTCTCATAAAAAGGCAATAGGTCATGTAACGGAAGACTAATAGGTCTTTTCCAAGAAGCCTAAGGGTTATTCTCCAAGAGTATCAATAGGTTTTTCCATGAAAGGCTAGTAGGTACTATCATAAGACGACAAAAGCTCTTCTCATTGAAGACCAATAGGACTTTCTCTGAATGAGGGCCAATGAGTCTACTAATGGAAGGAGACTTCTCAAAAATCGCAATAGGTCATGCCATTGTCGAATATTTATAATATATTTACTATGTATAAAGTGTAGTTTACATTTATAAGTAATTAAAACAATTGTTGCTGTTTTTTTGTTTGATATTATTTTTTAGACAAAAAATCTCAATTTAATTTTTGAAGATTTTTGCTTTGATTTTTTTTGGTATTTAATATTTTTTTTTTGGTTTATAGATGGTACTCTACTGTGTCACTTGTAAAGTCCAATTGTGGGTGATGTGGGTCTTTCGTGTTGTTCTTAAAATCTAATGAAAATTATAAGAAATTAAAATAAAAAATAAATGAAAATAAAAGATGTTGTTAAAGTAAAAAAAAAAGAACTTAAAAACTAGTTTTGATTTCGTTTCGATATTATTTGATTATTTTATGTAGATATATGAGTATCATTTTTGTTTTTTAAATTATAAAAAGTGTATAAAATAAGTCTTTTTTGTTGTTGTTAATAATCGATGAGTATTATAAAATATAAATGACGATAATGAAAAATAAACGCATATTCACATTTACAAATAGTGGGACACAATAAAGTCACAAAATTACTTGTATCTTTGCACAAAATATAAAAAAAATTAAAACATAAATCTACAAATAATATTTAAGTAATATGTATATATAAAATTATTTACTTTATGTGTTTTAGTATATAATTATTTGATTTGGAAGCAATACGTTTGAGATTTTTTTCATTGTTTCACAAAACAATAATTGTCAATTGTGTGTGTTGTTTTTGAGCATTTTTAAACTTAAACCCCCCTAGAGTTGTGTTTTAGTTAATTTTTTTGGTTTGATTTTTGTCGTTTTGGGGTTTTGTTTTTTGCGTTTTTTGGGCTTAAGGATACAAATTTCATTTCTAGGAATATATGGCAAGGAATTTGATTTGTTTTTTCTTAGTTTGTTTTTTGGAATCAAAAGAATACTGGCACTTAAGGTTAAATAGGACATGTTTGTTTTTTTTTTTCGTGGGATTTTGTTAAAATAAAAATTATTTATATATAAAAAAATCACTTTGGTTTAAATTTTTTACATGATTTGTTTGTTTGGTGAAAATTGTTGAGATTTGCCAGGTTGGAACAGTTGTTTTTTTGGATAATGAAGTTTGTTATAAAGATGATTCTGATGATGAACTGATGTTATCATTATTATTATACAAATTAAAAAATAAAATCCAATCAATTGCGAATTTTTGTCTATTTTATACTGAAATGAGAAAAAGAAAGAAACATCATTTTAATTAGTAAATTATTTTTTAAATAATGTATTCAATTTTAAATAAAATGAAAAGAAAAAAATATAAAATGTTATTGTAATAGAAATAAGGAAGACTAAAGGCCGGGGTACATAAGCCGCTCAGCTTTCTTCATTTCTGGTAAAATACCAAAGACCAAGGTCGACCTAATTGAAATGTGGTTCTGACATTTCTTTATTCCTTTACCAGAAATGAATTAAATAAGAAAGACGAAATTATACGTTTACATACAATAACCGAACTTAATAAACCCATTGTATAAACGCCAAATAAATCCTCATAAGGTAGGCTAACCCTGCAAAGAGTTATAATATAAACAGGCTATAATGTTAGTCACTCGTGGCCCATCAATGCGACTAAAGCGGGATTTTGGAAAATTGTCTTTGAAGTACTGGATCACGGGAAAAAGTTACTTAACATACGTCCCCGAAGGAATAACGGAAACTTCTCTCATATCAATGAGTGCACGCCGATTCATTTTATATCAATTATATGGGTCCTAGTTTTTATCGGCTAAGGGGAATGGTCTGTCTTAAGACACCACTTGTAGGTAAGTTTTACATAACTGAAATACTCAAGAAATGTCGCCAACATTACACTGAAGGGTCCTTAGAATCGGGTGCATACACTGTGTAATGCGGGAGTGTTTACCATTGCACTAAGGTAGCACTCGTGGTCCTTGATACTACACAATATATAACAATGTGATCTATGTTCCATGTTTGACAGTGAAATTGGGTTGAGTTGCCTGAGAATAATGCATTTATGGCATCCATCCATAATGTCCAACGGTCGTAGGGGTCACATATAATGTTCGGCGTTAGGACCTCCAAAATAATGGCCATAAAGGCCACATAAAATAAGAAGAAATCCCAATTTTTTTGATTCACTAAAGTTTTCTTTGGTTAGCCTTCGAAACTTGGGCAGATTTTGGTCCTGCGACTGCTCGTGTGAGACCTTCTTACAGGGTGTTTTTGTAAAAATGCTTGCCTGTCACACGAACCGTTCGTACTAAAACGTATACGTTCAAAATTTGGTTCCTGTAAAATTTTACGAACCATTCGTTTTTATCTGAAAGCTTTCGTCTATTTCATAAAAGCTTTTATATTTCAGGGTTTCCATGATACTTATTTTGTGAATTTTGCACAGGCATCTGCACGTAAAATGTGTTACTTGATGGCAGCCCCGATAAACAGATGAAAAACAAAAAATAAGAAAAAAAATGTAATCAAATTGGTCCAAAAATAATTGTGATAATATGAAGAAACGGATGTACATATACGCGTGAGCTTCTATGGAAATAAATAAAATTGCATTCCCTTCCAGTTTTCGTGTGTTTTGTGCCATTTATTACTCAAATTATTTAATTTTCATTCAAAACGATGGGTCTTTTCCATTCGTTTATTTTTGACGTATTCGTTCGTCTGATTTTGTTACGAAAACTAAAAAAATTACGAAAATAAAAAGCTTTCATTTGTTTCTCACACGAATACAAACGTCAACCGCTATGAAAACCAAATTGTGTCCTCGTTCATGAAATCGACGAACGAATGGGCAAAAACTTTTAACAAAAACACGCTGTTAGTCCTTTAATCGTCTTTAATAGGGTGTTTTTGTAAAAATGCTTGCCTGTCACACGAACCGTTCGTACTAAAACGTATACGTTCAAAATTTGGTTCTTGTAAAATTTTACGAACCATTCGTTTTTATCTGAAAGCTTTCGTCTATTTCGTAAAAGCTTTTATATTTCAGGGTCTCCATGATACTTATTTTGTGAATTTCGCATAGGCGTCTGCACGTAAAATGTGTTACTTGATGGCAACCCCGATAAACAGATGAAAAACAAAAAATAAGAAAAAAATGTAATCAAATTTGTCCAAAAATAATTGTGATGATATGAAGAAACGGATGTACATATACGCGTGTGCTTCTATGGAAATAAATAAAATTGCATTCCCTTCCAGTTTTCGTGTGTTTTGTGCCATTTATTACTCAAATTATTTAATTTTCATTCAAAACGATGGGTCTTTTCCATTCGTTTATTTTTGACGTATTCGTTCGTCTAATTTTGTTACGAAAACCAAAAAAATTACGAAAATAAAAAGCTTTCATTTGTTTGTCACACGAATGCAAACGTCAACCGCTATGAAAACCAAATTGTGTCTTCGTTCATGAAATCGACGAACGAATGGACAAAAACTTTTTACAAAAACACGCTGTAAGTCTTGAATCAGTCACAACGTCCTGTGACAGGCTTTATGAAAATCATGTCGATTTTATTTCCTTTTAGGTCTTATGCCTGTATATCGCTGTAATGTTGGCTAAATTTTTTAGCATACTTTTAGGCTGAAAATAAAATCTTTGTAAATATTGTTAGGGTTCTAACAATTGGTTGTTATTAGCAACAGCGGACATCCGATTAAGATGGTTAATTTATAAGGCCATATTTTTTAACCCAGAGTACCCCTCAGTCTCTCCCCCAACAGCAACCACATATACAGTCGTTGCTCTTCGAATCTGCAAACGCATTCCTTTTGCAATACAATTATGTGCTGAGGAAGGATCGCGCCAGAAGCGGAGGAGGCTAGCTAACTAGCATGCTTTCCTCTTGGACCAGTCCGTTCAACACAGAACTATTTCCGGTACATGAAATGTATGAGAGTAACAGTAAGGTGTGGCACTACCGAGCTGTCTAACGTATATATCCTGTCGATATATAACTGTACTCCTCCAGGTTAATGGCCCAACATTAGTTCCCACCTGGAAGGTCATAACCGACTGGTCTTAGGGAACTCAAATAATGCTCATCATGATGTAGGTGGCATTCGATCAAATGTAATAAATAACCAGAGGGGGAGCACTGGCTGAGCACATTGATAGCTCTACGTTTTGCAAGGTTAATCGGGTCGCCGCTAGCTAAAATTAGCGGGGAGAGTCACAGTTCGTCAGATTTAACCATTGTGTCACATCATCCGGCAAACTCGACGCTTCTCTTAGGTCAGACCAATCTTCCTATAATTGTCTCCACCATAGGGATAGGTAAGTCGACTTTCGATTAATCGATTAGTCGACTTTTGCAGTCAAAAGTCTAAAAATGGAATATCGCATAATCGATTATTTTGTGATCGATTTTCGAGTTTGCCCATAGATTGTTGACTTGGCGGTTTTACACGTTTTGCGGTTTTACAGTTTCAAAAGAAAACTCGAAAATTTACGAATAGTCAATTTTAATCGATTTTCTGCGGTTATGAAAAAGTCGAAAGTCGAGTTTTACGACAACTGAAATAATCGCTAGACGGAAAAATCGCATTTTCAGTTTTAGACCAAAATCGAAAAGTCGAAAAATCGATTATTGCTTTTCATTCCTCCACCAGCAGCAAAAAGAACGATCCTGGACATCAACACTGCAGTAGAGATAGGTAAGTCGACTTTCGATTAATCGACTTTTTGCAGTCAAAAGTCTAAAAATTCTAGTCGACTTTTGTCTAGAGGGAGAATCGCATAATCGCAAAATCGAAAGGTCGAAAAATCGATTATTGCTTTTCATTACATATCTCTGCAGCAGCCGTACGTCATATACCTAATGGTCGAATAGTCGAAGTGAGACCAAATTTCTATGCAGAGGGGGCGGGACTAGCAAATGAACATGATAAGGTTTGTCGGGCCAACAACATTGAATTCAGAGTCAGGGAGTACAAGCGGCACATGAGACTAGATCATCTTAAGAGTTGCAACACTGAATCCGGAATAAGTGGATTGTGGGCAACGGTTAAGACACTCTCGAACCCATGGAAGAAGGACTTAAGTCATGTTTGGCAAAGTTACGCTTACTGATCCGAAGAGGTGCGAAAGATACTTTAACTGACATTAGCCGAGAACTCCGGGTGTGACAGGGCGAAGAGAAGATCTCTTCCTGCTGAGAAGGAACCATCACAATTTACAATGGATGATGTTGCAAAGCTTTTGGCCCGATGGTATCTCCATGGTAATGCTAAAACAGTGGAAGGACGGGTGTTAAGAATCTCATAAAAATTCTCAACCGAAGTCTAGAAAATTGACCTGGCGGTCGGTCTACTGAAGCCAGAAAGAATGTAGGCAAAGGTGAATCGTACAGGCCGATATCGTTTTTGTCATCCGTATCAAAGGCCTTCTTGAGGCTTCAATCCTTTCTAATTGCCGATCATCAGTGGACGAGGAGTTGAATATATCATGAAAGTTCCCAATCTGTCGCGCTGCTGAAGCCCGAAAGAATGTCGGCAAAGGTGAATCGTACAAACCGATTTCGGTTTTGTTGCCCGAGGCAAAGACCCTCCTTAGGCTTTAATTCTCCCCAATTGACGATTATCAGCCTGGACTTCGTAAGCAGCAGATCACTACAACAGAGTTCCACGCCATATTCTCACAGATTAGTAGCGGACTCAACCAGAAAAAGAAATGCGATAGTACAGAGTTAGCGGTGCTCGACTTATCAAAAGCCGTATCGCCAAGCACTCCACATCGAACTGACTAAACTGCGAAAAAGTTTGAAACTTTGGGCGCCAGTCGTACGTCGATTTCAGGAACAAGAAGCCGAAGCCCTGTAGAGTGAAACGGGAAGTTGGCCATGTTGCCGGAACTGTCTATTCTCCACCTTTCCTATTTAACCTCTACCTTTCCGGCATTAAGATCATTAAGTATGATGATGATTGTACGATCTTGGCCGTCATTTGTGGTAGGCTAAACTCCTATTTGATCGGTCTTACAACATTTTTAGACACGAGGAATATGCAAATATCTGTCACTAAATCTACGGCCACTCTGTTCAACACCTGGACTGTGGAGATGAGCATTGAGTTGATTGTCCCGGCCAATGGTAGCAGAATTCCGACAACTACTACTACTGCATTATTCTAGGGGTCACATTTAAAACTTGAAGATTCTTGCACGTAATGGAACAGAGCTTAAACTGTATTTAAGGAAAATTTTTAAATTTTTGTGAGGGATGTACTTAAAGGAGTTGTCGGCAACATAGGTTGTACTTTTGGAAGATACATTAAGATATGGAATGTTTGCACTTAATCGTGGTTTCAGTTTTAGTTAGTTTTATAATTTGCGTACCAATATCTCAGGAAGTATGGGCTTGCCCAAGAAAAAAGTAAACCATTTTAATCAGGAACACAGGAACTACATTCGGCAAAAGTGCCAAAAACGATCCTCGAACAGTCCGTTAACAGCTTTTAGCAAAAAAGGTTTGAACTTTTGTGGGCTAGGTACCCAAGGAGTGGACCGATATGGTCCATCTTCGAACTATGAAATAAATATTCTAAGGTATCCAATTAGGACCAACTTTGCTACGATCATCATCAGTCATTTTAGTCTGTTACCGTAGAATTTTTAGGGCTTTTCGGTCATTACATCTCGAAGTATGGACTTGTATACGGAAAAAAGTATCTTTAAATTAATTCTTACCATTATCAACTATATTTTTCTCCTCCTCTTCATCACTGTTTTCATCTTCATTATCATCATCATCATCATCTCCATACGCATCATTATCACGCCCCTGTTGTAACACCATTGCCGGCCACTGTTCCCACCATCGACATAACTCAACATTTTCACCATTCAATCTCCTCTTTGCATTTTGCGTATTACACTGTCATCTATCGTATTCCATAGACTGGGCCATCAACAGGGCCCACACTCATTTGGAACAATCGATGATTAGCTTAGAATTGGAATCATCCGAGACATTGGCACTGCTAACATTCGATTCACATTTTACGGAGTACTTCGAACGACGGCGACTGGCCAATTGAGGCATATTCGAATGATGTTTACGCACATGGACACCAAGGTTGCCACGCTGTTTCGATTTGTAGGGACAGTAGGGACACTGGTGGGATGGTTCCTTGCCACCACATTCAACATTCTCGTGACGTCTTAGGGTGGATTTCCAACGATATTTCTTACCACAATGGCGACATTCATAGACGGGTTCACCATCAGCACCCACTCCTGTCGGGCCGGAATTTTCATTAGGACTAGTGTTGCCAAAATCGCCTAGGGAATATTCCAAGTTACGGAATGCCTGGGCCTGAGCAGCAAAATTCATATATTTATGTGATTCATCCGAAAGATAGTCCACAGAACCGGGAGTGGCAGGTGCGGAATTTTGTGTTAGGGCATTTTGCAGTAATTGCGGCAAAGCCGACTTGGATTGATCCATTAGGTGAATATCATCGAAACCATTGTAGCGAGAATCATCTTCATCATCACCATCATTATGATCCGAATTAGTATCACATTCCGAATTGCGTTGTTGCCTTAGGAAGGTCTCTAGAATTTTGGTGGGTGTTGATTCATTGGTTTTGTGTAGGGCCTTGAATTTTCCCGTTTGGAATTTCATGATTTCTTGGGCCCGAATTTGTTGTTGGAAATTGTGATAGCCATCACGGAACAGGGCAGCAGCAATGACGGCAGCTTGACTATTGGCTGCAGGAACTTGTTTTATGACACTTTGAGCATCAATTGGGGTTGTGGTGGTGGCTGGCGGTGTTGGTTCCACCAAACCTGTGGTGGGATTTATAATGGGTTTTATATCGAGGGGTTCATCACTGGTGTTTATGGTGGGTGCCACAGTCAACACCGAGGTGGGTATGGCGGTAATAAATGGTTTGGTGGTGGTAGTGGTGGCGGTGCTGGTATTATCTGTATCCAATTTGCTTTTTAGTGTATATTTCAATTTTGGATGTTGTGCTGCCGCCCCCATGGTGGGTATGACAGCTGTTTTTGCAACCTTATCATCGGAAAAATTATTCTTAATTGCTGTCTCTGAGGCTGCGCCATTTGTGGCAATGGCCGCAATACTTGAGGGCTCTAGAGTTTCCGCCGATGTGGGCGATGTTTGTCCACAGAATTTCGAAACCACAGCTCCCAATACCGATGTTTGGGACTGTTGTTTGGGTACTTTGGCAGCAGCATTGGCCCGATAGAATTCATAAAGCATATCCGAAACATCGGACATGGACATACGTTTACGATTAATTTCATTGCCACCGGCAGCACCACCACCAATTAGGGCAGCGGCAGCAGCAACATTAGTGGATGCCACATCAGCCAAAGAATTTTGTGATTTGGTAATGTTATTATTGTTGTTGTGGTTGCTGTTGGGACTTATACTGCCTGGACGTGATTTACGTCTGTTCACTTTTTGTACCTGGTTGGGTGCAGTGTTCTCTTTGTGCGGTTGTTCCAATTTGTTGGTTAAATCTGTAAAGGGATTGAGGAGAAATGGGGAAGGGAATCAATTAGCTGATGTCGAATATGAAAGTTTGTGTTTAGAATTTTGTAAAATTTTCAGAAATTTTGGAAATTATTTATTTTGGAATATTTTGTTAAATTGAAAAAGATATTTTATTTATTTAATTAACAAATTCTGCTGATTTAATTAGCAAATTTTGTTGATTTGAATAACAAATTTTGTTAATTTAATTAACAAATTTTGTTAATTTAATTAACAAATTTTGTTAATTTAATTAACAATTTTGTTAATTCAATTAACAAATTTTATTAATTTAATTAACAAAATTGTTAATTTAATTAACAATTTTGTTAATTCAATTAACAAATTTTATTAATTTAATTAACAAATTTTGTTAATTCAATTAACAATTTTTTTTATTTATTTATCAAATTTTTTTAACTTAATTAACAAATTTTATTTAATTTATTTAACATTTTTTTTTTTAAATTTAATTAACAAATTTTGTTGATTTGAATAAAAAATTTTGTTAATTTAATCAACAAATTTTAATCATTTATTTAACAAATTTTGTTGATTTATTTAAAATTTTTTAAATTTAATTAACAAATTTTGTTAATTTAATCAACAAATTTTGTTAATTTATTTAATTTTTTTAAATTTAATTAACAAATATGTTAATTTAATTAAGAAATTTTATTAATTTATTTAACAAATTTTGTTAATTTATTTAAAATTTTTTTAAATTTTATTAACAAATTTTATTAATTTATTTAACAAATTTTGTTAATTTAATCAACAAATTTTGTTAATTTAATCAACAAATTTTGTTAATTTAATTAACAAATTTTATTAATTTATTTAATAAATTTTGTTAATTTAATCAACAAATTTTGTTAATTTAATTAACAAATTTTATTAATTTATTTAACAAATTTTGTTAATTTAATAAACAAATTTTATTAATTTATTTAACAAATTTTGTTAATTTAATTAAAAATTTTTGTTAATTTATTTAACACTTTTTTTTAACAAATTTTGTTGATTTGATTAACAAATTTTGTTAATTTAATTAACAAATTTTATTAATTTATTTAACAAATTTTGTTAATTTTTTTAACATTTTTTTTTAAATTTAATTAACAAATTTTGTTAATTTGTATAACAAATTTTTTAAATTTAATTATTATTAATTATAATTAACGTTATTGTAATTAACAAATTTTGTTAATTTAATTAACAAATTTGATTAATTTTATTAACAAATTTTGTTAATATAGTTAAAAAATTTTATTAATTTAATTAACAAATTTTGTAAATTTAATTAACAAATTTTGTTAATTTTATTAACAAATTTTTTAGATTTAATTAACAAATTTTATTAATTTAATTAACAAATTTTGTAAATTTAATTCACAAATTTTGTTAATTTAGTTAACAAATTTTGTTAATTTAATTAAATTAATAACAAATTTTGTTAATTTAATTAAAAATTTTTGTTAATTTATTTAACACTTTTTTTAACAAATTTTGTTGATTTGATTAAAAATTTTGTTAATTTAATTAACAACTTTTATTAATTTATTTAACAAATTTTGTTAATTTATTTAATTTTTTTTTTAAATTTAATTAACAAATTTTATTAATTTATTTAACAACTTTTATTGATTTAATCAATAAATTTTGTTAATTTAATCAACAAATTTTGTTAATTTATTTAAATTTTTTTTTTAAATTAAATTAACAAATTTTGTTAATTTAATTAAAAATTTTATTAATTTATTTAACAAATTTTGTTAATTTAATAAACAAATTTTGTTAATTTATTTAACACTTTTTTTTAAACAAATTTTGTTGATTTGATTAACAAATTTTGTTAATTTAATTACCAAATTTTATTAATTTATTTAACAAATTTTGTTAATTTTTTTAACATTTTTTTAAATTTAATTAACAAATTTTGTTAATTTGTATAACAAATTTTGTTAGTCTAATTAACAAATTTTTATAATTAAATTAAAAAAATTTTTTAATTTTTTTTCAGAAATTTGGGAAATTTTTTTTTGGAAAATTTTGTTAAATTGTGATATTTTTTCATTTGATTAAAAATATTTTTTAACGGCAATTAAAATTCAAAATTATATTTTTTTTAAATTATAATTGAAAATTTTACAAAATTCTTGTTTTTTTTATTTTTTTACTTAAATGTATGAGTTTTGGTAAACACCATGAAAAAGCAAAAGTCTTTTTATATATTTTTTAATATGCGGTAATTTTTTAAGTTGCAACATGATTTTTGTTATTTATGGTATGCATTTTTTTAAATCGTTTTAGTAATTTGATGATGTATTTTGAGGTTAGTATTGTTAAAATATTTTTGAAAATATCTCATTGCTGGTTAATATTTCTTATTTTTGTTTAATTTTTATAAAATAAATTGTTAAAATATCTAGCTACAAGGACATGCAGTTTTCAATTACTATAACTTCAAATCAAATTTGGTTATTAGTTTTTAATTTAATTTTATATGAATTATTATATTTCCTTAATATGTTTTCAAATGTTATTTATTTTTTAATATAATAAACGAAAATAACTATTTTTATTAAATTTTTTTTTTGATTTTTTAAAATAGTCTGGCTTAATCCCTTTTGTTGTTTTAATATTTAAAACAACAAGTTTATTAGTGGAGAAGATTTGGCATTTGTTCGCCAAGGGGTAAGGCAAGGAAGACTAGTTTCGATCCACGCCACTGGATCTCATCAGTTCCCTTTGTTTCTTGTATGTGGATATTCTCCACCGAAGTTATTTTTCAATAACTTCTTCAACAAGGAACTTTTTATACCCAAACATCAATCGTCAGCTCGAAGTATAAACGTAAACAAAGAAAACCCTTCAATGAGAAGTTTTTCTTTGGTAACCTAACACAACTCCGACGAAAGTGTTTACGAAACAAAGCAAACCTTCTTCCACTGGTATGTGTCGTTGATTTTTCAACAAATTCACATACCCAAATGCTGTTTGGTAGCTTATATACCAACAACACACAAAACCGTGCCAGTGTTTCTCAAATAGAACATTGGTGGCGTTTATTTAATCTTTAAATATTAAAACAACAAAAGAGATTAAGCCAGACCAAGATCTATTTAACAGGTCACGTAAGTAGCACAACAACAACTCTATTTTGGCCGAAAATTCTTCAATATGTCAAAGTGTTTGTTTACGTTTTCATACAATTTATTCACAATAACAAAATATTTGACATATTGAAACCAATCAGCTGGCCGTTTTACGCCACCTTATAATTTCATCATGAGCCAGACTATTTTGAAAAATCAAAATTGTAACAGCTATCCCAATTAAATAAACGCCACCAATGTTCTATTTTTATTAAATAAAATTCTAAAAAAATATATTTTTTACAGAATTACTTTTTTAACTTAATTTAAATTTTAAAAAAGATAGAAAAACCAAAATTTTAAGAATTTATTTAACTACTATTATTTCTACAAAATAATTTTCAAAGTTTGCCATTTTTACTTTTTAAATTATACAGTCCCATCATGAATATCAAATCCCCGTGAGTTGTCTCACTCTCTCCTTTTTAATTGCATTGACAGAGAGACAAAACTCACGGGGAGTTTACATTCCTCATTGGGCAGATTCATTTAAGCAAATTTTTTAAATAATTATTATTTATATTCAAATTTATTTTTTTATTTGTGTATTAATTAATATATTATATAATAAAATATTTATGTATTATTTAATAAATGTTTATTTATTTATTTATATAATCTAATATCTTCTTATTTGTTTTAATTAATGTTTTGGATATATTTCACATTTTTAAATAATACATTTTTTGTATTTAACTTTACAAAAAGTTTTTTTTTTCAATTTTCACTTTATTATTTTTTACATATTTTTTTTAAAAATATTTTAAAGGATATAATATACTTTTTATTTATTTGAAACAAATCATTTTTAGTACATATTCATTTAAAATAATTATTTATTTTTTATTCATTTGGAAAAGTTATTTCTACTCGCCTCATAATTTCTTCTCATCTTTTCCTATTTTTATATTTATATTTGTACATCTTTTTAAATAATAATTTATTAAAAAAAAAAATATTACATACGTAAATCTTTATATGGCATATTTTTGAATGTGTTTTCAAAAATGAATGTGTACATATGTATGCTCGCGCAAACTTCCCAAAGGAAAAAGGAAAGGGAGTGCACCCCGATTTACATTCGCTCAATGTTATAGAATCTACTTTCTATCGCATTCAGGAAATATCGCCTATATTACGTAGAGGGATTTTTTGGCACCATTAAAAATGTTATTTTGTCTGATCTGGGAATCGAAGCCGGACATTCAGTGTGCACGAAGGGGGTGTACATATCTTTGCAACACATTGCCCCCTTTTCCCTATAATATGCTCCAATTATAAAAATCACTCATGGGAGATTTCTCACTTTCATTTGTGGGAGATTTCTCCGCTTTCACTGTTTCCCCCTAAATGAATATGGATAAACTAAAATAAAAAATTATAATAGGTGTGTACGATAACTTTACCAGTCCCAATAATTACTCAGTCAGTTCCAGCAACCTCTCTCAGTGAATTTTACTCTCTCGAGCAAGAAAAATTGCAGAAAGTTATCGAACAGCATTTTGCAAAAAACTTGCAAGAAGGTCAGCTGTTTCCGAAAATGTATGAAATTTGTTTTTGTTTCTATTGACATTCTAAACCAAACGAAAAGAAAACAAATTTTAAAATTGCAGTTTATTTATTTAATGCTTTAATCCTATCCACAAGGCTTTAGAATGTAAAAAAATGCGCAATTGTGAAATTTTCTTGGTCAAAACCATGGTACAAATACACAGGTAGCCGCATCGGCATTTGTTGGTAACATAAGGTGTCAAAATTTGACATCAATTCAATGCAGTTGACACATTATGTTACAATCAGCTGGCATGATAATGCTACCTGTATTATTGTACCATGGTCAAAACGTTAACATTTCGAGTTGTTTACATTGAACAGGTGATTAAAAGTCAGCTGATCAGACTTACAAATTTTTACGGGAAAATGTTTCCACCAAAAATTTGCAAGTTCTCTGTCACAAAACTCTCCAAAAATCTCCCCAAACTCGCTCTCTTTTGCTGGATAATTTTGTTATCGAACAGCATTCAGTACAAATTTGTACAAATTTTTGGGTTATCGTACAGACATATTTTCTTGGTAAAAATGTTAACATTTCATTGAACAGATGATTAAAAGTCAGCTGGCCAAACATACAAATTTTACGGGATAAATGTACACACCAAAAATTTACAAGTTCTCAGTCACAGAACTGTCAAAAAATTTCTCTCAACTCGCTCTCTTTTACTGGACAGTTTTGTTATCGAACAGCATTCAGTAAAATTTGTACGAATTTGTGCACATTCATGGATTATCGTACAGACCTAATGATGACTAATAGGGACGGTAGTTGGCTGCTTAAATATTTGTTTTTATGAAATGTTGCTAACATCCCAGTCAGCATTTTTTGAAAATTTTAATCAAATTCGAGTCTTTTTTGATCCGACTGCACGATTAAAAAGCTAGAATATGAGCTCATTTTCTGATCATAAATGACTCCTTTGTCGGTAGGAAAACATAACCTCAGGCGACTCTCCTAAACAAATCACAAATGAGTCTTTTTCGAGTCGTATTTCAATCATTTATTGGTGTTTTGTTGATTAATTTCGGACCCTTTTTCGAGTCTTTTTAGAGTCATGTTTATAATCATTTATGAGTCTTTTTGTTAGACGAAATAAATTAAAAAAATTTTCTTTTTATTCTTCTTTGTTTCTTCCTTTGTTTTATAGTCTTTTCTGCTTTGTTATGTCTTTTAATTATCCTTTATGTTGCTTGGTGGTTAGTATACTGCTTCTTCATTTCACTTGGCAAAACCTGTTGTGTTGTGTTTGTCTGTACCTTTAATATTATACGTTACATTTATATCAACATTTTGTAGAAAGTGTATATGAGAATTTTATTTTTTTATTTACAACCAAATAAAAATAAAACAAAGCAATCAGTTTTTAATCACCTAACTGTTCAAAATATGATCAGAGTATACATAATTATAATCACTTTTCAAACACCTGTATGACCCTTTTTTGATTAAGCATTTTTCAATCTTCCAGATGATCAAAATGTGACAATAAATAACAAAAAATTGTCACATTTTAAACACCTCAATGATTTATTTGTGATTGCTACACATTTGTTGTTGTATTTTAAATTGAACTCTTTTTAATCATTACAGGGAGTCACTTTCGAGTCCCTTTCTGATCACACAAGCGACTTAATCAATTTTTGATCACCAAAAGGACTCAAAAAAGACTCCTCAATGTGATTTTTGAAAAAACAGTCTTCTAAGTGCTATCTGGGATCCTGATGTAGAAGAAAAATACATACATATGTATGTACATATTTTTGACATTCATTAGCAACTAGTCCCCAAAAGAGGAATTTGCGAGACCTTGGTATATAAGCGGCTGGCTTTCTTGTTGACGTTATTTCTGGAAAAAGACTAAAAGGTAAAGGGCAAACTAGTTCGAATTTGACTCGGCCGTTTGTTTTACCAGGAATAAAGGTGTGAACAGAATGAAATACGCCGCTTTTTTCACGCTCAGTTTCATGTAAAACATTAAAGGCCAAGGCCTTTAGTCTATTACATGAAAGTGAGCGTGAAAAAGCGGCGTATTTCATTGTGTTTCCACCTTAACTTAGGCAACAAAGACAGACAATCTTCCTTCATTAGGGTATCAACAACTTCCGAATATAAGATACGAACGTTCATAATATTTAATTCATACTTATTGCATTTTTCATTATTTTTAAAACAAATAAAATTATAAAAAAAAGGAAAACATTAAAACGTTGTTAATTTCTAAAAGCTCCACAACCTTGTGCAAACCCTATTGTTGAAGCGCTATGTAAATTATGATAATGACGATAATTATGAACTTTAATTTCAAAAATTTACAATGACGATTATGATGATGTTTATAATATTTTTGTAGGAGCGGGTTTAGTAGTGCAATGCTGGCCACCATGTGAATTTTTGTTAGATCCATGTGATGATTGTGATGATGTTGATAGTTGAATTGGAATAATGTTCCCACATAAGTACTTGGTATGGGTTATTACCTTATTCTCACCGCAATGTAGACTTGTGTTTAACCTAGAAAAAGAGAAAAATAGATTAGGGATGGTCAAATAAATATGTGGAATGGGAGGATGGAGGACATTTTTCTTCCAGGACTTTCATTATGGAATCTGAAAATAAAAAGAAAGTAAGAAATTAGTAAAAACTATGAAATATTACAATATTGAATAGTGAGAGTCGAGTGTAGAAATAATTGTAGGGCAGTTGCAAAGTTGTTTTCTTTTTTAGTTTGCGCTTTTGGTTGAGTGTGTGTGTGTTCTGATGTGTGTTTTGGAAGTTGTGTGATATTTTAAATTAAGGTTATTATCCATGGCAAAATAATACAGGTACAACGGCAAAAACATCTGATTATCACGCTAGTTGTTAAAATACATTAGGTGTGTATGATAATTTTCCCAGCAATATTTACTCAGTCAGTTCCAGCGACCTCTTTCTGTGAATTTTAAGCTGGGTACACATTGTCAGTTTTGAATGACAGCTTTGTTGTTGCTTGCTAGTGTGGCCGTTCATTTTTGTCATTCATCATGCAACCACAAAATGTTTTGTGGTTGCTGGACGGTTGGACAGTTATCGATTATTACAAAAAATCGTCATTCAAAACTGACAATGTGTACTGTACTTTACTCTCTCAGGCAAGAAAATTGCAGAAAGTTATCGAACATCATTTTGCAAAAACTTGCAAGAAAGTCTGCCGTTTCCGAAAATGTATGAAATTTGTTTTTGTTTCTTTTGATATTTTAAACGGAACAAAAAATAAATTTTTAAAATTGCATTTTATTTATTTAATGCTTTAATCCCATCCACAATGCTTTAGAATCTAAAAAAATGTGCAATTGTGAAATTTTCTTGGTCAAAAATAGGTCAGTACGATAACCCAAAAATGTGTACAAATTCGTACAAATTTTAACTGAATGCTGTTCGATAACAAAATTATCGAGCAAAAGAGAACTAGTTTGGAGAGATTTTTGGAAAGTTTTGTGACTGAGAACTTGCAAATTTTTGCTGGGAAAATTTGCCGCGCAAAATTTGCAAATCTAATCAGCTGACTTTTAATCGCCTGTTCAATGTAAACAAATCGAAATGTTAACATTTTTGACCAAGAAAATTTCACAATTGGAAATTTTTTATAATACCACGTTTATATATAACCGGATTTAACAAACCGACTGGGTTTTAAATGTCAATTCCATTGCTTATATTTCAAACAAATCCTGTAAAAAGCTCTAATATAAACAGCATATTAGATTCTGAAGCGTTGTGAATAGGATTAAAGCACTAAATTAATAAGTAAGCTGCAATTTTATAATTTATGTTTTTGTCTCCGTTTGGTTTAAAATATCAAAAGAAACAAAAATAAATTTCATACATTTTCGGAAACAGCTGACTTTCGTGCAAGTTTTTACAAAATGCTGTTCAATAACTTTCTGCAATTGTTCTTGCATGAGAGAGTAAAATTCACTGAAGAGAGGTTACTGGAACTGATTGAGTAATTAATGCTGGGAAAGTTATCGTACACACCTAATGTCAACATTTCGAGTTGTTTACATTGAACAGGTGATTAAAAGTCAGCTGAAAATTTGTCCCGCACAAATTTGCAAGTTCTCAGTCACAAAACTCTCCAAAAATCTCTCCAAACTCACTCTCTTTTGCTGGATAGTTTTGTTATAGAACAGCATTCATTAAAAATTTGTACGAATTTGTACAAATTTTTGGATTATCGTACAGACCGATTATTGTGAATAAAATTGCATACAAACTGTAAACAAGCAATTCACAGTAATGCGTTATTGTGAACAAATTTTTGACGTTTGGTGTGGTAAATGGCCCGATTATTGTTATTGATGTAGCACGTTCTTATCGAAGGAATCATGGAGCATAAAATGATAACGATATAATAGAGACAACGAAGACAATTTACAGTAAAAAGCTGGTAAGTCAAGCACTTTTGTACTGAATATGACGAGACATTTCGGGGCCTATATCTCAGGAAATTTGACAGACACTCCTTCCGATAGTTATCGTGTCAACCACCCACTTTAGTTGGTCAAATGAACTGTCCTTAAAGTGGACTTAAGCAAAAGTTTAACTGGAATAGATCACCATTGAACTTGACTTAAATTTGAGAGGAATATTACGTTGAGCAAAGTTTGGACTAATGTCAGTCATCCACTCCCTTCTATCAAGATCTATTTAACAGGTCACGTAAGTAGCACAACAACAACTCTATTTTGGCCGAAAATTCTTCAATATGTCAAAATGTTTGTTTACGTTTTCATACAATTTATTCACAATAACAAAATATTTGACAGATTGAAACCAATCAGCTGGCCGTTTTACGCCACCTTATAATTTCATCATGCCTTCTATGATTCCACTGTGCAAGAAAATTCAATTTTTTCAAAATAATGGAAAAAATTGAGTAGATTATGAAAGTAGAGCTAAAAATATGACCGACGTGTATTGGCGTTTTTAAAGTCTACATCGGAAAGTAACCAAAGTAGGCGGGGCAAGATGAACACATTTCTAGTTTTTTTTTTTCGAAATATTCGAGTTAAGATATCTTGGAATTCTTGCATTCTAGGAACATAGTGTCTTTGGCAACTTTACAGAGTATGATGTGGGCAATATTTTTGTTCAAAACTTTAACCCTCATGCGTTTCATCAAAGTGATCTTTTTGGTCAGATTTTCGAAAATCTTTCAAAAATTTGTTAAAAATGTGATCATATCAAATCCAAATATTGTACAAAATTGGAATCCTTGCGTTTTAGGTACAAAGTGTCTTTGGCAACTTTACAAAGGAGGATTTGGGGAATATTTTTGTTAAAAATGTTAACCCTCATGCGGTTCATCAAAGGGATCTTTTTGGTCCTTTTTTCGAAAATCTTTCAAAAACTTCTTAAAAATGTGATCATATCAAATCCAAATATTCTACAAAATTGTTCACCATAAAATTTTACTATAGGTCTGAGAATACATCATAACTGTAAATCTTATCTAATCGCCAGGAATCTCTAAAAATAAAAAACACGTTTTAGTGTTAAAGTCGGACTTCATCGGGGTTTATTCAAAATTGTCCCACAAAACATAATTTTAGAGAGATGACGTCAAAGACAAAAATATTCTACCTCAAATTTCACTATGGGTCACCAACGAAATGAAATGTCTATTTATATTATATATCATGAAAATATCAGAATCAATTTTGCTGAAAAAAAAAACATGAAAATATTTCCCAATTTTTTTGATGATATTTTTTCGTTATTTTAACACGAGTCTAAGGAGGTTCTGTGCAACAACCAGGGAAATCGAAAGGCATAATTATCACCAATCTTTGTTGATTTTCACTTTTAAAAAATATTCGTTTTGTACTAAAATTAGTAAGGATTTTCTTAGGATTGTGAGTAGGATCGGTATATGATTTCATATTTCAAATATTCACAATTAATCAATCACTTAACCTTTATAATATAAAGTTATATTAATACAGATTACAACAATTGTACAGGCGGTTTAAAGAAAAGGCAGAGATGTTGCTGATATCCTTCGGTATAAATAATAATCCCAAATATTCGTTATTTATTTAATTTAAATATTCAATACGCAATGTTAAAAAAAACTGTTTTATGCCTAAAAAAAAATTTAAAAATTTTCCACAATTCTATTTAATAATTCTTTATGCATACATTTTGTTTACTTCTTTCATTAATTTTAAAACACTTAAAAGCTTCAAGGCTTTACATTTATTTAAGCTTTAAGTTTAATAAAGCTTTCGTTGTAGAACTATCACACAATTTCTTAGGAACTTTTTACACACACCCACTCGAACACAAAACTTTTTTTTGCACAAAAGAAAGAAATAAAACTTTTCTTTGTCTAAAATTTTCAAAATCCTTAAAAATGAAAATTGAATTTAAATGCGCTTTAAAAATTCAAAAGCGTCTTAACTGCACTACAAGCATTTCTGCACTATAGCTGAGAGTGAAAACAAAAAGCAATTTTAGCTTACAAATTTTAAATAATACAACCCAAACAATAAATCCATACAACACACATACACACACAAATGCAATCCCATGCTCATTTCCAGCAGAAAAAGAAAAAAACCCATTGAAATTTACTCAAATTACAATGCACAACAAATCCTCCGCATTTCCCAGAATTTAAGCGAAAAAAGTCGAATTTTCCACACTCACTTGGAAAAATGCATAAGTGTGTGTGCATACACACACACACACACACACCCCCAGGCAATCAACAAATCCACACAAAAATGTGTGTATGTGTGCGGCGGCATTGTGAAAACTGTTACGCCTGCGCACATCTGTCAAAAGGATTTGTTTGTCTTTTGTTGTTTTGTTAGTTTGGAAGATGAGGAAAACTTGTTACCTACTCGCCTACAACAAAAAGGATAGACCAACAACAACAATTATACATGTGAGAGCAGCAGGGTTGCCGTATCAGAGATTTGTTTCCTTTCTACCAAATGTGGTGATTTCTATACACAAGACCTTCAGGTCTTTTATAAGAAGATCTTCATGCCTTCTATAAGAAAATCTTCGGGTCTTCTATAGGAAGACATCCATAGGATGTTTGTATAGAATAGAAGAACTCCATAGGAGGCTTCTATAGAATAGAAGAACTCCGTAGGAGGTTTTTTATAGAATAGAAGACCCCTATAGATTAAAAGACCTCCGTAGGAGGCTTCTATAGAGTAGAAGACGCCGTAGGAGGATTCTATAGACTAGAAGAACTCCGTAGGAGGCTTCAATAGAATAGAAGAACTCCGTAGGAGGTTTCTATAGAATAGGAGAACTCCGTGGGAGGCTTCTATGGAATAGAAGACCTCCGTAGGAGGCTTCTATAGAATAGAAGACCTCCGTAGGAGGTTTCTATAGAATAGAAGACCTCCGTAGGAGGTTTCTATAGAATAGAAGACCTCCGTAGGAGGTTTCTATAGAATAGAAGACTTCCGTAGGAGGTTTCTATAGAATAGAAGACCTCCGTAGGAGGTTTCTATAGAATAGAAGACCTCCGTAGGAGGTTTCTATAGAATAGAAGACCTCCGTAGGAGGTTTCTATAGAATAGGAGAGCTCCGTAGGAGGTTTCTATAGAATAGAAGACCTCCGTAGAAGGCTTCCATGGCATAGGAGACCTCCGTAGAAGGTATCTATAGAATAGAAGAACTCCGTAGGAGGTTTCTATAGAATAGAAGAACTCCTCCGTAGGACGCTTCTATAGAATAAAAGACCTCCTCCGTAGAAGGCTTCTATAGAATAGAAGACCTCCGTAGGAGGTTTCTATAGAATAGAAGACCTCCGTAGGAGGTTTCTATAGAATAGAAGACCTCCGTAGGAGGTTTCTATAGAATAGAAGACCTCCGTAGGAGGTTTCTATAGAATAGAAGACCTCCGTAGGAGGTTTCTATAGAATAGAAGACCTCCGTAGGAGGTTTCTATAGAATAGAAGACCTCCGTAGGAGGTTTCTATAGAATAGAAGACCTCCGTAGGAGGTTTCTATAGAATAGAAGACCTCCGTAGGAGGTTTCTATAGAATAGAAGACCTCCGTAGGAGGTTTCTATAGAATAGAAGACCTCCGTAGGAGGTTTCTATAGAATAGAAGACCTCCGTAGGAGGTTTCTATAGAATAGAAGACCTCCGTAGGAGGTTTCTATAGAATAGAAGACCTCCGTAGTAGGTTTCTATAGAATAGAAGACCTCCGTAGGAGGTTTCTATAGAATAGAAGACCTCCGTAGTAGGTTTCTATAGAATAAAAGACCTCCGTAGGAGGCTTCTATATAATAAAAGACCTCCGTAGGAGGCTTCTATAGAATAAAAGACCTCCGTAGGAGGCTTCTATAGAATAAAAGACCTCCGTAGGAGGCTTCTATAGAATAAAAGACCTCCGTAGGAGGCTTCTATAGAATAAAAGACCTCCGTAGGAGGCTTCTATAGAATAAAAGACCTCCGTAGGAGGCTTCTATAGAATAAAAGACCTCCGTAGGAGGTTTCTATAGAATAGAAGACCTCCGTAGGAGGTTTCTATAGAATAGAAGACCTCCGTAGGAGGTTTCTATAGAATAGAAGACCTCCGTAGGAGGTTTCTATAGAATAGAAGACCTCCGTAGGAGGTTTCTATAGAATAGAAGACCTCCGTAGGAGGTTTCTATAGAATAGAAGACCTCCGTAGGCTTCTATAGAATAGAAGACCTCCGTAGGAGGCTTCTATAGAATAGAAGACCTCCGTAGGAGGCTTCTATAGAATAGAAGACCTCCGTAGGAGGCTTCTATAGAATAGAAGACCTCCGTAGGAGGCTTCTATAGAATAGAAGACCTCTGTAGGAGGCTTCTATAGAATAGAAGACCTCCGTAGGAGGCTTCTATAGAATAGAAGACCTCCGTAGGAGGCTTCTATAGAATAGAAGACCTCCGTAGGAGGCTTCTATAGAATAGAAGACCTCCGTAGGAGGCTTCTATAGAATAGAAGACCTCCGTAGGAGGCTTCTATAGAATAGAAGACCTCCGTAGGAGGCTTCTATAGAATAGAAGACCTCCGTAGGAGGCTTCTATAGAATAGAAGACCTCCGTAGGAGGCTTCTATAGAATAGAAGACCTCCGTAGGAGGCTTCTATAGAATAGAAGACCTCCGTAGGAGGCTTCTATAGAATAGAAGACCTCCGTAGGAGGCTTCTATAGAATAGAAGACCTCCGTAGGAGGCTTCTATAGAATAGAAGACCTCCGTAGGAGGCTTCTATAGAATAGAAGACCTCCGTAGGAGGCTTCTATAGAATAGAAGACCTCCGTAGGAGGCTTCTATAGAATAGAAGACCTCCGTAGGAGGCTTCTATAGAATAGAAGACCTCCGTAGGAGGCTTCTATAGAATAGAAGACCTCCGTAGGAGGCTTCTATAGAATAGAAGACCTCCGTAGGAGGCTTCTATGGAATAGAAGGCCTCCATATGGAATAGAGGGCCTCCATAGGAGCCTTCAATGGAATAGAAGGCCTCCATATGGAATAGAGGGCCTCCATGGGAGGCTTCAATGGAATAGAAGACCTCCGTAGGAGGCTTCTATGGAATAGAAGACCTCCGTAGGAGGCTTTTATGGAATAGAAGACCTCCGTAGGAGGCTTCCATGGAATAGAAGGCCTCCATAGGAGGCTTCTATGGAATAGAAGGCCTCCATAGGAGGCTTCTATGGAATAGAAGGCCTCCATAGGAGGCTTCTATGGAATAGAAGACCTCCGTAGGAGGCTTCTATAGAATAGAAGACCTCCGTAGGAGGCTTCTATAGAATAGAAGACCTCCGTAGGAGGCTTCTATAGAATAGAAGACCTCCGTAGGAGGCTTCTATAGAATAGAAGACCTCCGTAGGAGGCTTCTATAGAATAGAAGACCTCCGTAGGAGGCTTCTATAGAATAGAAGACCTCCGTAGGAGGCTTCTATAGAATAGAAGACCTCCGTAGGAGGCTTCTATAGAATAGAAGACCTCCGTAAGAGGCTTCTATAGAATAGAAGACCTCCGTAGGAGGCTTCTATAGAATAGAAGACCTCCGTAGGAGGCTTCTATAGAATAGAAGACCTCCGTAGGAGGCTTCTATAGAATAGAAGACCTCCGTAGGAGGCTTCTATAGAATAGAAGACCTCCGTAGGAGGCTTCTATAGAATAGAAGACCTCCGTAGGAGGCTTCTATAGAATAGAAGACCTCCGTAGGAGGCTTCTATAGAATAGAAGACCTCCGTAGGAGGCTTCTATAGAATAGAAGACCTCCGTAGGAGGCTTCTATAGAATAGAAGACCTCCGTAGGAGGCTTCTATGGAATAGAAGGCCTCCATATGGAATAGAGGGCCTCCATAGGAGCCTTCAATGGAATAGAAGGCCTCCATATGGAATAGAGGGCCTCCATAGGAGGCTTCAATGGAATAGAAGACCTCCGTAGGAGGCTTCTATGGAATAGAAGACCTCCGTAGGAGGCTTTTATGGAATAGAAGACCTCCGTAGGAGGCTTCCATGGAATAGAAGGCCTCCATAGGAGGCTTCTATGGAATAGAAGGCCTCCATAGGAGGCTTCTATGGAATAGAAGGCCTCCATAGGAGGCTTCTATGGAATAGAAGGCCTCCATAGGAGGCTTCTATGGAATAGAAGACCTCCGTAGGAGGCTTCTATGGAATAGAAGACCTCCGTAGGAGGCTTCTATGGAATAGAAGGCCTCCGTAGGAGGCTTCTATGGAATAGAAGGCCTCCATAGGAGGCGTCTATGGAATAGAAGACCTCCGTAGGAGGCTTCTATGGAATAGAAGACCTCCGTAGGAGGCTTCTATGGAATAGAAGACCTCCGTAGGAGGCTTCTATGGAATAGAAGACCTCCGTAGGAGGCTTCTATGGAATAGAAGACCTCCGTAGGAGGCTTCTATGGAATAGAAGACCTCCGTACCTTCTATAGAGTAGAAGACCTCCGTAGGAGGCTTCTATAGAGTAGAAGACCTCCGTAGGAGGCTTCTATAGAGTAGAAGACCTCCGTAGGAGGCTTCTATAGAGTAGAAGACCTCCGTAGGAGGCTTCTATGGAATAGAAGACCTCCGTAGGAGGCTTCTATAGTATAGAATACTTCGGCAGGAGGCTTTTATAGAATAGCGTACCTGCTATTCTACACAATAGATTATATTTGGTCTTTTATAAGACGTCCCCTGGTCTTTCTCAAAACATTTGTTGGTCTTTTTTAAAAGTCCCAATTTTAGTGTTCTTCTTTATTTGGTGCAAATATTTTTGGTGTTTTTGGTCGGAAAAGCCCGGAAACGGCAACTAACATTTCGATGTGTTTATGTGTGCGTGTAAAAGAAAGTCATGCAGTTAGACTAGATCTGGTATTTTTTTTTCAAAAAGTTTTTTCCCAAATCCATGAAACCAGACACGCACATACATACATACTCATGAACAATACTCAAGTCTAGACTTTGTTTTTCTACTTTCCTCGCTCTATGCCTCCTTTTCTCTCCCTCTCTCTCTCAAGTTGTCTGTTGTATGTGTTGGTATTTGAAAGGATATGCTGAGCGTTGCAAGTGTTTAATGCTTTGTTTGACTAATGTCTGGATTAAAATAACAACAACAATACCAAACTATAACTACAACAACAACAGATCATATCAGCCAACCACCATAACTTTAGAACCTAGGAAAAAGATCGGCATTTTGGCTATTGTTTAGAATAAGCATCGTTTTTGTGTGCAATTGTTGTTGTTGCACATCCTATTTCTCAGATTTATTTTTGTTTTTTTTTTTTTTCGCTACCTACCTACACTATAATTCGACACTTTTACATTGGCTGGTTGGTTGATCTGTTGGCTTGCATATTTTTTTCTATATTTGGATATTTTGTTGTTTGTTTTCTTTTGAAGTGAAAAGCAACAGCCTCTGTTGGAAACTTTGGAAATTTCCATGAACATTTTCTTCAAATAAGGAGGATGGTATGAAAAAGGCAAGGGAATTTTTGTGATTCTTCTTTCAAGTTAATTGGCAGAAATGTTAAGGTGGGGAAAAGACAAAACATCACAAGTCTTCGTACGTGGCTGCTATAAAATAGAAGACCTCCTTAGAAGCCTTCTATAAAATTGAAGACCTCCATAGGAGGCTTCCATAGAATAGAAGACCTCCATAGGAGGCTTCTATAGAGTAAACGACCTCCATAGGAGGCTTCCATAGAATAGAATACATCCGTAGAAGGTTTTTATGGAATAGAATACATCTACAGAAATTAGAAAAATTTTCTGCATTTCTTGAAATTTCTTTAACCTACCTCGTAACCAAAAAATCAAAGCATATTATCACCATACACACACCAATCAATACTACTTCGGATTACCAATGTGTGTGCTGACGCTGAGTGCTGGATAAATGCTGGTTAAATATGTTTTCATTTATTTTTGAAATTTCATTTTGAAGGTCAGCCAAACAAAGGAACGGCGTTTTCAAGGTTATGTTTTTCTTTCTAAACATGGAATACACACACACAAACTATTGGATATTTGTATTGATCTTCAGGAGAATGATGCATTTGTTGGACAGCATCCTATTATGTTTGTGCGTGTGTGTACGTGACTTCGTGTGATCCCTGATCGATCGTTTGACCATTTGGCAAAAGGATGTTGTTAATGGTTTGTGGTGCAATGGTGGACATTTGTTTTGGTGGTCAAGAGGGGTGTTCCTCTATCTATTTGGTTTGTAATTGAAGGAGGGTGGATATTGTCTCTTCTTTTGTGGGATCAAACCATTTTGAGAATTTTCGCCTACTTTTTTGGGAAAAAGAACCTGCTATATGGGAATAAATACATTTGCAATTGAGATGAGTTCAATAGGAAAGGAATTGTCCATTTTTATCAGAGCACGAATTCCCGACCAATTTCATATCTAAGTTTTTTTGTTGTATCCATCACAGTCCCAGTAAATGTTTTGTATGGTAGCTTGGCTATTGAAGAACTGTGTAATCTCTCATTTTCATCAGGTGACTTATAAAGTCTTTTCTATTTAATTATTAAGCAAGTCTTCTGTTTTGTAATCACAGATTTGTTGTTTTTAAATTTTAAAAACAAAAATGTTTAAAGTTGTTGTAGTTAAAACAGATTTACTTAAGGCAAGTTGATAAATAGCGCAGGTCCCTAAGTGGTAAAGGATGATGAATTACTAACAACAATTTGTATAATAGGTTATGTTAGGTTGATACGATGACGATAAAACTAAGTTGTGCTGTCTTGTAAGGATGCCTATCGGTCCAGAAATATCTACCTTATTTAGTAATAGTAGGTTCTTTGGATTTCCCTTTAGTTTTTCATTACCTTTTCATTATTTAAAAATTGTCTATCATAATTTGTTCTTCTTTGGGATAGAAGACCTCAATAGGAGGTTTCTATAGAATAGAACACCTCCGTAGGAGGCTTCCATAGTAGGAGGCTTCTATAGAATAGAAGACCTCCGTAGGAGGCTTCTATAGAATAGAAGACCTCCGTAGGAGGCTTCTATAGAATGGAAGACTTCCGTAGGAGGCTTCTATAGAATAGAAGACTTCCGTAGGAGGCTTATATAGAATGGAAGACCTCTTCTTTAAATGTCCCAATTTTGGTGTTCTACTGTTTTGGTCCAAATATTTTTGTTTTTTGGTCGGAAAAGCCCAAAGGCGGAAACTAACATTTCGATGTGTTTATGTGTGCGTGTAAAAGAAAATCATGCAGTTAGACTGCGGCCAGGTATTTTTTTCAAAATAGTTTATGCTGTCTTTTAAGGATTCCTATCAGTCCAGAAATATCTACCTTACTTAGTAGTAGTAGTAGGTTCTTTGGATTTCCCCATAATAATTTGGTTTTTCCTTACCTTCTCATTATTTCAAAATTGTCTATATTTAGCATAATTGGTTCTCAGGCATTTTTTGGCAAAGACTTAGCTATTTCGTTACGTATTATATAAGTACCAGGATATGCAGGGGCCTGGTACTTATATAATACGTACCGAATTGTGTTGGGAGTTGTTGTTTTTTGAATTTCTGCAGTCCTATGCTTAGCAACAACAACAACAACCGTTATACCGACAGTCGTCTATGAGAGGCTTTTATCAAACTTCCTCATGATAGACTTATGGACATTGAAGACATGACAGTCTGTAGTCTCCAATATACTTTAAAATGGTCTTCCCTAATCAGAAGACATCCTAAAGAGGCCTCCTGAAGGGGTCTTCTATAAATAGAAGGTCTCGTAAAGGGATCTCCTTCCCATAGGGTCTTCTGAAAATAAAATACCTCCTAAATTGCTCTTCTAAAAATGGAAGACCTCATAAAAAGTCTTCAATAAATAAAAGTCTCCTAAAGGCTCTTCTGAAAATAAAAGTCCTCCTGAATTGGTCTTCTATAAATGGAAGGCCTTCTAGTGGGGTCTTTTGAAAAAGACATCAAGGGGGAGTCTTTTATAAATAGAAGGCCTCCTAAAGTGTCTTCAATAAATACAAAAACTCCTATGGGCTCTTCTGAAAATAAAAGACCTCTGAATTGGTTTCCTATAAATAGAATACCTTTCTATAAATGGATGACCTTCTAAAGGGTTCTTCAGTAAAATACCTCCTAAAGATGTCTTCTATAAATAGAACACCTTTTAAAGAGGTCTTGCATAAATGGAAGACCTCCTAAAGGGGTCTTCAATAAATTAATGGCCTGCCATATATAGGTTCCTCTGAAAATAAAAGAGGTCTTCTAACAGGTGTTTTTTACAGGTTTGTTTTTCGAATACAGATAAAACTGGCATTTTGTGGTCAAATCTGGCAACTCTAATGTCATTTATGTTCAGTTTGGTTTGCCATTTCATCATGAACAGGTTGACAAAAGAACAACGCTTGCAAATCGTGCAAATTTATTTCGAAAATAATGATTCAGTTCGCGAAGTTTACCGCAAGCTCCGTCCATTTTATGGTCGACATAATCGTCCATCGGAGCAATTAATTCGGTTAACCATGGATCGTTTTCGCACTACGTTTACTCTTTATGATAATACGTATCCGCAGAGACGTCGAACAGTGCGCACCGAAGAAACAATTGCCGCTGTAGAGCAAAGTGTTGAAGAGATCCCGAATGAATCGATTCGCCACCGTGCACAGCAATTGGAGCTTTGTCCGTCAACTTTATGGAAGATTTTGCGCAAAGATCTTGGCTTGCGACCTTACAAGATCCAGCTTGTGCAAGAATTAAAGCCGCGAGACCATGCAATGCGTCGTGATTTTGGTGTATGGGCCGAAAATGAGATTGATCTCGATGCTGATTTTCATCGCAAAATTTGTTCAGTGATGAGGCTCATTTTTGGTTGAATGGCTACGTCAACAAGCAAAATTGCCGCATTTTGAGTGAAGAGAATCCATATAAGACCCTTGAGACACCATTACATCCACAAAAACTGACTGTTTGGTGTGCTCTATGGGCTGGTGGAGTCATTGGGCCATACTTCTTCCGAAATAATGCTGGAGAGGCAGTTACCGTTAATGGAGACCGGTATAGAGCCATGATAACCGACTATTTTGTTCCCGAATTGGATGGCATGAATGTGGATGAGTTGTGGTTCCAACAAGACGGCGCTACATGCCACACAGCACACGTCACAATCGATTTATTAAAGGAAACATTCGATGAGCGCATAATTTCGCGGAATGGACCTGTCAATTGGCCACCAAGATCGTGTGATTTGACACCATTGGATTATTTTCTTTTGGGATATGTGAAGTCGCTCGTCTACGCCAACAAACCAGAAACGTTAGGGGAATTGGAAGCCAACATTCGTGGCGTTATTGCCGCCATACGGCCCCATATGCTCGAAAAAGTGGTTGAAAATTGGACCTCTAGAATTGGCTTTATTCGAGCCAGCCGCGGCGGCCACATGCCCGAAATCATATTTAAACATTAATGGCATATAATTATCCTTCCAATAAAGCCAAAATGATGGACATTAAAACAATTTTCTTGTGTTTTATTTCAATTCGAAGTTCTATACCACTAAAAAAACACCCGATATAAATATAAAACCTTCTATAAATATAAGACCTTCTAAAGAGATGCTCAATGAATACAAGACATCCCAAAGGGTTTTCTGAAAATAAAAGACCCCCTCAAAAGCGTCTTGTATAAATAGAAAACCCCCTAAAAGATTCTTCTATAAATGGAACACCTTCTAAAGGGGTGTTCAATAAATTCGAGACCTTCCATAAGGTCTTCTGAAAATAAAAGACCTCCTAAAAGGATCTTTTGTGAATAGAAGACCTCCTAAAGGAGAATTCTATAAATAGGAGACCTCCTAAGGGGTGGTCTTCTATAAATATATACATAAATATAATAATTGTTCCACAAACATCCCTGAAAGGGACAAGGGAGACTTCACTCATATCAATGAGTGCACCCCGATTCATATTGATGATATGGGACCTACTGCTTATCGCCGAGTCCGAACGGCGTGCCTTAAGACACCACTTTGTAGAGAAGTTTTACATGGCTGAAATACCGCTGAAAAATGTTTGATGTTGCCTGGCCGGGGAATCGAACCCCCGACCTTCAGCGTGCAAGGCGGGCGTGCATACCATTGCACCACGGTGGCACCCATTAAATAAATATATACATATCCCAGTAAAATTTTAAGGAAAGGGTTCCATGCGATGACGTGATTTCATGGCATCTTTTGCATTGGTTCAAACGAAGTCGTGAAAGATCCGATCTATTCATTAGCATTTGAATCAGTGCAAAGGAATTCGTGAAAGATCCGATCTTTTCATCAGCATTTGAACCCATTCCATTGATCCAATAGAGATGAATTTTGTGTTTTTATTTATAAATATATAAGATTACATGGCATCTTTTGCATTGGTTCTAATGAAGTCGTGAAAGATCCGATCTTTTCATCAGCATTTGAACCCATGCAAAAAAAGTCGTGAAAGATCCGATCTTTTCATCAGCATTTGACCCCATTCCATCGATCCAATAGAGATGAATTTTGTGTTTTTATTTATAAATATATAAGATTAAATATTTACAATAGGTTTGATGTTGTCGGAAACTCGAAATCACAACCAACGTTGTTAAAACTCTAGTCGTAATGATAATGTCATTGCAATGGGTTGGTGAAAATGACATGCCAAAGTTTTGGTGGAAATGACTTGCTTTGGATCCAAAATAAATAGCATATTTTGGGGTCCACGCTCATATAAACTACCATGTTTAGCCACTTTGTAGTTATCAGCCTCATTCAGGTGTCGGATACTTTACATTATTCTATAAGAATAGCTTACTGCCCTCCACAATAACACCCTGTGGACTTCTAAAAAAGCTTCTGTTCTTTATATGAAAAACTTGTGCTTTTCAATTACTTTTGGTCTCCTACAGAAAAAATTTTTTGGTATTTTACAAGAAAATCTGCAGGTCTTCTATAAAAAGACCTTCTAGCCTTCAAGAATAAGACCATGTTGTCTTTCAACGTGGGTCTTCCACAAGAAATCATATGGTCATCTTTCCTTTTTCTATGATAAAAGCTTTTGGACCTCTTCTGTCACCTTACCTCCAAATACAGACAGTCAATTGCATCAAAAATATCTGATCTTCAATAAGAAGATCTTCTGGTCTCTTATAGGAAACCCCTATTTTCTTCTATAAGAAGAACCACATAGGCTACAGTGGGTAAAACATGCAAAAAGATGCTTGAAAAGCCCTTAACTGCTCTTAATCGCAAATGTTGAAGTTTTGTGGAGTTGCGATGTGCAAAGATTGGATCAATGTCAGTTCTATCCTGTCGATAGTTATTGTGCCCACCAGCCATTTTAGTTTGTCATACATTCATATGTTCCCACAACATCCCCGAAGGGACAAGGGACACTTCTGCCATATAAAGGAATACACCCCTATTCATACTAGTTCAACGATATGAAACCTACTTTTTATGACCGAGTTTTTCATGGGTAAAACACTCAGAAAATGTATACCAACGTTACGTTGCACAGAGGGGAAACATATGCCTAAAGTTGCTCAAAACTCAAAATTTGAAAATCGTTTTTTATGAAAAAAATGTTGATAAACGGCAACCAGACTCTTTTCTACATTTGCTATAACCATCCTCGACTTTGTAAGATTAACCAATCCAATGCAGCAGTCGATTGAACTCAGCCATACTCAAAACAAAAAGTAAATTTTCGAAAACTAAGAAATTAGGTGAACATTAAAATTACATTATTTCCGCGAAAATTTATATTTTTCAAGATTTATTGTTTTTGTACAGTCTCCGAATAAGATTAGCTTTTTAAATTTTCAGATTGATTTTACATTTTTGCTCTTTAATGATGGTGATACATATCCTCTTTATGAAAAATTTTTATGATAATTTTTAAGACTACTACAATTTCAATGGTGAAAAAGTCTATTTCCCCGTCGTTTCCCGACCATAGTTTCTTCTAATGTTTTATTCGCTTGAGTCTAAAATATCAGATTCAATCATAAAAAATTGCGCATATTTGCGCCATTCCGAAAAAATCTATTTTTTTCTCAACTAAAATATGAAATATTTTTATATGGAATTGCAATATTTACTCACACTAAATTTTGTTCCGCCGTATAACCGGGACTCTTATTTATCAGACTAAACCAACACCTATCAAATATGTTTGAATTATTCACAAACATTCGCGGCTTTTCTCATGTGTATTGAGAAAAATTTAATTTAAGTAAGTTTCAAAAAATAAAATTTTGAATGAAATATATGCATATGGGACTATATATACATCTGTACCGATTTGTTTGAAAATTGGCTCAATGTTTTTTAGGCTAGTTCAGTTTGCATGTGTCAAATTTTAGTGATTTTGGTGCATTTTTATCTCACATCATATGCGAATATATATGGAAGCTGCATCCAAATCTGGACCGATTTTCATTATTTTCTATAGGATAAATCCTTGCACAGAAGATATGCTTTGTGCAAAATTTTATATCAATCCGACTTCAAATGAGCTTTCTAGGGCTTTTGATCAAATTTTAACACAAATTTCCCCTCTGTGCGTTGAGGGGATTTGTTACCCCCGAAAATTTTGATGTTCTGGTCAGGGATTGAATCGCAGACCAACTGAGTCCAAGGCGCATGTGCTTACCACTGCACCACGATTGGTCACCGGATGGGCAATCCCACGGCAGCGGGTTCTTACGTACCGGATTGACCCGAAGCCAAAAGTGTTTCGGCCAGCGGCTGCCAACCCTGTATTATATGCTGCTACAACAACAACAACCGGATGGGTTTTTTAAGTTTCTTGCGATTATGTCGGCAAGCACGGAGTTATCGATGAAAAACTTAGATAAACATTTCAAAACTATCCTCAAATAGTTCTTAAATTGAAACTAAATGAAAATGTCAGAGGTAACGGAAGGTGATATAACCTTCTTGGAACTTGATGTTTCGACAAATTCGGATACTCAAAGTTATCGTGTTCATCAGTTATTTTAGTGACAGTCTTTTTTATCTCAGGAAGTATTGACTTGCCCACGAAAAAATTATATCGGTGTAAACAGGACAGATAGTCCTTCGGTGAAAATTCAAAATGATCCTCAAAAAGTCCCTAAACTTTGCTAAAACGAAAATTTCGAACCGAAGGTGATATAGGCCCTCTTGGAACTTGAGATGTACGTTTTGAAGAAATATTAAGATTTGCTAAGTTTCGGCAAATTCGGGTACTCAATTCATGAGTTATCGTGCTCATCAGTTATTTTAGTTGGTACCGACATAATTTTTTTCACTATCTCAAGAAGTATTGACTTGCCACGAAAAAAATGATAAACAAAACTACAAGGAATACCTTCGGTGAAATTTTCAAAACGAACCTCGATCTAAACTTCATTTAAGGTACCTACCTCCATACCTGAAGGCGACCTTCTTGGAAATTGATATAATATAGACCTTCTTGGAAATTGATGTTGAATAAATATTCAGATTTGCAAAGTTTCGACCAAATCGGACAATCAATTCGTATGTTATCGAGCTCATCAGTAATTTTAGTTGGTGCCTGAAAGGCTTTTTAGAGCTTTTGGTTAATTAGACTGGGTATAGACTTGCCCCCGAGAAATGTGTACCGTCGTAATAAGGGTCGCAATGATAACCAGCTGCAAAAAAATAAAATCTATCCGAGACATGTTCTTTACCTGCACACTAGTGATTTTTTTAATTTTGTGGGGAAGGTTTCCAACAAAGTGGACCTATATAGTTAATATTCGAACCTGATCTATGTTTGAAAGAAATATTTCCTTCGTGGGCACAATTAAAAATTTTGAAATTTTTTGAGGCAGATATTTGAAAAGGATGACCGATATGACCCATCTTTGAACTTAAACTATGTTTGGACAAAAAATAATGCAATTTTAAATCAAATCGGTTCATACGTTCAAGGGTTATTGCGACTTCAAATTGTGCAAACATACTTAACATACCAAGACCATTATTTGAATGTGTCACATTGTTGATCGTATCAAAGTGTTAAAAACGTCGGTAGCCTTAAGGCTGAGGTTATAAAAAAATCCTGAAATTTGGCATTTCATCTCCCCTTTTGTATCATCGCTTTTATTTGTATACTTGGCAATTTACCAAAATTATAAATTCATTATATTTTCCGCAATTTCAGCTTATTTGTAATTTTTTTATTGCATGGATAACTGTACATGCAACCTCCAACAAAGAGTATCCTTTCAAAAGTCTTATCGTCTCTCATCACCAATTTTGCTCGACATTGACTTGTTCATAGAAAAAAGCGATGTGAGTTTCTTTTTGATAAAAAAGGTGGACAACATATGGTGCCCACGATAAGGAATTTTCCATAAGCCGAAAACTTATTTTTAGAAAGGCCAAGAAGATTGCAACAACAATAAAAGGACTCAAAATGAGTGATGAGTTTTTCTTGGTGCGTTGTGTGTGGTTGATGTCTATTTTAAAAGGTTTGTAGACAAAATCCCTCAAATCCTCAAGTGAGAAAGAGAGAGAGAAAGAACAATTTCAAAAAAGTTATCTTTTTAAACTGCCATTTTTCGGTATGTTGCTGTACTTACATTAAAGGATGATCTGAAGATGAGATGATGACAAGGATAACTATTTTCCCATTTTAAAAAGGTTTTCTTCTTTTCCACATTCGCATCTTGTTGTAGTTCCTTTTTGACAACAACAAAAACCTGTTGATGTTGAGGATTGTTAGAGAAAATGCGAAAATCATCCTTGCAATAATAACGGTAAACAGCTACCACAGGCAAAAAACATGTTGAGGAAATCACTTCAATGGTATTTTCTTGTTGTTTTGCAACTTCGGTGACAGGGCGTGTTAAAATGGATAATGATTTCACCATTGCAGCGTATAGAAGATCATTATGCTGTCAAAAGAAAATGAAAAAAAAGATGTTCTTCTTTTATTAAAAGAGATACAATTGTGAGAAAATTGCACTTACCATGTATGGAAGTAAAAGGTCCTCTAGACATTCAGAGTGTTGAGCGTATTGGTCCTAGAAGCATGAAGATAAAAAGGATTCAAATTTATTAAGACAATGAATGTTGAATTTGTAAATTTTAATGGATACTCACCTGAAACAAGATAAGGTAGGGTGATTTAAAATAACCCTGATTTTCCTTTGGATTGTATAGAAATTGATTCATTTAATATGAGTAAGCAGCTCAACAACTTTATTTGTTCTATGGAAACCCTTGGATTTCAATTGGATAAAATCTACTGGAACTATTAACAGCTAAAAGACCAGAACTAAATTTATCATTTGACCATTTAAATGGTCATCTTTAAAAGTATTTTATATACAGAAATCCTTCTAATAGTCTTCTACGAACAGAAGACCTTCTGAAGACAAAAAGCCTCCTAAGGGTCTTCTGTGCCCAGAAGACCTTCTAAAGGTCGTCTATGCTCAGAAGACCTTCTATAGGTCTTTTCTGGACATAAGAAATTCTATAGTCAGATGACCTGCTCAAGGTCTTTTATGGCCAAGCGGCCTTTTTATGGTCTTCTATAGACAGAAGACCTTATAAATAGTTTTTCAACGACCGGACCAAAACCAAGAAAAATTACCTTATAAAAAGGTCTTCTTCGGACAGAATACCTTCTAAAAGTCTTCAATGAACAGAGAACGATTTTTTAAATTTTTATTTTATATAAAGAATAATTTATTATTTGGACTAAAGCTGAAATAAACACAAACATGTAAAATTCTGCAGTCCAACAATAAAAAACGCCAACAACAATAATAGGCATCAGCACGGCCTTGTTGACCAATGCGTAATGCAAAAACAACTTTCTTGTTGTTTTTACCCCCGCTTATTGAAGCAACACTCCTATGTTCGTATTCTTTGCGAAGCAAAGACGGCATAAAAACAGTGGTGGATATAAAATTCTTTAGTTCGACTCAAATTGTAGGGTAAACAGCTTTAGGGCCATACATCAAATTTCTCATTTTATTTAATTTGCTAGATGGCTTTATTGACCTGTTTATCGATACAGAGTCGGCGAAAAAGGGAACTGATGAAGTTGTTTGGTGACAACTGAAACTATAGTATTCCCTACCCTTCGCCCGCAACTAATCAATTTCATATCCACTTTAAAATATTTTGTTGTTATTCAAACAATTGAATTACAACAAAATATGGACTAAAGCTGAAATAAACACAAACATGTAAAATTTATAATTTAGATAATTTTTACAATTAGTAATTTATAAATTATATTATTTATAAATTATAAAATTAATGATTTATAGTATATGTTTTTAATAATTTATAAATTAGAATTTATAAAATTTATTATTTATATTTATAAAACTTATACAATTTATTATTTATGTAATTTAAATAATTGTTAACTTATAATTAATAAAATTTTTAATTTATATAAATCATAATTAATATAACTTATAATTTTTTATAATTTATAACTTGTACAATTATTATTTATATAATTCATATAATTAATTATTTATATATGATTTATATAAATTATATTTATAAATTATTAAATTATATAAATTATTATATTATTCATATAATTTATTATTTATATAGTTTGTAATATATCACAAATGTTGTCAAATATTTCATATTCCATTTCAAAAAAATGTTAAATTTTTTTCGCGCTACATCAAAGATTTTTAGTACATAGGTTAAGAAACAAAATCCCCAGCACGAATCCGCTCGCGAGCCAGTTTTTTGTTGATGCGGACAAAAGTTATGGCGGTTTTATTTTCCTTTTAAAGAAAAAGTTATTATAAAAAATCTAATTATTTTACCGCAAGCAATTGCTACTAAAAAGTTATATGGAAGTGGCTTGAGTTAGTAGATTGCATAATATTTGTTAAATGTTACTCAGTACTCGCGAAATCTATATTAATAAAAGAGTAAAGTGATTGACTCACTGACTGACTGATTGATTCATCAACGCCCAGACGAAACGGCTGAAGCTAGAATACTGAAATTTTGGGTGTGGATCACTCTTGGTCCGAAGGGGTCAGATAAGGCTGGGTTTTTGGAAATTCGAACTGGAAGGGTACGAAAAGTACTAAAAGGTACTAAATATGGTACCGTTTGTATTTGGCGAACCGGTGCAGCTAGAACTTTGCAATTTGGAATGAAGGTCACTGATGGAGTGTAGGAAAGATGTGCTAAAGGGTTTTTGGAAATTCGAACTATAAGTGTACGAAAAGTACTAAAGTGTACTAAATTTGGTACCAATTCGTATTTTGTGAACGGATAAAGATTAAAGATTGAAATTTGGTGTGAGAATCAAGGTTAAAAGGTATGGTTGACATAAGGAGGTGGGTTAGGAAAAGTGTACTCATGTGTACGAAAAGTACTAAATGGTACTAAATTTGGTACAATTATGATTTGGGCGAACGGATAGAGCTGGAATCCTGAAATTTTGAACTAAGGCTACTGTTGGAGAGTAAAATGGAAGTAGTTTTGAAAATTCGTACTTATGGGTACAACAATTTGGATTGAGGTTGAGCGGATACAGCTGGAATACTGAAATTTTTGAATTAAGGCTGCAGTTGCAGGCTGGAATGGAAGTAGATTTGAAAATTCGTATTTATGAGTACGAATAGTACTAAATGGTACTAACTTTTGTACATTTACGATTTGGGCGAACGGATAGAGCTGGAATCCTGAAATTTAGTACTAAGGCTACTGTTGGAGAGTAGAATGGAAGTAGTTTTGAAAATTCGTGCTTATGGGTACGAAATGTACTAAATGATACTAAATTTGGTACAACTATGATTTAGGCGAACGGATAGAGCTGGAATCCTGAAATTTTGAATTAAGATTGATGTTGTAGTATGAGATGGAGATAATTTGGAAATTCGTACTTATGGGTTACGAAAAGTAATAAATTTGGTACAATTAAGATTTGGGTCATCGGATAGAGCTGAATTTATGAAATTGGGAATAAAACTTGCTGCTGGATTATAAGAATGGCTGCTGTTGGATTGTAGAATGGAGTTGTTTTGAAAATTCGTACTTAAGGTTACGAAAAGTACTAAGTGGTACTAAATTTGGTACAATTTGAATAGAGCTGTAGCCCTAAAATTTCGAATTAACATTGATGTTAGAGTATGGGATTGAGATAATTGGGAAATTAGGACTTCGTAGGCTACATTTGGAGTGTAAAATGGAATTAGTTTTGAAAATTCGTACAAAAAATACAAAATTTGGATTTGGGTGAACGAACAGAGCTGGAATAATGAAATTTAGAATTAAACTTGCTGTTGGGGTGTAAGATGGAGTTAGTTTTGCAGATTCTTACTTACGGGTAAGAAAAATACTAAATTTAGTACAGTTTGGATTTGGGTGAACGAATAGAGCTGGAAACCTTAAATTCGTAATTGAGATTAATCTTGAAGTGTATGATTGAGGTAGTTTTGGAAATTCGTACTTATGAATACGAAAATCACTAAATTTGGTATAATTTGGATTTGGGTCAACGGATAGACCTAGCTACAATCCTGAAATGTGGAATTGAGATTTCTGTTGGAGTGTAGGATTGTGGTAGTTTTGGAAATTCGAACTTATGGGAACGAAAAGTACTAAATTTGGTACAATTGGGATTTGGAATCTGGAATCCTGAAATTTGGAATTGAGATTATAGTTGAAGTCTAGGATTGAGGTAGTTTTGGAAATTCGTTCTTATGGGTACGAAGAGTACTTAATGGCACTCAATTTGTTGTTGGGTGTAGGGGCAGTTCTGTAATCTGTATTTTTTTGGATTTAGTGTGAGTATTGGTGTGCAATGTTGGTCTCGCTGTTAACATGTAAGGCTGATCTTTTTGATCTTTTGAAAATCGAACTAAAGCGGTACGAACAATACTAAAATAGTAAACAATAAATATTGATTAAAATTGGTATAAGTACAATAAAATTTTCAGTGTTCGCCATTTCCATTATATTGTATTATTGTTTTTTATATCCTTTCCGCATACGAAGTAGCGGGCACTTTGCTAGTGTATAATAAATTAATAAATTATTGAATGTAAGTCAACTTTTTTTCAAAATGAAGTTCCATTTACCCGCTGTAAAATTACGAAAAAATTCGTATGGAAGCAAAACTTCAAGGCGAATCAAATGAGACTAAAATCATACAGATTGGTATTAAAGTTTCGACGTCAAAGTCAAAATAAACACATATAAAATTTTGGAAAAATCTATAGGAATACTCCCTTCATTTTGCTTAAATCTCCCACTAAAATATACGGATTTTGCTTTATAGACATATCTTTTAATTTGTATATATTTTTCGAAATTTAATTTGGAGGCTAAGATGTAGCATCGGCTGCATCTTAGCATTAAAAAACCTATAAAATATCGCTAATTTGAGCAAAGTGCATACAATTGTTGTCCGCATCCGATTTCAGTATCCACCATGAAAATCTACATCGATATATATCTATTTGAAGGCGATCAATCAAGAATCGTGGATGTAGCATCCCACACTATTTTTTGGGATAAAATGAATGTAGCTCCCTTATCATTGAAGTTTTCAAATCTCTGTTTCCGCTAAAAAGTGGAAACGAACCGCAGAAAACGCGATAAAATACGCGGTATTTTCAAAAACATTTTTAGGTGATTTTTCTACTTTGGAATTTCTCGTAACTTGCGTTTTAGTAGATGGATTTTCACGGGGAATGATTTATTGGATCCGGAACGTAAAAAAAACTAAAATGTGCAATCAAGTAAGAGGAATTCGAATGACAATTGTAAAAATTAGGCCCGAAAAATATGATTTTTAGAAAAATGTTCGCACAAAATTTCCGTATTTGGATGCAGATTTCTATGAAGCTGTGTAGACTACATTCACGATACATATATCAAATAACTCAGAATCGCGAGTTCCTCAATCCTATATACGATTTTTTGAAAAACCTGTTTGCGGAATGAAATTAGAAGAAAATGTCAAAAAACGCTGTAAATCTGGCTTCAAAATGGCAGCATCATTTAATGGTAGAAGCAGATCAAATTTTGAAAAGTAATACATTAATGAGATGATCCTTATTTAGTTTGCTTCTACTTTTACTTTGACAGGAAAGTCGGGAAAAGACACGTTGGCTTCAACCCATTTTTACCTATTTTTTAACATAAATATAGCCACAGCTTCCACGCAAATTAATTTTTGATGTCAATATTTTTTGCCACGTCCAAAAACATCTCATTTTAGCCAAAAACATTTAATTTGTATAATATACAATCACAAGTCGCGTGTTCTAAAAGGGTAAACCTTGGCTTCAACTATGTTAAATTTTCAAAAATATTCGTGATATATTGCATACTTTCCATATTTTATAATTTCTAAAATAAGCAATTTATGAAATTTATTATATATAATAAATAATTTGTATATAATATTTAATTGATGATTTATATAATAAATAATTTGTATAGTTAATAATTTATACAACTTATAGAATTTATAATTAATATAATTAATAATTTACATAATATATAATTTTAATAATTTATATAATTTTTAATGTATATAAATCGTAATTAATATAATATATAATTTTGTTCATAAATTATTTTATAATTTATATAATTTACAAATTATATAATTTATAATTTATATAATTAATAACTTATAATTTCTATAATATTTAATTTATACAATTTATGAATTATATATTTTATTATTTACATAATTAATAACTTATATATTAATTATATAAATAATAAATTATATAAATTATCATATTATTCATATAATTTATTACACTGTGCGACACGAAAAAAAATTAACCATATTCTGACACCACAGAGTGATAGAAGACAAAAAATAAGAAGACACGTATCCCGGCGTTTTTCCCTATCACTTCGAGTTTCGCGGTTACGGGCCCCCAAAGAGCTGAGGCCTTGATGTCAAAAGGACTCATTTTACTAGGCTCATATCTTCTAAACCGCTAAGAATTTTGGTTTCCACGTCGAAGCAAAGTTGTAGCTCTAGTCTTAAGAAATAATACTTGTGAACACATCAAATCAATTTAACCTCATCTTCTAGGTCAAAATCGCCAGGGTCAAATTTCCGTCATAATTTTTTCTCGGATTTTGGTCTTCAGATATCAAACTGATCAAAATTGAAGCAAACAACCAACTACAAATTGTACCTTATATATCAATAAACAACTTTCTAGAATATGTGAACTCCGTAGAAACGGTTCTTAATGTCCAGAATAGAAAAACAAATGCTATTTTTATCCTCTTTTCTCCGATTCCGGTTCATAGCTACCAAACCGTTCAAAATTCAAGAACACAATCAACTACAATAATGTAACAAAGATATCAGTAAACAACTTTCTGGAACATACGAACCGTCTATGAACGGTCCTTAAGGTGAAAATAGCAAAACACTTTTGAAAATATTACATTTTTATACTTTTTTCTCCGACATTGGTCCACAGATACCGAACCGCTCACAAATTGCGTATACTTCCAACTACTAAAATCTGCCTAAGATTTCAATAAACAACTTTCTAGAACATATAAACATAAAGTATAACAAGTAAAAAAGTATCAGTCGGCTTTGCCGACAGAGATATTCCCTCAGCCTGTATATATTGAAACAATTTTTCCCAAAAAACTTATGTATTTAGGGGTTTTTAAAATTTTTGGGCATTTGAACCGACAAATATGTTCGTTGGGATTAGAGATCAGAAGTTTTGCAGAGGAGATACTAAAAGGAATGGATCTACATTGACTATTATGGAAATGGATGTCCAGCCACTACATATGGTGCCATAGGGGTTTTTACACCCTTCGGGATGTTTGCTCGGGAAATATGGACTTGCCCTTGAAAAAATGTTTACCAACGTAATTAAGGCAGCGAATGCAAGTTGCTTCAACAAAAATCAAAGTGATTCGATAGCAGGTTTAAAGTGAACCTATCCAAAATTTTGTGTGGGAGGTACCGGATGGAGTGGACAAATATAGTCCATATTTGAACCTGATCTATATCTAGTAGATATATTAGGATGTGTAAAATATTGACCAATTCGGTCACTCCCTTCAAGAGTTACCATATGAACAAATTTTCCGAACATTTTTGATCTTTTCTGGGGGAGGTACCTGAAGAAGTGGACCGATGTGGCTTATCTTCAAACTTAAACTATGTTTGGACAAAATATTACTAAGGCAAAATTTTGGACCGAATCGGCAGCTCCGATCGAGAGTTATCTTGCGCTCCAACCACCTCACACGGTGTCATAGGGGTTTTTTGCAACTTTCAGGCTATTTTCTCAGGAAGTATGGATGGAATTGCCCCTAATGAAACTTGTACTGTCGTATGGAGGGCAGTGAATACAAGTTGCTAAAACAAAAATGAGAGCGATTCGACAGATGGCCCTAAACTGAACTCCGAAGGAGTGGATCGATTGAGTCCATATTGGAACCTCATCTAAGTTTGGTAGAAATTACACGATGTGCAAAGTATGGACCAAATCGGTTATTCCCTACAAGAGTTATCGTGCACACAAATTTTGCGACAATTTTTGAACATTTGTGGGGGAGGTACCTGAAGGAGTGGACCTATATGTCCCATCTTCGAACTTAAATCGAATCTGGACAAAATATTTCGATACCCAAAATTTGAACCGAATCGATTGATCCGTTCGAGAGTTATCGTGCGCACCATCCAGCCAGACAGACAGACGGACGGACATTGCTAGATCTACTCAAAATTGTCTGAAACGGATATCGTACAAACATACTTGGGGTCTAAAACCATTATTTCGATGGGGCACATCTTTGGTCTTATCAAAGTGTAAATACCCTCTTTAGCCTAAAGGCTGAGGGTATAAATATTTGGGTGTTTTGTTGGCAAATTTGATGTATATATTTTTTTGATATATATTGCAAATACATATTTCATTTATTCGGCGACTTATATTGAAATTTGATGGAGATTATTTTTGTCTTTGACGTCTTCTATCTAGAACGAAGTTTTGTGGGACAAAACTTAATAGACTCAGATAAAGTACAACATTAACCCTAAAACGTGATTTTACTTTTGACAGATTCCTGGCGTTTAGGTGCGATTTAGAGTTTTGGTGTATTCGGGGACCTATAGTAAAATTTTATGACGAACAATTTTGTAGAATATTTGGATTTGATATGATCACATTTTAAAGGAGTTTTTGAAAGATTTTTGAAAAAAGGACAGAAAAGACCCCTTTGATGAACCGCATGAGGGTTAAAATTTTTAACAAAAATATTTCCCACACCCTCCAGATTAAAGTTGCCATAGACACTATATACCTGAAATGCAAGGATTCCAAGATATCTTAATTCGAATATTTCGAAGAAATTAAAAATGGGCGGAACTTGCCCCGCCTATTTTGGTTACTTTCCGACGTAAACTTTAAAAACGCCGATATACGTGTCTCATATTTTTAGCTCTACTTTCATAATCTACTCGATTTTCCTTGTCATTTTTTTTTGTTGTAGCAGAGTGTAATTAATAATTTATTAAATTTATAATTATATTTTTTATAATTTATATAATTTTGTTTTCAATTTATAAAAATTACATATTATTATTTACAATATATATAATTTATATAAATATAAAATATAATATATATTATTTTTAAAATATAATATATATTACCTTTAATGTATATAATTAGGATTTATATAATTTATTATTTATTTGTATAATTTATTTGTATAATTTATAATTTCTTTTATTTATAATTTCCATAATATTATTATTAATAATTTATGTAATTTATGTAATTATTAATATACATAATTTATAAATTATAAAATTTATAATTTCTATAATTTATGATTTATATAATATTTAATTCATATAATTAATAATTTATTAAATTTTTAATTATATTTTTTATAATTTATATAATCCTTTTTTTCAATTTATAAAAATTATAAATTATTATTTACAATATATATAATTTATACAACTTTTAATTTATATAATTTTTCTTATATATTTTATAAAATTTATAATTTATAGTATATATTATTTAAAATAATAATTTATATAATTTAAAATGTATAATTAAAATTTATAAATTATAATTTGTAAAATTTATAAATTATAAAATTTATATTTTATATAATTTATGATTTATATAATATTTAATTCATATAATTAACAATTTATTAAATTCATAATTATATTTTTTATAATTTATATAATTTTTGTTTTCAATCTATACAAATTATAAATTATTATTTACAATATATGTATATAATTTATATAACTTTTAATTTATATAATTTTTCTTATATATTTTATAATTTTTTTAATTTATAGTTTATATTATTTTTAATAATAATTTATATAATTTAAATTGTATAATTAAAATTTATAAATTATAATTTATAGTTTATAATTTGTATAATTTTATAAAATTTATAATTTATATAATTTATATTTTGTATAATTTATAAATTATAATTTATTGTTTAGAATTTGTTATTTATAATTTAACCTGTTTCAATGTAATAATTCCGAGAAGTAGCCTATATTATTTTTTTCTATTAAAAATTCTGGGGCCTAATTACGTGATTCGATCCGATCGAGAATTTGCTCGTGAATAAGTTTTCGACTCGATAAAAAGACGGCATGACAAGACTCGATCGAAAACGTTCAAGCAATGTTATCGATTTTTTCGATAGTAACCGGTAATCTTCGGGTAGACGCCAAAAAAGTGTGTTTATTTTAAAACAAAAACTAAAAACCAAAATTATGAATGAAAAAATGTAAATATTTGTGGAATTTGCTGAATAATACATTGAATAATAATTTGGGAATGAAGTAGTGCTAAGAAAACATGGTGGAATAAGAAGGTATTACATCAAATCATGTCAAACGTCAAATTTGCTCATAATAATGCATTACTGTGAATTGCTTGTTTACATTATATATATGATTTTATTTACAATAACTCATTTTGACAACCTGGTATAAAGATCAGCTGTTTTTGGCGTTACACCTTATTATTACATCATGAAAATTATCTATGTTTATAACACCTTTTTGACATTGTTGTATCAGATTGCTAATACATCTACCTTAATAGTTCTTTCTCAAAATAAATGAGAGCGAATTTGAAGGTTTTTTTTTTTGCTTAGACTCTCTGAGAGATTCTTTCCTTTGGCAAACAACGGAGGATGTATTCCACTGTTGGGCAGAAATGCTCGGCCTCATACACAAAAGTGTAAAAAATACATGAGTCTCTCGCGATTTGCCCACCATTCATGGCCCATTTACAGGTCCTCCAGCAAGGGAATTCAAAGTAAAACAAAGATTTTAAATGTCAAAATTCATAAACAGAGGCGAAAAAAATTTTGAGGCGAATTTCTTTTCTGTCAATTCAGGTAGATACATACAAAACATTTTCCGAGAAAAAGTTGTTACCGTAGTTATTTTTGTTTGACGAAACAGAAAATATCAGCTGATCGAACTTGAACTGCTAAAATAAGTTATTGTAAATTAAATTCTCATACAAACACAACAAATGTTGACATTTTGCGTGTACAACATTAAGCTTATTTGTTTTCTTTTTGCGAGATACACCTACCTGTTTCTATACAGTTCGACATTTCAATACCTCACAGCGAATTCGAATGACAAATATGAATTTTTACAGCTCATATCGAAATCATCTGACCGGACCGGACCTATAATTGGGCCATGTCACCATTGATGTATTCTATTAAATGTTGTTCATCTATAAAAAAGGCTTTTAATATTAAATTTTTTCTTTGCGGAAATGCTTATTTTTTTTTTAATTATTTTTAAAGACTGCAAACAGTAAATTTTGTTTATTGGCATAAATTTTTATAATATATTTTTTTAGTTCTAGTTTTATTACTAGGTATTTCTCAAACGAGTGCAAAGGATTTTTCTAAATTTTTCTTGTTATTTTGTGTTAAAAAATGCTGGGATTTTTGTACTAATTTTATTTTCTTCTACAAACCGGCAACGAACAACAATTTTTTACATTTTATACAAAAAGTCTTTCATGCTGTTGGTTTACGATAGGCAATTTAGCTACAAGTAATTTCTCGAAAAATTTATGCTCAATAACTCGATAATTTTACTCGCTAACGAATGTTGTTATCCCAACTTTGAGTACTCGGTTCGAAACAACTCGATATCGAATCACATAATTAGGCCCCTGTTGTTTCTGTTTTTTGCGTAATTTCATTTTAGTTAATCTATTTTTTTATTTAAAAACAAATCGAAATATGTACATCAATTAAAAACAAATATGTATGGTACTTACATTAAACTATAATTATGTCCAATTATTAATATTTTAATACATACTTATTCTTAGGGCTACAGTAGTAGTAGTAGTTGTTGTTGGCAGGAATGCGGCTTTTTTGTGGTATCTCAGAGGAATATAGAATCTCTGCAAACTAAGGAATGTAATTACAAAATCGTTTAGATCCCAATATTGGTATCTCTTCGGAAGACAATGCATGCGTTTTGAGTATTAATGTTGTTTTTGATTGGAAAGATGATTTAAGGCGACCAATCAAATCTCGTTTTCACCGATATATCCTTATAGTGGACACTAATCATGTGACGTCTTAAGCAATCGTTACGTTTGTAACTCATCGAACAGAGGTTACATTTAAATTGCCTCTCCACGCCAATACATTCCTTGGTAATGTGTCGCTTTAGGTGGCCACGTCGCAAATAGCTGCGACCACATGTCATGCAAGGATAACGACCATCAAAGTGTGGTAAATAAGCCAGCATTTGATCAAAACCTGTAAAGGTAATTTAATGAAGAAGAAAAACGGGTGATAAATGATAAATGTGAGGATACTTGTGCAATATTAAAAGTGAATGTTGTTGGTGGTGTATCTATTGGTTAATTGTTAATGGGAAAGCTATTAAAAAAACTACTTCAAACAACCCATCTAATGTACTTAACAATGCACCAAAATCTTTTTATACTTACTTCAAATTTACCAAAATCCATATTAATTGAAACAAATGTAACGGATTTTAAGAATTCTTTTCACCTTCCATTAACATGTCATAAATTTTAACGTTTAAAGAGGCCAAAAGTGCTTGGAAAGAAAAAGAATCCAATCAAAGCAATCTACACAAATAATAAAATAAATAATAAGGAATAAAATTATAGGATTGTAATAAATACCTCAAAAATCTGAACCTGTAGGCCTATTCTGTAACTTTTATCGATTGAAAAGTTGTTAAAATTTCTTTTGTTTTTGTAACAACTACAACACAAACAAATGAAATTGTTGTAAAATAAACGATGAGTAAAGTTGTTAAAAAGTTACAGAATAGGTACCCAGTAGGCCTATTCTGTAACTTTTTAACAACTTTACTCATTGTTTATTTTACAACAATTTCATTTGTTTGTTTTGTAGTTGTTACAAAAACAAAAGAAATTTTAACAACTTTTCAATCGATAAAAGTTACAGAATTCCTATACAGATTACACTTTTGTGTTTGAGAAGTATGAAGAAGGAGCCCTAAATATTGGGAAATTTCGAAATCCCCACAAAAGTTCCAATTTGTTCGATAAAATAATTTGGTTCAAACTTTTATATCGTAATATTTTTCCAAACAAAGAACATGGGATTGGTTATCGGGTTGTTTCGAAGCGAGTACTCAAATTTGGGAAGACAATATTCGTTATCGAGTAAAAATATCGAGTTATTGAGCATAAATTTGCGAGAAATTACTCGTAGCTAAATTGCCTATCGCAAACCAACAAAATGAAAGATTTTTTGTTGTCTTTCTGTTTAATATGTAAAAATTGACGTTTGTTGTTGGTTTATAAAAGAAAAATAAAATTAAAAAATAAATCTCTGCATTTTTTTACACAACATAAGAAGAAAAAGTGGGAAAAGTGCTTTGCACTCTTTATGAAATAGTAATCAAATTTGAATTAAAATAAATATATAAATTTATGCATTCATTAGGCAAAATTAACTGTTTGCAGCCTTTCAAAATTATTTGGAAAAAATTTGCATTTCCGCAAAAAAATTTAATATTAATAGCCTTTTTTATAGGTGAACAACATTTAATAGAACACATCAGCCGTTGTTTAGGAACGGAAAGATTCTCTCGGAGAGCCTAAGCAAAAAACTCTCTAAATTCTCTCTCATTTATTTTGAGAGAGAACTATTAAGAGCTTTGTTCCTTTACTTTTTATGGTAAGGGTGGTAAAAGAGAAAAGTGTCAAAATTGCTCTCTCATGAACATTTTTACCAGAAAAGTAAAGGAACGGAAAAATGGTATATCTGGCAGCAATGTCAAAAAGAAACATAAAAAAATCAATTTTCGTCTTTTATTTCACAGTTTTTAATTTAGTTTTGTCAGCTTTCGACTTTTTCTTCTATTACTTCTATTTGTGAAATAATCGTGAAACAAAAGTCGAAAAATCAGTTCTGCCATTTTTTACCTGCAGAAATTTTGCTGGTAGCCTGTGGTAGAAGAGAAAGCCATTTTCGCTCTCTCACCACTCTCATTCTCTTAAAAATTGCTTCCAGTTTTGCCACTTTTCGGGGTTAAGGAACGCTTTGCAGGTTAAAAATGCTAACAAATGGCAAAAATGGTAACCTCAGGTAAGTAAAGGAACACAGCTAAGGTAGATGTATAAGCAATCTGTTGCAACAATAAATTCCACAAATATTTACCTTTTCTCATTCATAATTTTGTTTTTTTTAGTGTTTGTTTTAAAATAAAAAACATTTTTTGGCGTCTACCTTCATAATGTTGCTTGAAGATTAACTGATCGATTACCGGTTACTATCGAAAAAATCGATAACATTGCTTGAACGTTTTCGATCAAGACTTGTCATGCCGTTTTTTCATCGTGTCGAAAACTTATTCACGAGCAAATTCTCGATCGAATGGAATCACGTAATTAGGTCCCAGGATCGAATATGGACTATATCGGTTCACACCTTCGTTTACATCCCACACTAAATTTCTTAATTATTACGAACAAATTTAAGAAATTTAAATTTTTTTGCAACAGTTTGTCCCCGCGACCACTGTTTTAATACGCGGTGCAGGTTCATACCTCCTGAGATAATCGGTAAAAAACCTTGTCGGCACCAATTTGATAACAGAAGAGTGTCCGTATTCGGTCTACACACTCGGGTACTGTTCGAGGATTATTTTTAAATTGTAATCGAAGGTAGTAGTCCACGTGGGGTGGGTTCTTTGACACCGATTGGACGGGGAACCACACAGCATCCGTATTCCGGCCAGCGGCTGTCAACTCAGTGTACATATGTTCGTAGTTGCATTGTTTTTCTGTGTCCTGTTCCCGCCTCTATTGATCCGCGCCAGGACCGAGCAGAACCCGCGATTAATATTGATGTGCTTGATTTGTCACATCCGCATCCACCACATCTCAACAACAACTGGGGGGATTAGCTTTCCTGTTACATCAGACATATCGCTTGAGCTTGGGTCTAATGACCCGTTCCATGGAATATCTGGGGGTAGCTGTCAGTTGTGGAACTGCCTATGTAGAGTTGCTTAACTTATACATCCCGCAGATTTATTAAATGAAATCGTTGAATAATACTTTGGGTAATAATTTTGGAATGATGTTGTGATAGAAAAACGTACGAAATGATTTATTTTTGTAAAACTTCTTGATAAATGCTCTGTTCCAGAACCTGCAAGAAGCTACTATTTTTTACTACGATAACATTTTTTCCTTTATGTTATCGGAAAAAATAGTAGATTCTTGCAGTACTGGAACAGACCAGTTGTTGTAACAACATAAGAATGCATCTACCTTAGTAAATGTGCGGTTGGTGGTGCGAATAGGTTTTTATAGTTCGATTTTTTCATTCACGAGCAAATGCTCGATCGAATCGAATGTCGTAATTAGGCCCCAGGTTCGCCAGATATAACCATCGTGTCACATGGTCTGACATATATGGTCTGTTCCAGTACTGCAAGAATCTACTAATTTTTACAATTTTTTTCGATAACATAAAGGACAAAATGTTATCGTAGTAAAAAGTAGTAGCTTCTTGTAGGTTCTGGAACAGAGCAATAATGTCACCTGGCAACCCGTACTTTCTCTTGGGTCAAACTTCTCCCCATAATTGTCTATATCAGCAGACTGGTCGATTTTCTCAGCACTGAACGCCACACTTTCAATCAATCTTGTGAAAACTAATTGGCCTAGTTTCGGAGAGTTCACCGATCTGCCCAACACATCACCAACATCATCACTGCTGCGCTATATATCTGCTGTTACTCGAATACTCGAATTGAGACCAAATTTCTTAGCAGAGCCGGCGGACTAGTATCAAGCTCATTGATGAGCTTCGTCTAGGCAACCCCAGTGATTGACACTAGAACAGGTTGGTCGGTGAGCATAAACGGCAGATCATCAGAAGAGTTGCAAAAATTGGAGCCGGAATAAGTGAATCGTGACCAAAGGTTAAGTCACTCTCGAACCCTGCAAAGAAGGAAGGTAGGACTTCAGTCATGTTTGACGGCTGACTGATCCGAAGACGTGCACAAGTTAGTTTTTGAGCACCCCGGGAGTGAAAGGGAGAAGAGTACTACGACGCATCAGATTTTTTCCTGCCGAGTAGGAACCACCTTAAGAACGGTAAATCATCCAAAGCGTTAGGCCCTGCCGGAATCTCCATGGTAATGCTGAATCATCTGGAGGTGTTGGGAATCTTACCAACATTCACAACCTGTCTGTCGATTTTGTTTATGTCGCCCGTAACAAAGACTTTTAAGGCTTTACTCCTCCCAGCGTCAGAAATAGCTATCCAATTGCCGATCATCAGCATGGGTGCCGTAAGCAGCACATCATTTCTACAGCGCTGCACGACATCTCCACACACATAAGTCGAGGACTCAACCAGAACAAGCCGTGCGATAGGACATTTTCGGTGGCGATCAAATTTATCAAAAGTTTTTATGACTGTGAAGCAATCCGCGCTGTTTGTGGACATTGAGGAGAATACCTTCCGCCCATGTTTGCAACGTTGGGTAATTATTTGTATGGAAGCCAGACGTACTTGGAATTCAAGAAGAAGAAGTTGAGGCCCCATTGAGTGGAACAGGGAGTTCCCTAAGGGTGGTGGGGGGTGGCGGTGATATTTCCGGAACTGTTTAACCTCTTCCACCCCCTCCCGACGGCATTTATGCTAAGTTTACATTTACGAAATCCACTCGATTTCAACTGTCAATTCCATAGCTCAAACGTCAAATGAAATCTCGTCTGGATTTCATTTGACGTTTAACCTATGGATTTGACAGTTGAAATCGAGTGGATTTCGTAAATGTAAACCAAGCATTAGATCGATACACATTCGGATGATTGCACGATTTTGGCCTCGGGTACCTTCCCTAATGTCATTTGTGAAAGTCTGAACTACTATTTGATTGATCTTTCCATATTTATCCGCGCTAGCTTTATACAAATATCTGCTACTAAATCTACGGTCACTCTGTTCACCACATGACCTGCGGAGTTGAGCACTCAGCTGAAAGTCATGGTTGATGGTAGCAGAACTCCGGCCACTAACCACACCAAGATTCTAGGGGCCAAATTCGACAGTAAGCGGAGATGTAGGAACAACGTCCCCAAGGCTTTAGCCGCCAGCAGTTAGGATGCAGATTAATAAACCTTGTTGACCAGGCACGTCAGGAGCCATCTTAATGATAGAGAGAGAGAGAGAGGGAGGGAGGGAGAAGAGTGTCGGCTGCCATTAAACCTGAAACCCACGGCAGCGCGTTCTTTCTTACCGGATCGTCCCGAAACAAAAAGTTTTTCGGCCCTCGGCTACCACCCCAGCATCATATGCTGCTACAACAACAAATCTTAGTAGTTCTGGCTGAATTAAGCTCGGGATGGTGCAGTTGTCTAAATTCCTATAGGTCAAGGATTGATGACACTTTGTAAAACAACTGTCCTGCCAAACCTACTCAAATAAATCCAGTAGCTTTGTGGTTACAACCCATCGAAGCAGCCACATTCATAGAACTATAGATAGACCCAGATTATGGTTTTAGAAGCCAAGTATACATACATATGTTCCCATAACATCCCCGAAGGGACAAGGGAGACTTCTCTCATATCAATGAGTGCACGCCGATTCATATTGGCTCAATGATATGGGACCTAGTTTTTATCGCCGAGTCCGAACGGCGTGTCATACGACACCACTTGTAGAGACGTTTTTCATGGCTGAAATACTCAGGAAATGTCACCAACATTACTGAGGAGGAATTTTGCCACCGTTGAAAATTTATTGATGTTGCTTGGCCTGGGATTCGAACCACAGACCTTCTGAGTGCAAGGCGGACGTTCTAACCATTGCACCACGGTGGCCCCAAGTAGAAGCCAAGTATGTTCGGACGAAATCCGTTTCAGACAATTTGGAGTTCATTTAGCCATGTCCGTCCGTCTATCTGGCTGGCAGGTGCGCAGATTAATTCTCGAACGGATCAAGCGGTTTGGTACAAATTTTGAGTATTGTAATATTTTGTCCAAACTAAGGGGTCGATCATCGATAACAATTATCGTTGAGTGGCGTTGCCAGTTGTCAAAATTGATCCACGTATGGCAACTCTCAACTGAAGTTGCGAATCTCAGTTGACGAAGCGGCTGTTTTTCAGCAACCACCAATTTTCAGTTGCAGTAAACATTTTCGAAGAAACAAGAAGTAAAATAGAAGGAAAAATAAACATTTTGTTAACAATTATTGATTCTTTGCATCATTAATTAATTGTGTGTATCAATATGTTGAAAATAAGGACAAAGCAGCAGTTCGAAATATTAGTTGATAAACTGAGTGAAAATCCAAACTTAGCCCGAGGAGTTCGGGAGTTTTGGTGAAACCAAAGCCACAGCGGATGAAGCGTGGAGGTCCATTTCGGACAGTTTAAACAGCCATGATCCTCCAACACGAACACCTGAAGAGTGGCAGAGTCCGGATTCACTTTAAAGCAAAGTTGAAAAAGAAAATGCCTCAAAATAAAATAAACTTAAACGACACTGGTGGTGGTCCATCACAATAAGTGAATTTATCGCCTTTGGAGCGGACAGCAGCAAATCTTTTGCAAATGAATTTGGTTACAAATACAGTAGGTTCAGTTTAAGTACAAATGACGAACATCCTTCATCTATTTAGCAAACTACACCAGATAATTTCGTTTTTGAATAAAAATGGTTTTTATTTTGCCTTTTTTCCTCCTCTGTCAACTTCGAAACACACAATTTGTCCTCTATCAAGTGGACAATTTCCTTCAATACTCTCGACAATGTAGATTGAGCCATGCAATTGTTGAAATCATTGCTATGGGACTTTTGGAAACTTCCGTCCTCAAAGAATCGCAACGCTGCGCACACTTTTAAAAGTGGGGGTATTGCTGTTGATCTGTAACTTACTTTAAAGTCATCCTTTAACGTTTCCACAACGTAAACTACGGCATCCTTTGGTAATCGAAAATACACCTTAAACCTGAAATAATTTACTGATTATACAGATCTTTCCACATGATCATCAGCTTACAGTGCAGATGCCAATTCCAATGGATTCGACTTGTCCCTCAAATTTCTTCTAATAGATGCAATGTCCTGTACATTTTCTTCATCATCAAAAAATAATTCCACCGAACTTATCATTTTTTGGGACAGCAAATAAAACTTGACGATCCGAAGATTCAATGGGCAGGTTATATTCCAATCTTGGGTTGTTTTCCAAATTTGCTCGAAAACTCAGCCAAAATATTAAAATATTGTCCAGAATACACAAAAGAGTTATCCAAAGCGCAATTATTTTTAAAATGTTTTTTTTTTGGCGAATAGAGGTCACAAGTTTGAAAAAACACTGATCGATAACATGTTTATCGACCACCCAGTTGAGTTGACATTAATGGTACAACATTTCGTCTCAGTCGCGCAGACAACTGACAACGCAACTCAAGTTTAGTGGCAATACAAGATAGACCCATTAGTTTAAGTTCGATGAAGACCATATCGACCCACTCCTTTTTGGTAGGTAGCTCCCCCACAAAATTTCGCTAAAATGGTGCGCACGATAACTCTCGAAGGGAGTAACCGAATTGGTCATAACGTTGCAAGTGGTAATATTACTTCCACCACACTACCGTGGTGCAATGGTATGCACACCCGCTTTGTACGCAGAATGCCCGGGTGCAATCCCCGGCAACATCAAAATTGCAACCCCTCAGCGTAATGGTTGACGACATCTCTGGAGTATCTTAGCCATGTAAAACTTCTCAAAAATTGGTGTCTTAGGACACGGCGTCCTGACTCGGCAATAAACAGTAGGTCCTATATCATTGAGCTAATATGAATCGGGGTGCTCTCCATGCAATGTCTTGTGCCTTCGGGGATGTTTGTGGAAATATTATTATAATAATACTTCCAGGCATAGATCAGGTTTGAATATGGACTAAATCGGTATATTACTTCGTGTACCTCCCACGCAAAATTTGGAAAAAATGTGCAGTTTAAAGGCCTCGTCACATAAGAGGATTTCTGGCTTATTTCATTAAGTTGCATGTTCTTCCGGCACACATTCAGTCGGGAAGAGTTGCCGCATCTGAATGTGTGCTGGAAAACAAATTTCGTATACTTTGACTTTCAACTTAAAGCCGGAAGAACATGCAACTTAATGAATTAAGCCAGAAATCCTCGTTTTGAAAGTTTGTGGGCCCTGTTACGACAATTTTTTTTGGGGCAAGTCCATACTTCCTTAGATAATGGTTCCCAAAATTCTTCAAAAAACCCTGCCGACACCAACTAAACTGTGGTAGTACGTAAGGCAATCCTTGGTCAAAAAATTGTACATTGTATTATTTTCTACAGATTCGGATTATGTCCGAATATTGACTACATGGAAGCAATTTTTCGTTTGCAATTTAAAGACTCGTGTGGGATCGTTTTTAAATTTTTGGCAACATGTTGTTTATGTGGCCCTTGTTACGACGCTACATTTTTTTCGGGGTTTAGTCCATACTTCCTGAGAAATTGGCACAAAAACTGAAAAAAACGCTATAGATGTCAGAAGTATTGTATTTACTGTTTTTCCTTAGGTCCGAAGCTGAGGTTATATCTCTGTCGGCACAGGGTTTCTGTATAGCTTTTAGGCCATTATCTCAGGAAGTATGAACTACTGAAACTGTATGAACTGCTTCCGAAAAAAATACCGTAATAGGGCCGCAAAGACTACCTGCTACAAACAAATTCAAAAGGATCCGTAAGCTGTCCTTAAACTTAAAAAAAATTTTGGAATGGGAGATACCCCACGTAGTCGACGGTGTACCTCTAGCAAGTACAAAGTAAAATAACGGCGTATATAGACATTTTTCCCCAATTCGGTTTATGTAACAAACGTTCATGGGTGGGCCGATGTCCACAGAAGAAATAATGATTTTGCAGGTTTAAGTATTATGTCAGTAACGATTACAACAAAATCGAACTTTTTCTTTAAAATTACAAGAAATCCCGCACAGATTATGAAAAAGGACCGAAAAAAATAAGACACGTATATCGGCGTTTTGAAAGTTTACATCGGGAAGAACGCTAAATAGGTGTGGCAAGTTTCGCCCATTTCTACAGGTTTTGAAATATTCGACATCAAATTCCTTGGAATCCTTGCATTTTAGGTATAAAGTGTCTTTGGCAATATTACTGACAACAATGCGGGGTATCTTTTTATTATTACATTATTACACTAAAGGGGTCTTTTTGGTCCCTTTTTTCAAAAACGTTTAAAAACTCCTTTAAAATGTGATCGTATCAGAACAAAATATGCTACAAAATTATTTGTCATAAAATTGTACTATAGGTCCCCGAATACAACAAAACTCTAAATAGTAACTAAACGCCAGGAATCTGCCAAAAGTAAAATCACGTTTTAGGGTTAATGTTGAACTTTATCTGAGTTTATTAAGTTTTGTCCCACAAAACTTCATTCTAGAGAGAAGACATCAAAGACAAAAATAATCTCCATCAAATTTCAATAAAAGTCGCCAAATAAAAGATATATGTGTTTGCAATATATATCAAAAAATATATATGTGCCACAAATGTCTTCGTACCCCTACAAGATTTAATCGATGTAAGAACACGATGATAAAAGAAAGATGTAAATATTAATAATGTTGTGCTGTTTGCTGCAGCAGACCTTTATTAAAGTTTCGAAAGAAGAGTGTATTTTGATGAACCATAACGGATTTATTACGCCAAAACCGAAAAAGGTTGATATTTCGACACCACAAAAGTCTTCGTACCCCTAACAGAATTTATCAAAATGGACACTAAAATCTGTTAAAAGTGATGTCATTGGTTTCTGTTTCGACGTGTTTCTGCCAGACTCAATATTTCTAGGGGTTTTCATTGCGCCTTCAGCGTGGAGTAACCTTATATTGGCGTATTTATAGCTTGATACGGAAATTTAAATCTTATAGTGAATATAGACACTTTTCGCAACTAAACTCCTTAAAATTTGACGGAGTTTACACTATTATCCTTTGTCTAGCGTTTTGAAACAATATACCTCTGATTTAACCTAATATTATAGGTAATACACCTTAATTATGCCCTTTATATATGACGTTATGCCTTAAGGCATCCCAATTTTTCTGAACGGGAATATAAATTTATCTCAATAATGTACATTTATCATAGATTTCAGGTGAATGCATCTATTTATTCCAATTAGTAAACACTACTAACTGCGGCATGGCTCAAAATCACAACATAATTAATATATGCCTATCGACTAAATTTCTTATTTTAAGGTAATCAGGTTTTGTTGTTATTTTCACACCTTCGATCCACCAAATAAACCCCAAATTCAGTACTTAAGTTCAAGGAAGTATATGAAATCCCTACTAAATGTGAAAGTCGCATTTTTTCATTCACGTGCAAGGTCTAGGCGTTATTTGCTTTTTACATAATTTACAAAAGGAGGGTTAGAATTTGTTCAATATTTTCGAACTGCATTTATGGCCGCCATCTGTACAGTTACATCAATCATAATATTGCAGTGTGATTTCTAGAGGTCTTATCTTATATTCGACACAAAAATAAACAGATCTTTAGTTGTCATATGCAAGATATGATCATATCTTTAGTAACCTTAAGTCAAATTACATACAATTTTGGCCTTCTTTCAAGTGAAACTTCATTTTTGAAAGCGGCAAATCGGAGATTTCTTTGAATATACTTATTTGCGATTAGCAGAATTAACTCACTGAACGAAATATTTATCTTTGAAGATTAACTTATTCATTAAAGTACGACAAACATGTCCCATTTGTTTTGAAAATATTTTTTTTACAAATCTTACTACATATTCCGCGCAACAGACCAGAAAAGTATCCGAACATCTCCTCCTTATTGACTTTTAACAGAAACCGTGGAAATTAGAGGAAATTTGACTAAAATCAATGAAGTTCCGAAAAGTACGAAGACTTTTGTGGGATCAATAAGGGCACATTTTTTAGTATTTCGTGAATAACATTTGAATTAGTTAACAAAATTCGCCAGTTCTTCCAAGTAACATGGAAGAAATGTATAAGAAGGACAAATACAGTTAAATATCTTGCAAAACTTTTCCAAGCTACTGATTATCACTAATAAATATTTTATTACCAGGGGTACGAAGACATTTGTGGGACACTGTATATATCAAGTTTGCTAACAAATATTTTTTGAATAAATTTGTTTTGTTCTTTTTTCAAGTTGATGCATGAAAGTAACATGAAATTTAGTTCTAGACGAAAGGTGTTAAAAGAAGAAATATTCTACACAAAATTTCATTGTAAGTCCCAGAACAAACTAGGTATCTAAGTAAAATACTTTGTTAAGAAAATGACGTTACAAAATTAGATATTATAGGTAGACATTTTTGTTAAACTTTTAGACTCTTAATTAAAATGTATTCCATAGTGAGGCAAAATCTCCTAAAGTACCTCACTTTTGTGGGTTGTGTCAAAAGAAGAAATGTTCCAAATCAAATGTCATTATGTGTCTCTGAACAAAAGAAATTTGTAGCTATAATATTTAACATCTCCAGAAGCTTTTGCTTTTTATATATGATTTAGCAAAATATTCTACCGTTTTTATTCACATTTTCGTTATCTACGGTCAAAAAATATATTTTAATGATGTTTTTTCATAATAAATTCTTTCAAAAGATTATGTGTGCTCGATCCAAACTGTTTTTGAAATATCTATGGTGAATATATATAGGAAAAATATTCATAACCCAGATCGGACTTTGAAAAATTACGTATTTTAGTACTATAAACTAAAATAACGTTATCAGGATAAATATTGTATGTGAAAATGCAGGGATAGTCTACGGGTATTGTTCATTGAATATATATCTAACATCCATGTTTTGGCATGGTGATAAAAATGACTGAAGTGAGGTATTTTACGAGATTTTGACTCAGTATGGAATAAATTTTAATTAAGAGTCTAAAAGTTTAGCAAATAATTTCTACCTATAATATCTAATTTTGTAACGTCATTTTCTCAACAAAGTGTTTTACTTAGATATATAGTTTGTTCTGGGACTTATAGTGAAATTTTGTGTAGAATATTTCTTCTTTTAACACCTTTCGTCTAAAACTAAATTTCATGTTACTTTCATGCATCAACTTGAAAAGAGAACAAAACAAATTTATTAAAAAAATATTTTTGGGTGTTTTGTTGGCAAACTTGATGTATATATTTTCTTGATATATATTGCAAATACATATTACATTTATTCGGCGACTTATATTCAAATTTGATGGAGATTATTTTTGTCTTTGATGTCTTCAATCTAGAATGAAGTTTTGTGGGACAAAACCTAAAAAACTCAGATAAAGTACAACATTAACCCTAAAACGTGATTTTACTTTTGGCAGATTCCTGACGTTTAGGTACGATTTAGTGTTTTGGTGTATTCGGGGACCTATAGTATAATTTTATGACAAATAATATTTTGATTTGATATTTTGATCTGATGCGATCACATTTTAAAGGAGTTTTTAAACGTTTTTGAAAAAAGGGGCCAAAAAGACCCGTTTAGTGACTCGCATGAGGGTTAATTTTTTCCATAAAAAGATACCCCACATTGTGGACAGTAATTTTGCCAAAGACACTTTAATGCAAGGATTCCAAGGAATCTGATGTCGAATATTTCAAAACTTGTAGAAATGGACAGAACTTGCCACGCCTATTTAGGTTACTTCCCGATGTAAACTTTCAAAACGCCGATACATGTGTCTGCTTTTTTCGGTCCTATTTCATAATCTGGCCGAATTATATTGTAATTATCTTTTATGTTTTACAGTGTTATCTGCCAAGAAGAATACAGGTATTTTTTTATAAAGATTTTTTTTCGATTCGGATTTGAATTGCTTCACTTCGTCTATGGATACGTTGAACTATTAGAATACATAACAATAATTTACAAAATAGAAACAAATATTTTTCTTCCAAAGATAAGTTATATTTAAAATTTCTTAAACAATTAAGTCTAGATAGCGAATATACATTGTACAGGACATAAATAAATACATATACACATTAAGGACATACAATAAATGTAACACAGACAAATAATTTACAAAATCACACAGCTACAAAGACATGTTCCAATATCGTAATTATCTATTTATGTATTTGTACTTTAACTGGTATCGTTAAGACGACCTTGGAATATTTCAATTCCCATGAAATACCTTTTCTTAATTATTGGTTGGAGGAATTAGCTCAAAAATCGAGAAAATGTTGATTGTCAAAATCGGAACTGGAAGAAGAACGCATCCTCTGATGAGGATGCTGAGACTGAGGCTGGTGTTGCGGCGGCTGCTGCTGATGATGGTGATTCGTTATATGTGATGATTGTTTGTTGTTGTATTGTGGTGGGGAAGGTGGTCTTTGATAATGATGATAGCCGGGAGTTTCAAATTCATTGACATAAAGTGGTCGCTCCATTACGACTGATGTGGCAGATGCTGCTGCTCCCTCTCCACCCAACGATCCATGTTTAAAATATCCCGATGCTGTTGTAATATCATCCACATAATCATCAATTGTTCGTGAGATTTGTGGTCCAACGGACCGTATAATATTGTGCGATTTAAGCAAATGTCGTTTTAAATCTTCACTGCGCTTGTATCGAGCTGGACACACATCACACAGGTATTTCGGTTCAATGCCAATGCATTCATTGGTTATGTGACGTTTTAGATGGTGTTTACGCAAATAGCTTTTGCCACAAACTGTACACGGGTAACGTTGTTCACCACCACCGGAGGAGGAGTGACGACCATTATCTTTGGCATAAAAAGAATCTGTGGGGAAGATACAAAGAAAGGGAAAAGTGTTAATATTTTTATTAAAGGAAATCCAAAAGGGACATTAGTTATACGGGTTTCAATTGGAAATATGATGAAAGTTGTAACATTAGAAAAGGGTTTTGAATAAAAATGTTGACAGAAAAACATGTTACTCACTTTTATTAATAGTTAATTTCATTACACATTTTAATACAATTAAATAAATTCTTATTAGAAATTAGAGGAATTTATAAATGTTTTACTGAAGTGTATTTTGTACAAAAAATGTTTTCTTTTTACTCTTGTGAAATTCAGCTTTTTTTGCGACCAAAAATTTTGTTTTGACGACGTACTCAGAATGTAAATTGCTAATGGTTTTTACCCCTAAACCGTTCTATGACAGACTTTGGAAGCGATAACTAACATCTGATTTGACACACACACATTAACACATCTAAAATAATTCAAAACAATACGTGCCTAGAGACATGTAATTTAAGAAGTCTACAATTCTTTTACTTACCTTTTTACTTCACTACAAACTCGTTTCCCAATCCAAATTCTTGCTATTTTATCAGGTTAAAGTCCGGTATTCCATACAGGAAATTATTTTCTTTGTATTTTTTACAACCAAAACAGTATCGAGACAGGGCTTCGGAAGAGGCCTTTACCTATGTATGTAATATGAAACGTGCACAATTTTGGAGAGGTTGTGATCAGGGGCCTAATTACGACATTCGATTCGATCGAGTATTTGCTCGAGAATGAAAAAATCAAATTATGAAAACCTATTCGCACCACCAACTGTACATTTACTAAGGTATATGCATTAGAAATTCGTTACAACAAAGTCAAAAACTTTTACAAAAATAAATAATTTCGTACAGTTTTCTAGCACATCTTCATTCCGGAAGTATTATTCAACGATTTCAACAAATATTTAAATTTTTTAGTTAATAATTTTGTTTTTTAATAAAAATAAACAAATTGTTTACCATCTACCTTCTTAGTGTTCTTTGGAGAGCACAAAGGTGTTCATAGCTCGATTTTTTCATTCACGAGCAAATTCTCGATCGAATCGAATGTCGTAATTAGGCCCAGAACTCTGATTTACTCGATTTTACTCGTGAGTGGGAGTACTCGAAGATTACGAGTTTTACAACAAGTTTACTCTCCACTATTTTGTTATATGTGGCAGCGCAAGTACCCCTAGAGTGGGAGTGAAAATGTTCGTCATAGAGTAAAAATTTAGTCCAAGAGTGGAATCGAATGGAAAAATATATTTACTTTTTTACTATTTAATATTTAATATTTAAAATTTAATATTTAATATTTAATATTTAATATTTAATATTTAATATTTAATATTTAATATTTAATATTTAATATTTAATATTTAATATTTAATATTTAATATTTAATATTTAATATTTAATATTTAATATTTAATATTTAATATTTAATATTTAATATTTAATATTTAATATTTAATATTTAATATTTAATATTTAATATTTAATATTTAATATTTAATATTTAATATTTAATATTTAATATTTAATATTTAATATTTAATATTTAATATTTAATATTTAATATTTAATATTTAATATTTAATATTTAATATTTAATATTTAATATTTAATATTTAATATTTAATATTTAATATTTAATATTTAATATTTAATATTTAATATTTAATATTTAATATTTAATATTTAATATTTAATATTTAATATTTAATATTTAATATTTAATATTTAATATTTAATATTTAATATTTAATATTTAATATTTAATATTTAATATTTAATATTTAATATTTAATATTTAATATTTAATATTTAATATTTAATATTTAATATTTAATATTTAATATTTAATATTTAATATTTAATATTTAATATTTAATATTTAATATTTAATATTTAATATTTAATATTTAATATTTAATATTTAATATTTAATATTTAATATTTAATATTTAATATTTAATATTTAATATTTAATATTTAATATTTAATATTTAATATTTAATATTTAATATTTAATATTTAATATTTAATATTTAATATTTAATATTTAATATTTAATATTTAATATTTAATATTTAATATTTAATATTTAATATTTAATATTTAATATTTAATATTTAATATTTAATATTTAATATTTAATATTTAATATTTAATATTTAATATTTAATATTTAATATTTAATATTTAATATTTAATATTTAATATTTAATATTTAATATTTAATATTTAATATTTAATATTTAATATTTAATATTTAATATTTAATATTTAATATTTAATATTTAATATTTAATATTTAATATTTAATATTTAATATTTAATATTTAATATTTAATATTTAATATTTAATATTTAATATTTAATATTTAATATTTAATATTTAATATTTAATATTTAATATTTAATATTTAATATTTAATATTTAATATTTAATATTTAATATTTAATATTTAATATTTAATATTTAATATTTAATATTTAATATTTAATATTTAATATTTAATATTTAATATTTAATATTTAATATTTAATATTTAATATTTAATATTTAATATTTAATATTTAATATTTAATATTTAATATTTAATATTTAATATTTAATATTTAATATTTAATATTTAATATTTAATATTTAATATTTAATATTTAATATTTAATATTTAATATTTAATATTTAATATTTAATATTTAATATTTAATATTTAATATTTAATATTTAATATTTAATATTTAATATTTAATATTTAATATTTAATATTTAATATTTAATATTTAATATTTAATATTTAATATTTAATATTTAATATTTAATATTTAATATTTAATATTTAATATTTAATATTTAATATTTAATATTTAATATTTAATATTTAATATTTAATATTTAATATTTAATATTTAATATTTAATATTTAATATTTAATATTTAATATTTAATATTTAATATTTAATATTTAATATTTAATATTTAATATTTAATATTTAATATTTAATATTTAATATTTAATATTTAATATTTAATATTTAATATTTAATATTTAATATTTAATATTTAATATTTAATATTTAATATTTAATATTTAATATTTAATATTTAATATTTAATATTTAATATTTAATATTTAATATTTAATATTTAATATTTAATATTTAATATTTAATATTTAATATTTAATATTTAATATTTAATATTTAATATTTAATATTTAATATTTAATATTTAATATTTAATATTTAATATTTAATATTTAATATTTAATATTTAATATTTAATATTTAATATTTAATATTTAATATTTAATATTTAATATTTAATATTATATATTTAATATTTAATATTTTACATTTTATATTTTACATATTTTATATTTTATACATTATGTTTTATATATTATATTTTATGTTTTAAATTTTATATTTCATATTTTATCGAACAACTAAAGGTAATGTCACATTAGGCAAATATTTGATCCAGCGACCGGAAGTAGGCGCTTAACGAGAGCAAGTGGGAATAAATTCCAACGCATTGGTTATGCTAATTTGCTCTCAATAAGAGTACACTGCCGGTCGCTGGAGCAAATATTTGACTAATGTGAACTTAGCTTTAGTGGTAGGAATTCTGATACCATCGACCGAGACATTCAACTGCGTCCGCAGTCCAAGATTTCTTTGTCTGCAGCCCAAGTGCTGCAAGATAGAGACTTGTGGACCTTCTTCCTACATCTCAGATTATTGCAGATAACTGTGTCATGCGTGGACGACGTAAACATGCTGTCGCACAGTGGTCGAAATCACTGATCTAGCGGCGCGAAATTAATAACTTGGAGATATCTTTCTGAAATTTTGCACAAACTCAGTCTGTGTCCGTGGCTAATAATGTACTAAATATGAACAACATCGGCTAATATTTTGGTATAGCCTCCATATAACGGTACCTCTTGATATTCGGTATTTTGAGGATTTAAGCCACCCTTTCCTTCCAAATTAGTTGTAATTTGGTACTTAGGGTTTCTAGTGATCACTAAACCTTTCCACCAAAAATTGTGGACATAAGTCCACCTTTGAATATAGGCCCCTTTTAAGGTACCTTAGATTTTCAGTATATTGGGGGTTTAAAGCTACATTTTCCGGCCAAATTAGGTGTAATTTGGTATTTGGGGTTCCCAGTGGACACAAACATTTTCCACCAAAAATTGTGGACATAGGTCTACTTTTTGATATTGTCCCCATAAAACGGTACCTCCCAATATTCGGTATTGTTAGGATTTTGTCTACATTTTCAGACCAAGCTGAATTTTGGCATAGGAGGTTCTCGTTGGTTATACATCTTCTCCACCAAAAATTGTGAGCATAGGTCTACATTTTGATATAGCCCCCATATAACTGTACCGACAGATTTTGACTATTTTGAGGATTTAGACTATTTGCAAGACCATTTCTTGCACTTGACAGTGAATAACTGAGTGAATATTTACAACAAAAAAAAGTAAAAACAAATTTTTAGTCAGCAGAGTGGCTGTAATCGATACAATGGAAAACATTTCGCAATTTTATACTTTGATTTTTTGACTTTCGCGCCGCTATATCAATGGTTTGGACCAGTGTGTGTCGCCTAGATTCTTGGGGTAGTTAGTGGTCGGGAACAGAGTGGCCGTTGACTAATTGGTGGATTTTTACATATTCCTCGCGCATATAGATTTGGTAAAATCGATAAAACAGGACTTCAATCTTACATAAATGACACCAGAGAAGGTACCAATATCATACATACCGCATACGTAACTATCTTAATGGTCTATAATAGAGGAAAGGTAGATTTAAATAGTTTCGGATATATCATGCGGCCTTGAAAAACTGTCCCCGTTTGACTCTATCAGGGTGTTCGACAAATTTTCGATTAAAATAACTTGCGCAACTCTTCGGATCCTGAGGTCTTATCTTCCCTCTTTCCAAAGTTCGAGAGTGTCTTAGCCGTTGAAACCACTAGCCCAGGATTCACTAATTCCGACTCCAATGTTGCAACTCTTCAGATTGGTCTAGCCTAGGGATAGGTAAGTCGACTTTCGATTAGTCGAGTTTTTGCAGTTAAAAGTCTAAAAATCTTGGTCGACTTTTGGCTGGAGAGAAATCGCAAAATCGATTATATTGTGATAGATTTTCGGATTTGCCCATTGATTACTGACTTGGCGGTTTTACAATTTTGGCGGTTTTACATTTTCAAAAGAAAACTCGAAAATCGACGAATAATCGATCATAATCGATTTTCTGCGGTTATGGAAAAGTCGAAAGTCGAGTTTTATGACAAGTGAAATAATCGCCAGACCGAAAAATCACATTTTTAGTTTTAGACTAAAATCGAAAAGTCGATTATTGCTTTCCATTACCTATCCCTAGTCTAGCCACCTTTTGTGGAGATGGTCTGACATAAGAAAAACGACGGACGTTTTATCAATCTGCTCAGTCAGGGCTATTCCGTTCTGGCCATTGCGTAGATCCAAATGCCAGAACTAATAAAGAGCATTGAAGTCCCCTATGTCTAGAAGTTCACATATATACCTCTGGACATCCTCTCTAGATCATAAAGATTTCCCCCGACGTGTCCAGGTGTCGAAAGCATGACCCTAAAATTGTGGCGGAGATGTTCACTCAAACATCATGATGTCATCCACTGGTGACATGAAGAGACATCCTGCTGCAGTCCCCAGCGCGACACTTTGTCAAGTTTGAACTTTCTACCACTTCTCTAAGAAGAATTTGTGGTCTTCTATGAGTAGACTTCCCATAAGAAGACTTTTTGTTCTTCTAAATAAAGACCTTGTGATCTTCTACAAAAATATGGCCTTGTGGTCGTCTATAAGAAGACCTTGTGGTATTCTCTAAGAAGATATTGTAATCTTCTCGAAGACAATCCGGTGGTCTTCTCAAAGAAGACCTTGTGGTGTTTTATAAGAAGACCTTTTGGTGTTTTATAAGAAGACCTTCTGATATTCTATGAGAAGACCTTGTCGTCGTCTATAAGAAGACATTGTTGTCTGTTCTAAGGTGACCTTGTGGTCTACTAAATGAAGACCATGTGGTCCTGCATAAAAAGACATTGTGGTTTTTAATAAGACTTTAAGGCCTTCTGTAAGAAGTGTTTTTGGTCTTCTCTAAGCAGACCTTGTGGTAATCTCTGAGAATAATTGTTGGTCTTCTATAAGAAGACCTTGTGATCGGTCCTGCATAAGAATAAAGCTAGGGTCACACTAGGCAAATATTTGCTCCAGTGACAGGGAGTGTGTGTTTACTGAGAACAAGTGAGCATAAATTTCAATTCATTATTTACTCTCATTTGCTCTCAGTAAGCGCACACTGCCGGTCGCTAGAGCAAATATTTGCCTAATGTGGCCCTAGCTTAAGAAATGAATTTCGGCCAAACATTTGGGTCCAAAACTAACAAAAATCACAGTATACCCCGAGATATATTCGCTACTTCTTATACCGTAAATAAAACCAGTGAGGAAAGGATCAAAGTCGGGCGGGTCCGACTATATGATACACTACACCACTGTGAATATGTAAAATACAAATCGGAGCTATATCCAGATCTTAACCGATTTCGATATAATTTGGCACAGTCACACATTCCAAATATCATTGAAATCGGACATATATAGTGTATTTGGTGCAGGAAATGCACGAAATGGGCCGAAAATATATATGGGAGTTATATCCAAAGCTGAACCGATTTCGATATAATTTGCACATTTATTTTTAGACCGAATTCAGTCACACATTCCAAATTTCATCGAAATCGGACATATATAGCGTGTGTGGTACAGAAAATACGTGAAATCGGCCGAAAATATATATGGGAGCTATATCCAAATCTAAACCGATTTCGATATAATTTGGCACATTTATTTCCAGACCGAATTCAGTCACACATTCCAAATATCATCGAAATCGGACATATATAGCGTGTGTGGTGCAGAAAATACGCGAAATCGGCCGAAAATATATATGGGAGCTATATCCAAATCTGAGCCGATTTCGATATAATTTGGCGCATTTATTTCTAGACCGAATTCAGTCAAACATACAAAATTTCATCAAAATTGGACGTATATAGCGTGTTTGGTTCAGCAAATACGTGAAATCGGGCGAAAATATATATGGGAGCTATATCCAAATCTGAACCGATTTTCACCAAAAGCAATAGCGTTCCTCCTATGGTTAAAAAAATTGTAGTCCCCAATTTTCAGCTGAATCGGACAAAAAATGCGACCTGTACGTTGCGAACAAAAATACATGGACAGACGGACCGACGGAAGGACATGCATAAATCGACTCAGAAAGTGATTATATGTATATCCCCAAAAGGAACTATGGGTCTATTTCGTTTCCTTTTGTATGTTACATACAAATGCACAAAGACATAATACCCCTTACCACAGTGTGGTGTAGGGTATAATCAACCACTACAGGAACATAAAACATCCGCTATTAACCCTTTGAATAGAGTCAATATGGATTTCAAGTATAACTTTCCCGCTAGCAATACGAACTACTTCGGTGTGGAATACACATCGATTCTCATTGTTACAGTAACTAATCCAACTTTAGAACCCTCATAGTGCAATCAATTGTAAACTTTATCACTGGTATGCCATGATGTAACTAACGCCTTTTCGGGTGGCACGGTGCATTTTTGGGCGTCAATTTTGTACTGCTAGTACGGCTTAGAACTAGTTTTGGGACTAATTAAATTGCTACACAAATGGAATTTTCATTGCTGGCTGACTTTTATTCCGTTTGCAGTTAAGCGGATTTGATAAACCCACTGGGTTTCAAATGTCAATTCCATGGCGCAAATGTCAAATAAATCCTCATAAAAAAGGTTAACGCGGCAAAAAGCTCTAATTCAAACTCCATTTTTTTCTAAAACGAACAAGGCAGTTATAAATGTTCTTTTTTTAAATATATATTATACATCTTTTTTATTATATAATTTTTCATAAATAAAATCAATTCTTTTTTTGGTTCTTTTTTTCTCACGTGTTTATTTTTCCATATCATTTAAGATTTATAATTACGAAATAATAATTATTATTATTTTCTATATTTCTTAAGTTATTATTTTCTTCTCCCTCTTATTATGGGGGATTTGTTTAATTTTTTTCTTCGTGCTCTTTGTTTTATTTTTTTTTGTTTATTTAATTTAAGGCAATTTTCTTATAAGAAATCATTCTTTCATTCATTAATTTTATTTTTTGATTCAAATTAAAACCGAATGTTCCTTGCGCATGTGCTCATTCAAAAAGGCTTGCGAACGATATACCCTCGAACAAAGAGGACATCGATTCGTTTCGAATTGTGACAAACGTTTGGAACTTTGACGCGGTAAACGTTTACCTGTTCTTCCGGCATATACTAACGTCTCATTGTGGGCCAACAAATCCTTTGGCAGCTGCGGCAGCAAACGTTCAATGCTGTGTGTGGAGGATATGGAGGCCAACTGTTGGAGGGCAATTAAAGCTGAATTGTTGACATTGCTTGTAGAAGTGCTACTTGTGCTGGGTGGGCTTGTGGATGATGGCTGTTGTTGTTGCTGCTGCGTTTGTTGTTGGAGTTCTGAGCGTAAATTAATGGATTCACAACTTTGACTATTTTCGGTTGAAAATGTTGCAAATATATCTGTGTCCATGGTGGAACTGTCACTTTCCACTTTTATTTGAGTTTCATCGATAATCTCTTCACGTTTAGCTTCGGCCGAGGGTGTTAAGCTAATGGAAAGATTTGCCAATGTTGGATGGGGATTTGCAGTTGCAGCACATGAAGTCTTTTTCCTTATATTGTATTTAACTGTAAAGATAAAGAAAATACAAATAAATATTAGTGAAAATTAACATTTACTTATTAAAGTTTTCTTTTTTTTTTAAATATAGAATTAAATATTAGCCTTAGTTTAATATTTTCCTTGAATAAACTATATATTGTTTGGTTTGCAACATATTTGAATTTTTATTAATGTAAAAAACAACAAAACGATGGTATTCTATAGCATAACAAATAAAAATAATAATTCAAAGTAATTTTAATAAAGTATAATAATAAAAAGGAACAAAAAAAGAAAATAGTCCATTGCACGGAGTACATAAAGCAGCATAGCTTCTAAAGAATCGATATTAAAAAAAATAAAAATTACAATTCAAATAACTTGACAAAGATTGAAAAAGACTAAAAAGGAACAAAATAAAAAAAATATTCATTGGGTATATTACATATAGACTAGTTTATATAGAATAATTATATAATTAGCATGTTTCAAGTACAATTTACGAATTTTACTCTCTCTCTCTCTCTTTTATCTTGTAACAGATGTATGTATGTACATTTGTCTAATCAATATAATATGATATTAAGATTTAAAAAAAAAAAATTATTTTTAAGGTAACTATGGTATTTTGAATTGAAGCATTGTTTTAGCAACGTATTAACAAAAAAAAAAAAAAAAAAGATTTTCAAAATCCTCATACCATATTTTAAGTCAATCATTAAACTTGATTTAGCAAAGTGTCAAATTCAAAGGTTTCATTTTAAATTCAAAAATATTACATTTAAAACTGAATTTAATTATTAAAGATTATATTGGGTATTCAAAAAATCGTTTAAGAAAAATAAAAAAGGATTTTTATAAAACAAGAATAGCTTTCTTTGATTTAGCAAAGTGATAAATTGAAGGGTTTCATTTGAACTTCAAATGATTATATTAAAAACTCAATTTAATATGAAATTGGGCATTTTGTTTAAAAACACATGAAATATATTTTTTTTAATTTCAAATAAACAATATAATTGATGTCGAACATATTATTGTTGGAAATAGACAAAAAATAATATCTTGCAAAATTTCGTTTGGAAAGAACATAAAATATTTTTTTTAATAAGAAATAAAAAAATACTAATTTTATTTTTTTATGTAAATTACACTGTACAACACAAAAAAATTATGAAAGAGGACCGAAAAAAAGAAGACACGTGTATCGGCGTTTTGAATGTTTACGTCGGGAAGTAACCTAAATAGGCGTGGCAAGTTCCGCCCATTCCTACAGGTTTTGAAATATTCAACATCAGATTCCTTGGAATCCTTGCATTTTAGCTATAAAGTGTCTTTGGCAAAATTACTGGCAACAACGCGGGTTATCTTTTTATGAAAAAAATTAACCCTCATGCCAGTCACTAAAGGGATCTTTTTGGTCCCTTTTTTCAAAAACGTTTAAAAATTCCTTTAAAATGTGATCGTATCAGATCAAAATATTCTACAAAATTATTTGTCATAAAATTTTACTATAGGCCCCCGAATACACCAAAACTCTAAATTGTACCTGAACGCCAGGAATCTGCCAAAAGTAAAATCACGTTTTAGGGTTAATGTTGTACTTTATCTGAGTTTATTAAGTTTTCACCCACAAAACTTCATTCTAGATAGAAGACGTTAAAGACAAAAATATTCTCCATCAAATTTCAATATAAGTCGCTGAATAAATGAAGTATGTATTTGCAATATATATCAAGAAAATATATACATCATATTAGCCAACAAAACACCCAAATATTTTTTGAATAAATTAGTTTTGGTCTTTTTTCGGGTTGATGCATGAAAGTAACATAAAATTTAGTTTTAGACGAAAGATGTCAAAAGAAGAAATATTCTACACAAAATTTCACTATAAGTCCCAGAACAAACTATATATCTAAGTAAAACACTTTGTTGAGAAAATGACGTTACAAAATTAGATATTATAGGTAGAAACTATTTGTTAAACTTTTAGACTTTTAATTAAAATGTATTCCATAGTGAGTCAAAATCGCCTAAAATACCTCACTTTTTGGGGGTTGTGTCAAAAGAGGAAATGTTCGAAATCAAATTTCATTATGAGTCTCTGAACAACAGAAATTTGTAGCTATAATAATTAACACCTCCAGAAGCTTTCGCTTTTTATATATGATTTTGGACCATATTCTACCGTTTTTATTCACATTTTCGTTACTGAGGTTACAAAATATACTCTATTGAAGTTTTTTGATAATAAATTGATTCAGAAGATTATGTGTGCTCGATCCAAACTGTTTTTGAAATATCTATGGTGAATATATATAGGAAAAATATTGACAACCCATATCGTACTTTGTAAAATTACGTATTTTAGTACTATTAAGTAAAACAACGTCATCAGGATAAGTCATAGGTTCCTGATATTACACATGCAAATACGGGTATAGTCTACGGCTATTGTCCAGTGAATATATCCGACATACGAGTCCTAATATCCATGATTTTGGCATGGTCCTAAATACTATAATGACGGCAACTACTCCTGCTCTGACAAAATTGACTGAATTAACCCTAGGATCTGACATACATGTGTGTATCATGAATGATCATAACAAATTTAGTTAGGATATGGCTAGTTACTTCGATTTCAAGGGTTAATTCAGTCAATTTTGCCAGAGCAGGAGTAGCTGTCATCATTAGAGTATTTAGGACCATGCCAAAACCATGGATGTTAGGACTCGTATGTCAGATATATATTCACTGGACAATAACTGTAGACTATCCCCGCATTTTCACTTACAATATCAGGAACCTATGACTTATCCCGATGACGTTATTTTAGTTTATAGTACAAAAATACGTAATTTTACAAAGTCCGATCTGGGTTGTCAATATTTTTCCTATATATATTCACCATAGATATTTCAAATACAGTTTGGATCGAGCACACATAATCTTCTGAAAGAATTTATTATGAAAAAACATTAATAAAATATATTTTGTGACCGCAGATAACGAAAATGTGAATAAAAACGGTAGAATATAATCCTAAATCATATATAAAAAGCGAAAGCTTCGGGAGATGTTAAATATTATAGCTACAAATTTTATTTGTTCACAGACACATAATGAAATTTGATTTGGAACATTTCTTCTTTTGACACAATCCCCAAAAAGTGAAGTAATTTAGGAGATTTTGACTCTGTATTGAATAAAATTTAATTAAGAGTCTAAAAGTTTAACAAATAATTTCTACCAATAATATCTAATTTTGTAACGTAATTTTCTCAACAAAGTGTTTTACTTAGATACCTAGTTTGTTCTGGGACTTACAATGAAATTTTGTGTAGAATATTTCTTCTTTTAACACCTTTCGTCTAGAACTAAATTTCGAGTTACCTTCATGCATCAACTTGAAAAAAGAACAAAATAAATTTATTCAAAAAATATTTGGGTGTTTTGTTGGCAAATTTGATGTATATATTTTCGTGATATATATTGTAAATATATATTTCATTTATTCTGAGACTTATATTGAAATTTGATGGAGATTATTTTTGTCTTTGACGTCTTCTATCTAGAATGAAGTTTTGTGGGACAAAACTTAATAAATTCAGATAAAGTACAACATTAACCCTTAAATGTGATTTTACTTTTGGCAGATTCCTGGCGTTTAGGTACGATTTAGAGTTTTGGGGTATTCGGGGACCTATAGTACAATTTTATGACAAATAATTTTGTAGAATATTTTGATCTGATACGATCTCATTTTAAAGGAGTTTTTAAACGTTTTTGAAAAAAGGGACCAAAAAGACCGCTTTAGTGACTCGCATGAGGGTTAATTTTGTACATAAAAAGATACCCCGTATTGTTGTCAGTAATATTGCCAAAGACACTTTATACCTAAAATGCAAGGGTTACAAGGAATCTGATGTCGAATATTTCAAAACCTGTAGAAATGGGCGGAACTTGCCACGCCTATTTAGGTTACTTCTCGAGGTAAACTTTCAAAACGCCGATACACGTGTCTTCTTTTTTTCGGTCCTCTTTCATAATCTGGCCGAATTATCTTGTAAATATTTTTTGTGTTGTACAGTGTTATTTTAACTAAATTATTATTTTAATTTTTTTTGTAAACATAACCTTATTCTTTGGTTTAAAAAAGCAACATATGGATTTCTTTAATTAATAGTGGGTATATACATGTGCATATGTAATAAATTTGACAGAATGTTTTAATTGAATTCAATATTCATAACCTAACATTTGTAATGTGGATTTTAAAACAATTAATTTCAAAGAGAAGCACTTCTTGACACTACATTACATGTACAATATTTTAAATGAATATATTTGCCAGCAATAAATCTATGTAACACCAACAATATTTGCGGAAGCAAAAGTCATGTTGAGCAGTGTAGAATTACATTTGTGATACTTTCTAATATTGTTAGTATCAACGTTTTGCATACAACTTTTTAGTTTTATGTTTCTACTACCTCAATACTCTTTTTGTTAACATTTAATAAGTTTATAATACATATTTGATAATTGTTTTTTGTTTGTTTTTTGTTATATAAACAATTGTTTTGAAATGTAACTTTTAATTAATTCAAATGTGATATTTTCCAAAACATAACCTTATTCTTTGGTTTTATAGAAATCAACAAATGGATTTACATATGTAATCAACAGTGTGTATAAACAAACATACATTATGTAAGAAAAATAACAAAGTTTTTAATTGAACGTAATGTTCATAATCATTCAAAATGTGCATTTTACAAACATTCTTTGGTTCTATGGGAACTGTATATATGTACATGTTATAATACAAACAAAATTTTAAATTTGTAGATATATTGTCCAACAATAAATCTATAATTTTAAGCATCTAAAAATTCACATTCTTCCGTCAAATTTATAATATCATCGGCATCCTCGATAAATTCATCTATAATAAAAACATCTTGTTGCAGAGAATCTTCAATTCTAACTTCCAACGGAGGATACAATGCAAGTGGATCATTGATTGGCGGAATTGGTAACGCCGCCGCTGCAACAGGTGGTGCCGTTGAGTCAATTGATAAAATAGTACTGGCCAAAACTTGATATTCTCCACAACTATTAACACGAATATTGGAAGTATTACTTGAACTTGTTGCACCACCATTAAGGGTATCATTCAAAGGAATACTTGAATTTAGCGAACCCTCTACTTGATCATGATTATTATTAATTTCCTTTGAAACCTCATTGCTATTATTTTCATTTGTCATTTCTTGGATTTCCACCATTGGTATCCACATGGAATTGTTATTTGAGGCAGCCGTAGCAGCACTTAAGTCTTGTTGAACTATCCCTCCTGTTACATCACCACCACCCCCACCTGGATACATTCGATTATAAATGGTTTGCAATAATCTATTTGATGTTTCCGCTGTTATTGTAACCTCGGGTGATGATAAATTACATTGCGCACCGGATTTTGCTGTTGGTATTTTATTAATATCATCATCGGTCAATAGATGTAGCACACGATAATGGCGACGTAGTCCTTGTTTGTTTGACAGACATCGTTTACAAATAATACACTGGAAATTTGAATTTTTTACTTTTGCTTTTCGTCCCGTCGCCCGTGAAGGAGGTGGAGCGCCGGCCGCAGTTATTGGGGATTTTGCGGTTTTGTCTGTTTGAATTGGAGTTATTGTAATTGAATCTATGATGAAATGAAATGATAATGCAAATGATGAATAAAGTGATGATGCAAATGCAAGTGAAAATGGAAATGATGTAAAGGTGCTGTGATGTGTTGTGAGAGGTGTGATTGATTAGTGAGGTTGGACGGGGAGAACAAACGATAGACACAATTTACTACTGATGAATTGCAATATTTCTAATAGACGTTAACAACTAAATAGGAGGAGGATTTTACAACTACAGTACAACAACTTTAAATTCTAAAATTAATTGTTAAATTGTAGCAAAACCTATGCCGTCATGCAGTGTTGCAATATGTTGCATGCTATATTTTCGAAACTTGAGTCTCGACACAGACCATTTTTACTGGAGCTTGAAGCAACACTACATTTACGGACACAGACATACATATTAAAACCTTTTTATTGGTATAACTTAAATTAAAAAAATTGACATAAAATTTTAAAAGAAACCACATAAATTTTAAAGAGCACACCACATGCTAACCTGAATGCGCAATTGAATGTCCAACCCATAGATCTCCTACTACAGGAACTGACATGCAAGAGTGCAGTCCCGCCCAAAGCTCTAAGGTGTGGACAGCCATTCTAAGACGTACAAAATAAGTCATTATATAGATTCGGAGTAAGAAAAATGCATATATCTAGCAGAGAAAAATATTGAAAAATATTCTTTAAAAATCCATAAAAAATATTCTTTAAAAATCCACACCTAAGGGACACTGGGCGCTTGAAAAAATATTCTTTAAAAATCAAAGCCAAAAAGCCCCTGGAAGCTTGAAAAAATATACCTTAAAAATCCACGCCTAAGGGCCATTGGGTACTTGAAAAAATATTCTTTAAAAATCCACGCCTAAGGGCCACTGGGTGCTTGAAAAAATATTCTTTAAAAATCCAGGCCTAAGGGCAACTGGGTGCTTGAAAAAATATTCTTTAAAAATCAAAGCCAAAAAGCCCCTGGAAGCTTGAAAAAATATTCTTTAAAAATCAAAGCCAAAAAGCCCCTGGAAGCTTGAAAAAATATACCTTAAAAATCCACGCCTAAGGGCCATTGGGTACTTGAAAAAATATTCTTTAAAAATCCACGCCTAAGGGCCACTGGGTGCTTGAAAAAATATTCTTTAAAAATCCAGGCCTAAGGGCAACTGGGTGCTTGAAAAAATATTCTTTAAAAATCCACGCCTAAGGGCCACTGGGTGCTTGAAAAAATATTCTTTAAAAATCCAGGCCTAAGGGCAACTGGGTGCTTGAAAAAATATTCTTTAAAAATCCACGCCTAAGGGCCACTGGGTGCTTGAAAAAATATTCATTAAAATAAAAAAAAAAAAAAAAAAAACTTTAGAAATCCATGCCAAAGGCCTCAGGGTTCTTGAAAAAAAAATCTTTAAAAAGACACGCCAAAGGCTTCTGGATGCTTGAAAAAATATATTTTAAAATCAAACCAAGAGGCCTCTGGATTCTTAATTTTTTTAATTCGCACCTTTGCACGCAGGTCGAAACCACCGATCTAGCGGCGCGAAAGTCCAAAAATCAATCTATAAAATTCCGAAATATTTTCCATTGTATCGATTATAGACACTTTGCTGACAAAAATTTTGTTTTTTCATTTTTGTTGTTGTAAATATTCACTGTTATTTACTATCAAATACAAGAAATTTTGCTGCAGTAGATTTTAAAAAATTTGTTGCTTTGTTTAAATGTTAAATAAATTCATAATAAAACTGAATATGGTTTATTTTTAATTGATAGCGGATGGTGTGGCTTAAATTATAAAAAATAGTTTTGTGTCAGGAGGTACATAGTTATATAGCAATAAATTAAAAAAATAATTTTTATAGGGATTTTATTGATTTTACGCGTTTTTTCCATAGAGTGCATCTTGTAAACTTGGCCGAACCTGGGTTCGATTATTTTTTGGGGAATTAAATTGGACTCTTTGGATACGGAATAATAACCTCATTAGGGCTGCAAATATTTGCAAATCTTCTGATAACTGCACTTTTAAAATATGGGATTTTGCTTGAAATTAATACTAATTTAGCTGGGCATTTGTGTGTGAGCTATATCGAAATATGGACCTATCATGAGAAATTTTTGCAAGGAGGAGTTCTTCCCTCGGAGACCCTAATATACCATATTATAGCTAAATCCGGTAATAAATATGGGATAACAAGTAAAAATTCAGTGAATCGGGGGTACCATAAAATGGGGCTACATCAAGACATAAATCCACATTGAAAATGTTTTCTAAAAAGATTTTACACGCAGTGATAACAAGGAATGCAAATAACTGCCAAGTCGGTTGAAAAATGTGGTCATGATATTCAAAATACCTTAAATCGGGATGTACGGTTACATGGGGACAATATCAAAACGTGCACCTATGTCATAATTTTTGGTAGAAATGTTTTGTGACCATTAGGAACCCAGGTACAAAATTACAACTGATTTTCAACGAAAATGTGGCTTAAATCCTCCAAATACGGAAAATCGGAAAGTACCATTATATGGGGGCTATACCAAAACATTAGCCAATATTGTTCATGTTTGGCACATTATTACCCACAGACACAGGTTGTGTTTGTGGGTAATAATGTGCCAAAAACATGAACAGTATTTCAGTAACATATCTCAATTCGGTTTTAAGTTATTAATTTCGCGCCGCTAGTTCAGTGGGTTCGACCACCGTGCTCTGGTTGGATGCTTGACAAATAATCCTTTAACAAGTCAGAAAGTATCAGATAGCTGTGCCGACAGAGATATACCGCATACATATAAAAGTAAACACAATACTTCTGATGTCTACAGGAGTTTTTTGAGTATTTGGGCCAATTTCTCAGGAAGTATGAAACAATTGTACCGTCCTACACAAAATTTTGCAACAAATTCCAAAACGATCTGAGATGAGCTGTTGAACTTTACTGTTTCAAAATGTTGTGTGGGATCGAATCCTAATCTATGCCTGGAAGTAATATTACCATTTACAAAGTTATGACCAATTCTGTTACTCCCTTCGAGAGTTATCGTGCACGCCATTGTACTGAAAATTTTTAAGTTTTGTGATATAGGTACTTTTAATTTAAAATAAGTTTGGACAAAATATTCATTCGAGAGTTATAGTGCGCACCAAACAGCCGTACGGACATGGCTTGACACTTAAGTTCTACTACTTTAGTGCTACAATATTGCTGAAGGCTGCAAAGCAAAATTCCTATTAGTGTCTGAGGTAAAGCACCGATCAGTGCAAAAAAGGGTCATTGTAGCCCGGTTTATATGTCAACATAACATTCAAACCCGATCTAAAAAGACAAAAACCAAGTAGGGTTTTTGTAGTATCAATGTGTACATTCAAATAATGCCTACTAGAAGCTGTTTGCTTTTTCGGTGTTGCACAGTGTTATTGGATATCGGAATGTCCATATTTTTTAAAAACCAAAATTCTAATACCAAAATTAGTTTCATTCAAAAAGCAAATGACAACAGTTTGTATGTTTTTGTATTAGGGCCAAACCTATAGCTACCCAGCCAGCATTTTTTGAAAATTTTAATCAAATTCGAGTCTTTTTTGATCCGACTGCACGATTAAAAAGCTGGAATATGAGCTCATTATACCCTCAGCCTTTAGGCTAAGGATGGTATGTACACTTTGATACGATGAAAATGTGCCCCATCGAAATAATGGTTTTAGACCCCAAGTATGTTTGGACGAAATGTGTTTCACACAATTTGGAGTCGATCTAGCCATGTCCGTCCGTCTGTCTGTCCTGGTGGCTGGAGCGCACGATAACTCTCGAACGGATGAACCGATTCGGTTCAAATTTTGGCTTTCGTACTATTTTGCCCAAACTTAGTTTATGTTCAAAGATGAGCTACATCGGTCCACTCCTTCCGGTACCTCCCCCACAAAAGTTCGGAAAGTTTGTGCGCACGATAACTCTTGAAGGGAGTGACCAATTTGGTCCATACTTTGTATAGCGTAAACTTTATACCAGAGTAATATGAGGTTCCAATATGGTCTCAATAGGTCCGCTCCTACGGGTACCTCCCACACAAAATTTCGGAAAAATCCAGTTTAGGGCCATATCTCGAATCGCTTTGATTTTTGTTTTAGCAACTTGTATTCACTGCCCTCCATACGATGGTACAAGTTTCATCAGGGGCAAATCCATGTTTCCTGAGAAAATAGCATGAAAGTTGCAAAAAACCCCTATGACACCGTGTGAGGTGGTTGGAGCGCAAGATAACTCTCGAACGGATCTGCCGATTCGGTCCACAATATGGCCTTAGTAATATTTTGTCCAAACATAGTTTAAGTTTGAAGATAAGCCATATCGGTCCACTCCTTCAGGTACCTCCCCCACAAAAGTTCAAAAATGTTCAGAAAATTTGTTCGAACGGTAACTCTTGAAGGGAGTGGCCGAATTGGTCCATACTTTACACATCCTAATATATCTACCAGATATAGATCAGGTTCAAATATGGACTATATTTGTCCACTTCATCCAGTACCTCCCAAACAAAATTTCGGATAAATTCTCTTTGAGACCAGATATCGAATCACTTTGAAGCAACTTGCATTCGCTGCCTCATTTATGATGGTTAAAGTATTTTTAGGGGCAAGTCCATACTTCTTGAGCAAACAGCCCGAAGAGTGTAAAAACCCCCTATGGCACCATATGTTGTGGCTGGAGATCCACTTCCATAACGGTCAATGTCGATCCATTCCTTTTAGTTTCTCCTCCGCAAAACTTTTGATCTTTAATCCTAATCAATATTTTTGTCTGTTCAAACGCCCAAAATTTTTAAAACCCCCTAAATACATACGTATTTTGGGAAAAAATGGTTTCAATATACACAGGCTGAGGGTATATCTCTGTCGGCAAAGCCGACTGATACTTTTTTTACTTGTTTTCTGATCATAAATGACTCCTTTGTCGGGAGGAAAACGTAACCTCAGGCGACTCTTCTAAACAAATCACAAGTGAGTCTTCCTCTGTATTAGTTTTGAGTAATTTTTGCCCATTTTTTGATGGTATAAAAAGTCTTTTTCGAGTCGTATTTCAATCATTTATTGGTGATTTGTTGATTATTTGGGACTCTTTTTCGAGTCTTCTTTGAGTGATATTTATAATTGTTTATGAGTCTTTAGAGAGTCATTTATGAGTCCTTTTTATTAGACGAAATAAATTAAAAGAATTTTCTTTTTATTCTTTTTTGTTTCTTTCCTTTGCTTTACTGTCTTTTCTGTTTTGTTATGTCTTTTAATTATCCTTTATGTTGCGCTGTGGTTAGTATACTTCTTCATTTCACTTGGCAAACCTGAAAATGTGTTGTGTTGTCTATACGCTTAATATTATACGTTACATTTATATCAAAGTTTTATACATGGTAGAATAAAGTAAAGGTAGGCCACAGCTAACAGCTGATTACAATTTTTTTCTTTTTATGGCCTAATCTGTCAAAAGCAGGGTTGACATTTTGTACAGTTTTTGACATTATGCAGGTAGATGCATCGCTGAATTGTTCCAACAAAAAACTTCTGCTGTAACACTATATCTTAAAATTGAAAACAAGGACAAAAAATGTGTATTCGCGTGGCAAAATAAAAATGTTGATTTTTTTTAGCAAAACTTAAATTTGTTCCAAAAGTACGGGAATGTAAAAATTACAATTTTTGTAAAAATTCTGCTGACATTTATCTGCAAATCCAGCAATGCCAGCAATCACGATGTCAGATTAGCCAAACTTGTCAAGTAGAAAATAAATGAATGACATTTTTTCACTGTCATAAGTTTGGGAAGAACTTTTGCTATTTTTGGAACACTTTTCCAATAAGAATATTCTGGAGCCTAGCTAAAGAAATGTTTTTACCAAGGCATACAAAAGGTCGGCCAATTAGTGTTATGTTAACAACTTTTGACAACAAACATAAGCTGTGTTCCAGAACTAAAAAGTTTTTACAATTTTTACGACTTTTACACATTTTACTGGAAAAAGCGTTCCCGTACACAAAAAAGTTGTAAAATTTTCACTTCTCTTTTAACAAAAATGGCGCTGAATGACACTCTCTTTAAAAACATTTTTCAAGACAAATTTGGGCGAGTAAAAAAATAGTAACATGGTTGCCGGCGTCTGCTTGGCTGATACGCCGACTTTGACATTTGTTCCAGTTTTTTTGACGTATTTTCCATATTTCCGTTCCCGAACTATTTCAAAAAAACTTGTGTGTGAGAATAATTTTTTTTTGCAGTTCTCTCTTTTACGAGTTTTACTATTAAAAAGTACGGGAACGAAGCTATAAAAGATTGTTCATTATTGCGATTTGATTTCCTTTGTATTTTATGTCACAATAATGTATTTGACAGTAAACAAGTCAGGGCTGAGTGTCCGACTGTATAGACTGTGGTTTTTACTCTATATGGCACTTTTAACATATAAAAAGTGAAGCTCTAAGTTTTTGTAATACGGGATAGCTATGCAGGTACATCTACCATTATTATTGTACCATGCCATTTGACGTTTTAAGCCATGGCTGCAGGCTGGCATTTTTCAGTGATTTTCATACCTGGCCTACCTCTACTTTATTATACCATGGTTTTATAGAAAGTGATATGAGAATTATTTACAACCAAACAAAACAATCAGTTTTTAATCACCTATCTGTTCAAAATATGATCAGAGTATACATAATTATAATCACTTTTCAAACACCTGCATGACCCTTTTTTGATTAAGCATTTTTCAATCTTCATGAAGATCAAAATGTGACAATAAATAACGAAAAAGTAGTCACATTTTAAACGCCTCCATGATTTATTTATGATAGCTACACATTTGTTGTTGTATTTTAAATTGAACTCTTTTTAATCATTACAGGGAGTCACTTTCGAGTCCCTTTCTGATCATACAAGCGACTTAATCAATTTTTGGTCACCAAAAGGACTCTAAAAAGACTCCGCAATGTGATTTTTGATAAAACAATCTTCCAAATGCTAACTAGATATGCGTGTTGCGTTTAAAAATACAAAAACAAAATACATGTATTTCAATTTGCAGCACGCAGAGCTATAGGTTTGGCCCTTATTTAGCATATTTTGCCTTCACATTTAACACATTTTTACAATGATATTTTAAATCTACAACTTTTTAAATTCATTATAGGCATTTCTCTCAATTTTAATATTCTCCCTGTTTTGTTCAAAGGAATATATGGTAACATGGGGCGCCTTCGCCACGTTTTTGTTCAAAATGTTCTCATACCAACATCGTTAAAGTTTTTTCAAATATTATTTTTGGTACAAATATTAGCATATCTGGACTATAAGTTTTGATATATAAATAGTTATATTTTTGTTTTTAAAATATTATTTTTGAGAATTTACAAAATGGCTAAAAAGTTGCGAAGCCTCCCCACCCATGGGGTAGCTTCGCCATCGATATTGAACATTCTCCAACGGACTCTAAACTGTAATTTACCACACGTCTTCCTTAAGTATCAACATTATGCCAAAAAGAACGTGTTTTCTATTGAATAATCAAAAATGATTTTAAAATTCACAAAAAGTAACCGATTCTAGCGGTTAATTGAAGTAGGTACTTTGAATTTAGTTACAAAAATCATAATATAACTAAAACAAGATACGTTTAAGATAATATTTGATTTTAATTTCACATTATAGTGTGGGATATCTATGGTATAAAGAATTTAAGTTTAACATGACAAATTTCTAACATTAACCCACCACGACCCTATAATGGCGTAGGCGCCCCACCCCTTACATATTTTATAATATTAATATATTGACATTTGCAATTGCTTTTTTCATGCGAATTATTGGGATTTATATTCTTCAGTAGTTGTCTTCTAACGGCATAAAATGTGTTTTTGATATCACAAAAGGTAAAGAAGATATCACAAAAAATACCTACCATAATTATTTTTCCCAATACCCTGAAAACACAAAACCGCTTGCGTCCGCTATCGTACCTATGACACAACTGCCAACTTTTGGGAGATGATAGATCTACATTAAACTCACAATTTTTCCTTTAACGGATTTTTTCTATCATTTGTAGTGTGCGAGAAAATCGGCGATGGCGTAGCCGCCCCAGTGGCGAAGGCGCCCCATGTTACCATATACATATTTAAAATATTGGAGTATGATCAGTTGTTTCTCGTTTTTTTCCAAAATAGAATTTTTTGTCATGCTTTTCGGAGGCCTTTTTATCTACATATATCAAATAATATCTACAACTAATATATCTTCATTATACGATTTCTAAATTTTAGGAATTCGTAAGATAGACGAAAATTTATAAGATTTTCTTAAAACACTCTTCACATCGAAAATGCATGTAAATAGAATACATATGAAAATTATGCACATTCCAAAACATATTCCAGAAAATTATCTTAATTTTCTTCTTTTTTTAACGGCAACATTTTTCTGTAAAAATATTACACACTATTTAACAGCGTACAGTATACTAAATGATAAACCAAACTTTGTTTATAAAATAAATAAAGTAATATTTTATGTAATATGTATATATCTAAAAATGTATATAATTATATCTATGTATATAAAAATTAATATAATTTTCTATATACTAAAATATGCATATTTACATTGGCTTTTTTAATCTGTCTTTCAATATCCACATCCATAGAGGCATGCATGCACTGAAAATCAACCATTCATTTTTCATCATTATCCCCCGAAATACTGGAATATCCTTTAAAGATGTTAATGATGATGATGATGAGGATAATATAATTGATGGGGTCAAAACTTTATACAAAGATTCCACAATGCATTCTTGTACATCGCAGTACACAACAACCTAGAAAGAAACCTAGATTAGTAAGAATATTTTTTTTTTTGTAAGAAATGGCATCAATTGAAACCTTCAAACAAGGCCGATTTCACAATGTTATACCAAAAGCAAAATGGTTTACTTCACAAATCCATGATGCGATGTTCAACATTATGAGAGTTGACCTTTCTTTTTGGCAATAAGTACACAGAAACACAGTTTTTTTTAATTTTGATTTTTTTAGTATTACACATTTATTTATTGGTTTTTAGTTTTTTGCTGTTTTGTTTACTCTATACTGTTTTCTATTACATACTTCTATTAAAGTTCTAAAATATTTAAAATTAGTTTAGTGCCTCTTTTTTGAGATTAGTTTCTTTTTATAGTTTTGGAGAGTATTTCTTTTTTTTTCGTTTTAATTTGTAAGCATATCTCATAGAAATAAATACATAAATATTAATGTATGTATGTTTGTTTGTATTTACATTAGAAATAGTTTTATTTGAATATCTGTTGTATTTTTTGTTGCATTATTTTGATAATTTTGAGATCATAATTGTAATAGGAAGATTTATATCTTATATATTTTATACATTACATTGCACAAATATTGATAAGAGTATTTTAGTTGTAACTACTTATTTTGGCATTTTTTTCAATTAAGCAATAATAATAAAAAATATATAAAAAAATATCTGCGGAAACTTGATTGGAGTTATACTTTAGCTAATGTTGAATATAGTAATAAAGTTAGTGTTAGGAGTCTGAATGACCTATAATTTCGTCGCCTACAAAATATTTAAATATTCTCATTTTGACATTTTTAAAATTTGTACCATATCTACAGACTGGTGGGTTTAGAGTTGCATATTCATTTGAATATATGCACAACTCTTCCAAACATTCTAAATGTTTTGAAACTCCAAATATGAGCAAACATTTGGAGGTATTAACAAAATTTACGCCCTGAACAAATTGACAAGATTTTTGGAAAATCTCCTATATCCAACTCTCAATAATTGGACAGCTATTTACCTAAATTACACTGTACAACACAAAAAATAATTACAAGATAATTCGTCCAGATTATGAAAGAGGACCGAAAAAAAGAAGGCACGTGTATCGGCGTTTTGAAAGTTTAAGTCGGAAAGTAACCTAAATAGGCGTTGCAAGTTCCGCTCATTTCTACAGGTTTTGAAATATTCGACATCAGATTCCTTGGAATCCTTGCATTTTAGGTATAAAGTGTCTTTGGCAATATTACTGACAACAATGCGGGGTATCTTTTTATGGAAAAAATTAACCCTCATGCGAGTCACTAAACGGGTCTTTTTGGTCCTCTTTTTCAAAAACGTTTAAAAACTCCTTTAAAATGTTATCGTATCAGATCAAAATTATTTGTCATAAAATTTTACTATAGGTCCCCGAAAACCCCAAAACTCTAAATCGTACCTAAACGCCAGGAATCTGCCAAAAGTAAAATCACGTTTTAGGGTTAATGTTGTACTTTATCTGAGTTTACTAAGTTTTGTCCTACAAAACTTCATTCTAGATAGAAGACGTCAAAGACAAAAATAATCTCCATCAAATTTCAATATAAGTCTCCGAATAAATGAAATATGTATTTGCAATATATATCAAGAAAATATATACATCAAGTTTGCCAACAAAACACCCAAATATTTTTGAATAAATTTGTTTTGTTCTTTTTTCGAGTTGATGCATGAAAGTAACATGAAATTTAGTTCTAGACGATAGATGTTAAAAGAAGAAATATTCTACACAAAATTTCACTATAAGTCCCAGAACAAACTAGATATCTAAGTAAAATACTAAACTGACATACATGTGTGTATCATGAATGATCATAACAAATTTAGTTAGGATATGGCTAGTAGCTGCCATATAGTATTTAGGACTATGCCAAAATCATGGATGTTAGGACTCGTATGTCGGATATATATTCACTGGACAATAGCAGTAAATAATCCCCGCATTTTCACATTCAATATCAGGATCCTATGGCTTGTCTTGATGGCGTTATTTAAGTTTATAGTACTAAAATAAGTAATTTTACAAAGTCCGATCTGGGTTATCAATATTTTCCCTATATATATATTCACCATAGATATTCCAAAAACAGTTTGGATCGAGCACACATAATCTTCTGAAAGAATTTATTATGAAAAAACATCAATAAAATATATTTTGTGACCGCAAATAACGAAAATGTGAATAAAAACGGTAGAATATGGTCCTAAATCATATATAAAAAGCGAAAGCTCCTGGAGATGTTAAATATTATAGCTACAAATTTCTTTTGTTCGGAGAATCATAATGAAATTTGATTTGGAACATTTCTTCTTTTGACAAAATCCCCAAAAAGTGAAGTATTTTAGGAGATATTGACTCAGTATGGAATAAATGTAAATTAAGAGTCTAAAAGTTTAACAAATAATTTCTGCCTATAATATCTAATTTTGTAACGTCATTTTCTTAGCAAAGTATTTTACTTAGATATCTAGTTTGATCTGGGACTTATAGTGAAATTATGTGTAGAATATTTCTTCTTTTAACATCTTTCGTCTAGAACTAAATTTCATGTTACTTTCATGCATCAACTCGAAAAAAGAACAAAACAAATTTATTAAAAAAATTATTTGGATGTTTTGTTGACAAACTTGATGTATATATTTTCTTGATATATATTGTAAATACATATTTCATTTATTCGGTGACTTATATTGAAATTTGATGGAGATTATTTTTGTCTTTGACGTCTTCTATCTAGCATGAAGTTTTGTGGGACAAAACTTAATAAACTCAGATAAAGTACAACATTAACCCTAAAACGTGATTTTACTTTTGGCAGATTCCGGGGACCTATAGTAAAATTTTATGACAAATAATTTTGTAGGATATTTTGATCTGATACGATCACATTTTAAATGAGTTTTTAAACGTTTTTGAAAAAAGGGACCAAAAAGACCCGTTTAATGACTCGCATGAGGGTTAATTTTTTCCATAAAAAGATACCCCGCATTGTTGTCAGTAATATTGCCAAAGACACTTTATACCTAAAATGCACGGATTCCAAGGAATCTGATGTCGAATATTTCAAAACCTGTATAAATGGTCGGAACTTGCCACGCCTATTTAGGTTACTTTCCGACGTAAACATTCAAAACGCCGATACACGTGTCTTCTTTTTTTCGGTCCTCTCTCATAATCTGTGCGGGGTTTCTTGTAATTTTGAAAAAAAGTTCAATTTTGTTGTACAGTGTTATTAACGACCATTCTATACATCTCGTTTTTTTAAAGCTCCGATTATTCCGTTATATCAGGAAGCATATACTTGCCAAGAAAAAATGTATCGCTGTAAAAAGGACCAAAAAGAAGTACCCTTCGCTGGAAATGTCAAAATTATCCTCGAAAAGGCCTTACATTTCATTAAGGGGTGACCCCACATGTATATTTTAGAAAATTGAAAATTTTTTAATGGCTTTTTTTAAGTAGAGGAAGCCTAAAATATGTTTTCAATTGGATCAGAACAATATTTACCTGTGATATCAGCATTGGAAGCGAAACTTAAAACGCATTTTTCTCGAAATGACATTTTGAAATCGGTGCCAACTCTAAGTCGAAAACTAATAAACAATCGATCGATTTTATTTAAACAAAAAGTAAATGCCCGTTTTATGACCAAAAAAAAAACATCAATTTTTTTAAGCCAACAAATGAAATTTTGACTTTTTGGTCCACCATTTTAGTAAAATCTAATATTTTTTTGAAAAATCGATCGATGAAGGTCTACGTATTTATGTTCTATTTAAGTCCACAAAAATATATGACGATCAGTTAATTCGTTTTCTAGATAGCGTTGGCACCGCAAAACGCTTTTAGAAAAAGGGTTTCGCGGACGGCTATTAGCCACAAAACCACATAATATGTTTCAACAAAAAAATACAGGCACTAGAATAAGATGTGCTCTTTCAGATGAAAAGTTTGGTAGTTTTCTTGAAAAAAGTATGAAAAATTCCCTTTTTTGCGTCACCCCTGAAACAAACGAAAATTCTTGAAAATGTGTGTTGATTGAAATGGCCTTTGGAAACGATGGAATCCAACAAATAAAAGGGTTTCCCCAATCAGAATATGCACACTAGGGTTATAACTGAAAAAATAACACATTAGTAGCATGTGGAGAATATTATCCAGACAATAAAAACCGGCTTCGATTCGGTGAAAAAAAGTTCCTTTAAAGAAAGCAATTTCTAAATTCCTTTTGATATTTTTTCCTTATAAAAATCACATAATATTTGTTTGCAAAAATGTTATAACCCTAATGTACATACTTAATGAACTTAATACATTTGCAGTCTAAAACTTTTTGGAAGTAAGCTGTGGTGCCAAAACGATGACATTTTTCATGAGCAGTTTTAGTTTTTAGTTCTTGGGTTAGAAGAGAGAAAGAGAGATCCTTCACCTCCGCTATCTACAAACACTAATGAAATTCATATGAAATTTTCAAAGAGAGAAAAAAGTGAAAAATAAATAAAATAATAATAAATAAATAAAATACTTCATTTTCTTAGCATCTAAATCCCTATTACAAATAGTATACATTTGTATTACTTATATATGTATGTAGTTAATGTATGTAGTTAAAATAAAATAAGTATGTATATTAATATACATTTAAATAATACTTATATGATATAGTAATACAATAAGACGTTTAAAAATTATTTTACTTATATTTTTGATTTGTACATGAAAAATACATTAAAACATAGAAATTGTGTCGAATTAAAAAAAATTGGAAAAATAAATTAAACAAATAGGAAACAAAATTACTTCAAAAAATAAAACACTGTAAAAATATCCTGTAACATAAAAAATAGAAGCAGATCCAATACGTCTGTTGTTTTTTTTTTTCAAGGATTTTCTGCTATTTATACGAATAAGAGATCCCCTAATGCAAGGGTGTCAGTCGAACGAGTGCCAATAGGTGTGCCAAGGATACCAACTGTACTAGAATGGAGCCTCGTTGATATCAAGGCGTATCATAACACAAAACAGCAATATTTCCAAAATCCAATCATGGAAACTTTTTTGCAAGCCTCATGGATAACAATATTGAAAAAAATCAGGATTGGAAAACCCCCTAACCAATTTAGAATTTATAAATTATAGTCTAGTTGAACAAAGCAGGAAGCTTCTAGCCCTTTGGGAGCAGACGTTGGCCATGTGCTTCTACTGAGGCCGCGGACAGGGTATCTGATGACAAACTCCATCCACAGTCAAAGCACAGGATGAAAGTACAGATTAAAATTTTAGACGTAAATGTTTCCCAGCCCTCTAATAGCTCTGTAAATTGATGGCCTAAAGAGAAAAGGTCTTACAATAGGTCGATGTACTAACGCAGGAAGTAACATAAACTCACTCGCCCAAAAGAAATGCCGACCTTAACAAGTTCACTTTCATCTTGATGACCGAAGGATCTAAGTTGTGTTCAACGTCAACATTGATTCGTATAGCCCCAAAGGTTAAACCAGGAGCGATAAGAGAAGAGGGCGTACCGTAGATCGATGTGCTACTTCTCACAAAATTCATCCGCAGGTAACCCTCGTCCATATCGATGAGAGAGTGTTAGTTAGTCCTGATCAATCTCAAAGTGGCGAGGAAGTTCGAAAGAAGATAGCGTCACTTGCCCAAAAATCCTGATCTTAACAAGCTCATCCATATGGCCCCTAACGAATATTTCACATTTTTTGACCACAACATCTGCATCAAATTGAGGCTCTGTCACTCCCCAGGTAGGACACCCCTCAGAGTTGAAGAATGTGAAGTCCAAGAGATGATACTGGGATGTTTGAGCCTAATCTCTTCCCGATGGCCCCCTAAGGCCAAACCCACTAATAATTCACCATTTTGGACTACAACACCTCCCTCAAATGGAGGCTCTGTCATTACACAGGCAGGACACCCCTCAAAGTTGAAGAATGTGAAGGCCAAGGGAATGAATCAACACTAGGTAAAGTCAAGAACGCAGAATACTGGGAAGCCGGCATCGGCCTTTGTACCGGAGATGTGGTTCCTATCAAAATCAAACCTTCTCCATCAATGAACATGGTGAAAAGAGTTAGGTCAACGGAGGAAACACACCATAAGGTCAAGAGACCAAACCCGATCCAGGACTCTAAACCTTCCACCTCCACCTGTTTCAATGAGAACCCAAAATGTCAAATTACACCTGCACTCAAGCGAAAATGCATTTAGCATTTATGTGGAAAGGTACCAGAAGGTGTGAACCGGTATTCTCCATATTCGAATATAATTTATGATTGGAAGAACTATAATGATGTGCAAAGTATTGACAAAATCGGAAAATTTCCCTGGCGTCGATAGGGATTTTTTTGTGTTGGACTTGACGCCAAAAAAATTGTTCTGAAGTTTTACAATGATCCGGGATATGATTTTAAACTGCACTTCCATGAAACAGTGTAGCTAAGACCCTCAAAATACCGATAACACTGTGCAACAGCAAAAAATGACAAGAAAAATCGAGTAGATTATGAAAGTAGAGCTAAAAATATGAGACACGTATATCGGCGTTTTTAAAGTTTACGTCGGAAAGTAACGAAAATAGGCGGGGCAAGTTCCGTCCATTTTAAAATTTTTCGAAATATTCGAGTTTAGATATTTGGAATCCTTGTATTTCAGGTATATAGTGTCTTTGGCAACTTTATTTAGGAGGGTGTGGGAAATATTTTTGTTAAAAATGTTAACCCTCAAGCGGTTCATCAAAGGGGTCTTTTTGGTCCTTTTTTCGAAAATCTTACAAAAACTCATTAAAAATGTGATCGTATCAAATCTAAATATTCTACAAAATTGTTCGCCATAAAATTTTACTATAGGTCTAAGAATACACCAAATCTGTAACTCTTGTCTAATCGCCAGGAATCTACTACACTCCTACTTTGGTGGCATTTACGGAATAAACCTTAGAAATTTACATAAATGACTATATCCTAACAGGGTTCGTTATGGTCATTCATGATACAGCTATTAGGGTCAATTGCTAGGGTTAATTCCGTAAATTTTTCTTCCTTTAACACCTTTCACCCATAACCAAGTTTTTTTTCTCTGACATGATCTCTCTAAAATTATGTTTTGTGCGACAATTTTGAATAAACTCAGATGAAGTCCGACTTTAACCATAAAACGTGTTTTTCATGTTTATAGATTCCTGGCGATTAGACAAGAGTTACAGATTTGGTGTATTCTGAGACCTATAGTAAAATTTTATGGCGAACAATTTTGTAGAATATTCAGATTTGATACGATCACATTTTAAATGAGTTTTTGAAAGTTTTTCGAAAAAAGGACAAAAAAGACCCCTTTGATGAACCGCATGAGGGTTAAAATTTTTAACAAAAATATTTCCCACACCCTCCTAAGTAAAGTTGTCAAAGACACTATATACCTGAAATACAATGATTCCAAGATATCTAAACTCGAATATTTCGAAAAATTTAAAAATGGGCGGAACTTGCCCCGCCTATTTTGATTACTTTCCGACGTAAACTATAAAAACGCCGATATTCGTGTCTCATATTTTTAGCTCTAATTTCATAATGTATTCGGTTTTTCCCATCATTTTGAAAAAAATTGAATTTTGTTGCACAGTGTAATCGGGAGGTACACTTATATGTGAGCTATACCTAAACATGGACCTATATTGACGATTTTTGGTGGAAAAGTTTCGTGGCCACTGAGAACCTCAAATGTCAAATTACAGCTAGTTCGATTAAAAATTGTAGCTAAAATACTCAAAATACCGAAAATCGGGAGATACCGTTATATGGGAGCTATATCAAAACATGGACCTATATTGACAATTTTTGGAGGAGAAGTTTCCTGGCCACTGAGAACCTCAAATGTCAAAATACAGTTAGTTCGGCTAAAAATTGTAGCTAAAATCCTCAAAATACCAAAAATAGGGAGTTACCGTTATATGGGGGCTGTACCAAAACATGGACCTATGTTGACGATTTTTGGTGGAGAATTTTCATGGCCACTGAGAACCTCAAATGTCAAATTACAGCTAGTTCGTTTAAAAATGTTAGCTAAAATATTCCAAATACCGAAAATCGGGAGGTACCGTTATGTGGGAGCTATATCAAAACATGGACCTATATCGACGATTTTTGGTGTAGAAGTTTCGTGACCACTGTGAACCTCAAATGTAAAATTGCAGCTAGTTCGGTTCAAAATTGTAGCTAAAATCCTCAAAATACCGAAAATAGGGAGGTACCGTTATATGGGAGCTATACCAAAACATGGACCTATATTGACGATTTTTGGTGGAGAAGTTTCGTGGCCACTGTGAACCTCAAATGTCAAATTGCAGCTAGTTCGGTTAAAAATTATAGTTAAAATCTTCAAAATACCGAAAATAGGGAGGTACCGTTATATGGGAGCTATACCAAAACATGGACCTATGTTGACGATTTTTGGTGGAGAAGTTTCGTGGCCACGGAGAACCTTAAATGTCTAATTACAGCTAGTTCGGATAACAATTGCAGCTAAAATACTCAAAATAGCAAAAATCGGGAGGTACCATTATATGGGAGCTATATCAAAACATGGACCTATATTGATGATTTTTGGTGGAGAAGTTTCGTGGCCACTGAGAACCTTAAATGTCAAATTACAGCTAGTTCGGTTAAAAATTGTAGCTAAAATACTCAAAATACCGAAAATCGGGAGGTACCGTTATATGGGGGTTATACCAAAACATTAACCTATATTGACGATATTTGGTGGAGAAGTTTCGTGACCACTGAGAACCTCAAATGTCAAATTACAGCTAGTTCGGTTAAAAATTGTAGCTAAAATCCTCAAAATACCGAAAATCGGGAGGTACCGTTATATGGGAGCTATACCAATACATGGACCTATGTCGACAATTTTTGGTGGGGAAGTTTCATGGCCACTGAGAACCTCAAATGTCAAATTACAGCTAGTTCGGTTAAAAATTGTAGCTAAAATCCTCAAAATACCGAAAATCGGGAGGTACCGTTATATGGGGGCTATATAAAAACATGGACTTATGTCCATAATTTTTGGAATATAATTTTTTTTGAATACTAGGAACCCTAAATGTAAAATTATAGCCAATTCGGTTTGAAAATGTGGCTAAAAACGTCAAAATATCTGAAATCGGGCGTTATATGCGGGCTATACAAAAACGTGGACCGATATAGCCCATCATCGAACTTGGCCAGCCTGCAAATAAAAGACACATTTTCCCAAAATTTCAGCGTCCTATCTCCTATTTTTGTGGATGCTAGATGCTACAACAGATGGACGGTCGGACATGCATAGATCGGCTCAAAATTTTACCCTGGTCAAGAATATATATACTTTATAGGGTCGCAAATGATTATTTCAATGCTTTACAAAAGGAAAAACAAACTTAATACACCCTCCATACTATGGTGAAGGGTATAAAAAAACTTTTGATTGACGAACAACGCGCTGGGACTCCCGAAGCGACAAGGGAAACTTCTCTCATATCAATGATTGCACCCCGAGTCATATTAGCTCAATGATATAGGACTTACATTTTATAGCCGAGTCCGAAAGGCGTGTCTAACGGCACCACTTGTAGGGAATATTTACAGGGCTGATATACTAAGGAAATGTCGCCAACATTACGCTGAGATGTCCGGGAATCGGACCCGAGCATACAGAGTGTAAGGCGGGCGGGTGCTTACCATTGCACCACCACGGTAGCATGATTACAATATATTCATGACAATTCGGTATGTTCTGAGACACACTTCACCTCCCACTTCACGCCTCAAACATTTTGCTCACCCCATCTACTCCAACTTTTTGAGAATATCTTGAGGCTAAGATTCATTAGCGTATTTAAAAAGAAGAGTTCACTCTAGTCCGTCAATAAAATACTCGAAAAATAAGCGTAAAGCTGTGAAAAAATTCCCCTCTCACTTTACACGAGAGGTGAAGTGTGTCTCAGAACATACCCGATTGGGGGTATTCGGGTATCTTTCCTGTGTCTTAAGACACGTCGTTCGCTATCGGCAATATAAAGTAGGTCCTATATTACTGAGCTAATATGAATCGTGGTGGACTTATTGATATGAGATAAGTCTCGCTTGTCCCTTCCGGTATAACTCAATTACTTCACAAGGTTTCGTATGCGGGATTCTAAACTACCAAGGGACCACACTATTTTTTTGTGTGGCAAATTAAAGCTAACGTTTTAATGGTGTTCTATTGCAAAGAAAAATTTTCCAGCGGACTGAGCGCAGTGAGTATGTTACTGATTACTAAAGTTTTCGAGTTATCCGATAACGAATTATCGAAAATATATTGTTTATGTTTAATGTCATGTTATTAGTTTCGATCTAACCTAACTTTCATTGTTAACCCCAAAAAATATTAATACTGAATTAAAAAACCACTTAAAACCTAATCTAAACCCTCAATCTATTTATACATGGCACTACTTTGTTGTACACTAACAGCATGTTTCTGTGAGATATGCTTACGTAAATCCGATTTATATTTACACTTGTGCGGACAATAGGGACACGAGAGTTGTGGTGCCACACCACATTCGTAGCTTTTGTGGCGTTTCAGAGATCCTTTGATTTTATACGATTTACCACAAACATTGCAGACATATTGCAGGCCAGCAGCAGCTATATCCGATGGTTTGAGACCAATGGTCTTTATGCGTTTTGGAGGTGCTAGAAATTTGTCACTTTCATTTTCGGACGTTTCATGGCCCGAAGTTGTGGTGGTGGTTGTGGATTGTGGAGGAGGATTTTGTAGATTATTATAGGATTTCATTTCTGTTAGTTCACCCTCGAGATCATCTGTTTCCGATGTGGTGGAGGTGGTGGTGACAGATTCACTTATGGCCTGCAATTGTGCGTGATGCTGCTGGTGTTGTTGTTGACCATGATGATGATGTTGGGATTGGTGATGCTGATGATGATCTTTTATAACTTCCAAATGTGTGGCTCCCGTTGTTTCATTGACAATAATTGTGGCTGTGGGTGGTCCATGCGGGTTGTGTGTGGCAATTTGTTGTTGTTGTTGCTGTTCATATTGCACCACATTGCGCAAGAGGACTTTATCTTCAAATCGGGATGTATCGATTTTTATGAATTCTGTTTGTGGCAATTGTGTGGTGGTGGTAATGTTATTGTTTGTGTTGTTGTTGTTGTTGTTGCTACTTGTGGTAACATGTAAATGTTGTGTGGCATGTTGTTGCTGCTGCTGTTGTTGTTGCTGTAAAGCTGCAGTTGTTGCCGTTGCCTCCAAACATTCCTGTAGGGTAATGTGCTGCACCTGGTGATGATGTTGCTGCTGCTGTTGATGATGATGCTGCACATGACCACCATGGGTTTCATGTTGTATTATGGCCCTTGTTGTACCCGAGCCAGATTGCTGTAGGTTATTTGTTGTTGCTTCTTGTTTGACAATTTGTATTGTGGCCGCCGGAGGATTTGCCAATTTGTTATAAGCCGCAGTCAAGGCTGTTGAAGTTTGAACACTTCTTAAAATCTCTTGATGTTGAGTGGTTGTACCCTTCGGCAGGGTATAGTGTATGGTACTGGCGGGCATACCCTCCGTTTCGGAGGGAATTTCAACTACCACTGTTGCTGAGGCTATAATGTCAGCAGGATCCGAAGATGTTGTATGTGTAACATGTTGAGGTGTTGAGGAAACCACCGACTGCTGTGTGGCTTGGGAAGCCTGATGATGGCTGTGGGGATGGGCCTGCAATATGGTTGTGGTATTGTGATGCTGATGATGTTGATGCACCTGTTGTTGATGCTGCTGCTGTTGTTGTTGATGGACTCCACCATGTTGATGGCTGCTAATGACATTGGTACATGTTGTGGTGCCTGTATTCGTTTGACTACTAGCCAAGGAATAGGGTACCGTTTCCACAATGGTCCAATAACTTTCTGTAGAGGATGAGGCTAAAATAAATAAAAAGAAGAAAAAGGGGGAAAATTAAAATTTGCAAGCAAAAAAATAGTGGGAAAATAATTTCAATTATTTTGTTTTTTATAAAAATTGTTATTATTTTTTAGCTTACTTTGTGGTTGTTGTGGGGTGTTATAGAATGTTGTTGCTGTTGTTGCATTCAATGTTGGAAGTGTTGTTCAAATTTACAAGCCAAAATGCAAAATCTACAGATACGAAATATGTTTAACCCCAATTGAATTGACCCTTTCCCTGGTTATTTTTATTATTTGGAATTTAACCCGCCATTTCTGTAGTTTCAAAATTTATTTAGAGTGGACATTTTTTCATTCAGATTTCATTTAGATTTCTTCTTTTTTAACTTTATTTAGAAAAAAATTCTTTTTATTAAATATACACATACATTTACAAAACAAATAAAATTGTAGAAAAATTATAGAATTTTATTAGAATATATATTTTTAATTAATTATATAATTATTTTATCATAGAAGAGGAAAGTCATAAACCAGAGGGAGATAGAGAAAGTAAAATTAATTTATGGAGGCAAGTAATGTTTGATTTCAAAGTAAAAATGTGTAACGAAGATATTTTTTAGTTTTGAAAATTTAAGTATTAAAAAAATTTAAGAAGAACTCTGAAGGGCAAGAGTAGACATCAGTGTAACCTATACAATCTAAATCCAATTTCCTAACTTTTTACAAGCAGCAGCCTTATGGAATCGTGTCTGAAGGGATTTTGGGTCATAACTCAGGAAGTATGGGCTTGAATATTACGGTTTGCAAAGTTTTTGAGAGTTATCGTGCTCATCAATCATTTGGGGCTTGGGGGTTTTAAGGGCTTTTGGGTCATTATCTCAGTAAGTATGGGCTTGCCCACCAAACAAATTATATCATTATAATCAGGGGCCCAAGTACTTCCCTCAGTTAAATTTTCAAAAACACTCACGACCAGCTCTTAAAGTGAACTTTTTCAAAATTTGTAATTTTTTGTGGAGATGGGGTTGTCCAATCTTGACATGCTTGAAAATTGATGTAAGTTCAGAAGAAATATTACAATTGTCAAGGTTTCGATCAAATTGAATATTTATCGTCCTTATCAGTGATTTTAATTGGTCTCTGCTGGGCTATTTTTTAGAGCTTTTGGGCCATTATACCAGGAAGTATGGACTTGCCCACGATAAAAAAAAAAAATATATTATTGTAAACAGCACCACGAGGACTACCTTCCATAAAAATATCAAAACGACCCTCAAACAGCTCTTTGAAAGCACAAAACCAATCATTTTGAAACTTATGTGGCGGAGTTAACCGATGGAGTTGTCCGATATTGACTTTTTTGGAATCTGATGTATATTTAGAATAAATATAATGATTTTCAAATTTTTGATCAAATCGGTTGGCACTCAATTCGAGAGTTAAAGAGCTCATCAGGCATTTATGATGTCACCAGAATTTTTAGAGCATTTGGGCCTTGACCAACGAAAAAATCATGTATCATTGTAGTCAGGACCACAAGTACTACCTTCAGTTAATATTCCATATCGATTCTCAAAGCTCTTGTACCCCACTTAATCAAAATCTATTAAGTTTTTGTGCGGGGGGTAACCGGAGAGCATGCATACTCATCTCCGAAATATTGCTTTGTAAAAACTATGGACCAAATTGGTTACTTGCTTCGAGAGTTACAGTGCGCAACAGCCTCACAGGCGGGCGGACAAAGTCAGCTGGACTCCAAACTGTCTGAAACTGATTTCCTTCTAGTAATATATGTGTGGTCCCAAGACTCCACTTGAAGAGAAGTTTTACATTGCTGAAATACTCAGAAAATGTGGCATACATTACCATGAGGGGTATTTTTGCCACAATAGATGTTGTCTGACCTGAAATCGAACCCGGACATTCAACGTGCAATACGGGTGTGTTTACTCTATTGTACCCAGCCAGACTAGATACGCCAACCAAACCATACATGAACCCACAAACGACAGATTGGGACAGTTACGTACAACTTATAAATGCTCAACTAAGACATATCGCCAGAATAGGCCAACGCCACAACAATCGGATTTACAGAGAAACGCTTGATCCACTCAGTCCGGAATTGTCAACTCAGCAAAAGTTTTATCAATTGTTTCAGCAGTAAAAATGTTATATACCAATAATAACAACAACAAGAAGTTGGATAGAGTTGTTGTCGAGCTGACCAATGATCGGATATACTTTGCAGAACAGCCAGTTATCCACATGGCCAGGAATTATTAACTCAGCGAATGGCTTTTCTACAGGGAAAAAAAAACTTTCGATGCCAACAACATGGAGAGCTAATAAGGCGGAAAGAGATTTTATAAGGCTGACCAATATCTTCTTAAATGTCTTAAGTTGTTCAGATCACTAATCATCATTAAGTAAAGCAGGTGTATTCATTAGGTGGGAGTCATTCTAAATATCATATGGTGGATTGGGATCTTACACTATGTTTACATTTACGAAATCCACTCGATTTCAACTGTCAATTCCTTTGCGTATACGTCAAATGAAAACTCATCTGAAATCGATTCGATTTCATTTGACGTTTGAGCAATGGAATTGACAGTTGAAATCGAGTGGATTTCGTAAATGTAAACATAGTATTAGTGATCTAGAAAAGAGGGAGGTTCAAAATTACAGGAGAAACCCTAGGTCAACAAGCTATCAGGCAAGATTGAACAGCATTCACCCTAAAATCAATTGAACCTAACCTTAAAATATTTTTGGGAAATATTCATCTTAAGTTCCGATGTAAACCTTGCATTTTAGATATAGAGGAATGATAGTGAAGACTGTATGTTGAATATTTTTTCTTTTTGGAAAATATTAACCATCGTTGGGGGTATTTTTGGTCCTTTATAAAAAATACTTAGAAACTCCTTCAACAATTTTTTTATTGGTCTAATGGAATATTCCACAAACTTGTACGCCATCAAAATTTACTATAGGCCTCTGACAATATACAAAAACTCAAGTCCTATTGTAAACTCCAGGAATCTGTAAAAAACACATTTTGAGGTTATAGACGTACATTAGGCCGGGGCGATTTGTATGGAAGGAAAAAAGTGATAGTGGGCGCCTGGAGTTTTTGATTCTTGGGATTGTACTGAGCAAAAAAGTCCACTAGACCATATGTCTATGGTGAAAATCGAGCCCCGGATTTTGACTTGACATTTTTTTCAAGGATATTTTGGCCAAACCATAACTCAGAAACTTGACCTATCCTGAAAATTTCCTTTTGCGTTCTTAGTACACTCACCAAGGGCTTTCATCTCCAAAAAGAAATTTCCACCCACTGACTTTGAGTCAAATTTTGTAGCACAGTGTAATTTATCGATATTTTCCGAAAAATGTGCACTTTCTCGGGGCCATAACTGCCTGAAGGAGCGTTCCAATGCTTTTGCCATGTACTAGAGAGTTCTTAATTATTGTCTTGGCTACAATTTTTGTCTTTGTGTTGGATCGAAAATCTCAGTGGTTTGGCTGTTACATATGTATATGCCAATATATCCAAAAAGCCTTGAAAAAAAAACTTCAAGTCAAAATCCGGGGGCTCGATTTTCACCGTAGACATATGGTCTAGTAGGCACGAACAATGTTTTTGTGGGAAATTTTAACCATTAAGCTACTTATGGAAAGGGCCTTTTGGTCAATTACAGAAATGGTTAAAAACTTGAATAAAACAGGCACTATCGCACAAGGCAATTTTGTCTAGCGGGTTGTGTGAACGACTATTGAATAAACCACCTAGACAGAGAAGGTCTGGACAATTTATTGCCTAAGGAGAAAAGAAAACACAGGAGTTGATGTTAAATAACAGCCAAAGTGTTTAAGACTTCTGATGGTGGTATTCATAATCTGATTAGGTAAAATTTGGATTCTCAGCTTTACCATGACCACCGGTTCTCTAGAAATGAGATAAAACGCTAGGTGCCAACAATAGAGACATAATTTTTCTTCTTATCACATTGAAAATGCTATCAAGCGGACACGTGTGTGAACTTAAAATCTATGGCGAATGAAATAATCGGACCACACCAAAGCGATTTTGGAACTGGCAACATCTCAACGTGTTTGGAAATCGTAATCAATTTTGCCATTAAAGCATGAAATTATTTCCTTTTTTGCTTTTTGTCGATTTGGTGCGTGAAATTGCAAAGAGTGAATTTCTCTGAATGTTTCATGTTCAGTCCATAGCTTCTGGAAAACTTCAGAATAGGGACACGGTGTCAAAGAGAGATTTATTCCACATTGAATTTCATTAGGGGTCACAGAAGAAACAAGGTCGTTATCTACAACGGATATCAAGAAAATATCGTTATCAACTTTGACATAAAATCACGAAATTATTGAGTCTTTTTTTGTGTTGAATTTTTTTGTGACGTTCTTTCTCCGATTTGCTACATGAAACTTCATTTTAGACGAATGGGGTGAAAGGAAGAAATGTTCTACATCAAATTTCACTATGGGTTTCAGAATAAATGTAATATGTAGGTATAATGGATTTTATGAAAATGACAGTATACTTTTGGGAGAGCAAGCGAACATTTTTAAAGGCATTGTAGAGTGTAGATTTGGTACATTTTAGAATTCAGCCAATATATCCAACAATACTTTATTATATGGGTGAGGTGTCAGAGGAAGATATATTCTACATAAAATTTCAAAATTGGTCACAGAAGAAACAAATTCGATATCTACAAGAGTTATCAAGAAAATATCGTTATCAATTTTGACATAAAATCACGAAAATATTTCCTCTTTTGTTGAATTTTTTGTGACGTTCTTTCTCCGATTTGCTACATGAAACTTCATTTTAGACGAATGGGGTGAAAGAAAGAAATATTCTACATCAAATTTCACTATGGGTTTCAGAATAAATGTAATATGTAGGTATAATTCATTTTATGAAAATTACAGTATACTTTTGGGAGAGCAAGAGAAAATTTTTAAAGGCATTGTAGAGTGTAGATTTGGTACATTTTAGAATTCAGCCAATATATCCAACAATACTTTATTATATGGATGAGGTGTCAGAGGAAGATATATTCTACATAAAATTTCAACGTGTTTGGAAATATTCGACCTTGATAATCCTTGCGTTTTATCGGTGTCTTATGGATAACAAGAGGAGGAATATATATGTGAAAATGTTTAACTCTTTGAAAATGTTTCTGTTAGGGAGGTGAAGATCATTTTTAATATTAATTTTAATTAATTTCTCGTTGGGGAAGTTTTTTTTTGCTTTTTATGTTTAATAAGAAACTATGGTGGTTGAAGACTTTCATTATAATGTTAATTTTTTTTAAAATTTACAACAAAAAGGAATTTCTAAAAAAAAATGGTATTTGGTTAGAATGAAGTGTTCTTAGCATTTTTTTTTAAATATTACACATTTTTACTTTTAATTCAAATTTTATGTAAGACAACTTTAGAAGTTTTAAAGTCAAATTTTCTTCATTATTTTTTCATTTTTTTAAAATTGGCATAGAAATGGCATAATAAATTGATTTTTTTTTTGTTTAAAATATAAAAATTACATAATTAGAAAAAAATAAATATATTTGAGCTAAATTGTTGTCAAAATAAAATTGATTTTCTTTGTAACTAGTTTCATTTCACATAAGTTTAAAACTAAAATTGTATTTTGTTTTTGTTTTTTTCATATATAAAACACAAATATTCTATATAAAATTGTTGTATGTATGTGTTTTTCTTTTAAAGATATTGAGGTATATATAAAAAATATGTATGTATGTAATGCTATAGGTTTCTTTAATGTTTCTTTGTATATTAAAAATTATCTTTTTTAGATTATAAAATAATATTATTTTTCTTTCGTTTGCATTTAAATTTTAACCCAGCCATTAAATATATAAAAAAAACTTAAAAAAGGAAACGTATTTTTTGGAACACAACAACAAAAAATTAAAAATTTTATAGGAAAAAAAAAATAAATTAATAAAAAATTTCTTGGCTAAATATTTTTTTAGTTTTTTTTTGTAATCTTTTAAATGGCAAGATACTTTTTTATGTATGTTAAAATTTATTTTAAATAATTTATGTTTATAATTCATTTAGCTAAAATAAGGTTTCTTTTATTAAAGACAGGAATGTTTTTTTATTGGGATTTTAAAAACCGCTTTGTGTTTTTTCTCTTTTAAAACTTTTAAAGCAAAAAATAACAGTTGATATTTTGTTGAGGGGGGGATTGGGGACTAATAGTTGGCATGTCCAACAATTCAGGGGCAATATTGTGACACTACACTACTATATGTATTCTTTAAAAACTAATCCCAAACAAAATAGGTTCTGAAAAATTGATTTGAAATCTAAGGTGTAATGTTGGAGGTGGTGGTACTTATTACTTGGGAAACATGGAGAATTGGGCTAGCATTCGGGCATTTCCAACAGTTCAGGTATTTATTTTTATTTTTTCAAAACTATTCGCAAACAGAATATATTTTAAACTATTTACTTGAAATGTTGGAGGCGGTGATAATTATTATTATTTAGAGAAAAGTTTATGTATTATTTGGTAGAGGGTTGGGCTAGTAATCGACCTATCCAACAGTCCCGGAACAACAGTATGAACGTGTATTATTTCGAGAATGGTTACAGAATAACTTTATAGGGAAAATCCATCAAAAATATTGTTTGGAAATTAGAATTTCTTTTACATCACTTTTGAATTTTATTTGTGATATGAGGAACTGAAGAAGAAGCCGGAATCCATGATGGACACATTGGAATAATTACATATAATTAGGAGAGAATTTGGAAAGATTATAATCTGTAGTTAACGAAATATCTCAAGATGTTTGTGAATAATAAAGACACTGACACTCATTGAGGTTATAGACGTTAATTTTCATAGCTGGTATCATGCCATACAATACACAGGTTTAAGAGGAGAGGCTAAAAGACAAAAATACTCCATATCAAGTTCTACTGAATGTCACAGAAGAATCAAAGTCGGTATCTATAAATATATAAAGAATAGGAGCAAACAATATACTTTGAGGTTATAGACGCACCCTTTCTGAGTTAGTGTCTCTCACGCAATTCATCATAGATTTAAGAGGATGAAACTATAACTTCCTGAGTATACTCACTAAGGTTTTAAATGTAAACTCAAAACAAATGTAAAAATTAAAAATACATATTGAGGTTATAGACGTACTTTTTTAAATTGGTGCCAAATGTCACACAATCTATAGATTTACAAGCATGATGTCAAAGACAAATATATTCTACATCAAATTTCACTATTAATCACTGGACACATAAAAAATGTATCTATAACAGAAGTGGAACAAATTAAGGGATCAATGTATATACACATAATTCCCTTTTGTAGTCGTTGGGAAGGGTATATTTGGTATGTTTCCGAAATCAGTCGCTTTCTCCTACACTGCTTTATTATAGGTACAAGGTATCAAGAGAAGATATGTTCTAGATCGAATTTCGACATGGGTCACAGAAGAAACAAGGTCGATATCTATAACAGATATCAAAAAATATGCTGATCAATTTTGGCATTAAAGCACAAAATGATTTTTTTGTCGTTCTTTTTCCGATTTGGTGCATTAAACTTTGTTTTACAGGAATGGTGTCAATGGAAACAATAATCTACATCAAATTTCACTATGACTTTCAGAATAAACTATATGTGTAGATACACATAATGCCGTTTTGTAGTCGTTGTGAAGGGTAAATTTGGTATGTTTCCGAAATCAGCCGCTTTCTCCTATAATACTTTATTATAGGTACAAGGTATCAAGAGAAGATATGTTCTCGATCGAATTTCGTCATGGGGCACAGAAGAAATGAAGCCGGTATCTTAAACCGATATTAAGAAAATATCGTGATCAATTATGGCATTAAAGCACGAAATGATTTTTTCTGCTGGAACTTTTATGTCGTTCTTTTTCCGATTTGGTGCATTAAACTTTGTTTTACAGGGGTTTTAATGGGATCAATGAAAACAATATTCTACATCAAATTTCATAAAGTCTCACAATAAACTTTATGGGTATATACAAAGTATTTTAAGAAAGTATAATTTTGAGTATGTATTGTAAAATTTTTATAGGCATTGTGAAGTGTAAATTTGGTGCGTTTTTGAAATAAGTCGGTATCTCTTATGAAACTTCATTATAGATATAAGGTGTCAAAGGAAGATAAATTCTACATCAAATTCCATTATGGGTCACAGAAGAAACAAAGTCGATATCTATAACAGATATCAAAAAAATATGGTGATCAATTTTGGCATTAAAGCACGAAATGAATTTTTTGCCGGAACTTTTATGTCGTTCTTTTTCCGATTTGGTGCATTAAACTTTGTTTTACAGGAATGTGGTCAATGGAAACAATATTCTACATCAAATTTCACTATAACTTTCAGAATAAACTATATGTGTAAATATACATAATCCCGTTTTGTAGTCATTGTGAAGGGTAAATTTGGTATGTTTCCGAAATCAGCCGCTTACTCCTACAATACTTTATTATAGGTAAAAGGTATCAAGAGAAGATATGTTCTCGATCGAATTTCGTCATGGGTCGTAGAAGAAACAAAGTCGATATCTATAACAGATATCAAAAAAAAAAAAAAAAAAAAAAAAAAAAATATGGTGATCAATTTTGGCATTAAAGCACGAAATGGTTTTTTTTTTGCTGGAACTTTTATGTCGTTCTTTTTCCGATTTTGTACATTAATCTTTGTGTTACAGGAATGGTGTCAATGCAAACAATATTCTACATCAAATTTCACTAATAGACTTCGAATAAATGTTTTAAGAAAATTCCAATATCAATTAATGCCACTTGGGATCGTGAAGTGTAAATTTTTTGTACTTCCTATTTCAGATCATATCTCCTGAAAAACTTTATCTTAGGGGTATGGTGTTAAAGAAAGATATATTCTATATCGAATTTCATTATTGGTCACAGAAGAAATGAAGCCGGTAGCTCAAACAGATATTAAGAAAATATCATGATCAATTATGGCATTAAAGCACGAAAATATTTTTTATGTGGTTTGTTTTTTATAGATGAGCCGGTATCACATACAGCTCATATCTCCTGAAAAACTTTATCATAGGGGTATGGTGTTAAAGAAAGATCTGTTCTACATCGAATTTCATTATTGGTCACAGAAGAAATGAAGTCGGTATCTAAACCAGATATTAAGAAAATATTGTGATCAATTATGGAACTAAAACACGAAAATATTTTAAGGCGTTGTGAAGGGTAAATTTGGTTTGTTTTCTAGATGAGCCGGTATCACATACAAGACTTAAATGTAGGAGTAGGGTGTCATAGGAAGATTTATTCTACATCGAATTTTATTACGGATCACAGAAGGAACCAAAGCGATATCTACAACATATACAAGAAAATATGGTTATCAATTTTGGAATTAAAGCACGAAATTCTTTACTGTTTTGCTGGATGTTTTATGTTATTCTTTTTCCGTTTTGGTGCATGAAACTTTATTTTAGACGAATAGGATCAAAGGAAGAAATATTCTACATCAAATTTCAGTAAAAGTTTCCGAATAGACTATGTATGTAGATGTAGTACATTCTAAGAAAAATGCAATATCAAGAAAACTGTAATAAAATTTACCCCAAAGTGGCATCTTGAAGTGTACCCTTTTGTGTGTTTCTTATTTGAGCCCATATCTCCTGCAAAACGTTATCATGGGGGCATGGTATCAAAGAAAAATTTATTCTACAACGAATTTCATTGAGGGCCACAGAAGAAAGAAATTCGGTACCTATAACAGTTATCAAGAAAATATGGTAATCAATTTTGGCATTAAAGCACGAAATTATTTGCTTTACTGACATTTTTATGTTCATCTTTTTTTTCGATTTAGTGCATGAAATTTCATTTTAGACAAATGAGGTCAAAGGAAGAAATTTCACTACGAGACTCAGAATAACCCATATGTATAGAAGTAATGCATTTTATGAAAATGACAGCATACTTTTAGGTGTTGCAAGTGAAAATCGTTTGTAAGCAGTGTGAAGGGTTAATTTGGTATGTTTTAAAAATGATCCGCTATCTTTACAATACTTTATTGTAAAGGTAATGGGTCAAGGGAGGATTTATACTACATCGAATTTCGTTATGGGCTACTGAAGAAACAAAGTCTCAATCTACAATAGATATCAAGAAAATGCGTTGATCTATTTTGGCATTAAAGCACGAAATTATTTGCTTTACTGAAAATTTTATGTTCATCTTTTTGCGATTTAGTGTATGAAATTTCATTTTAGATAAATGAGGTCAAAGGAAGAAATTTCACTATGAGACTCAGAATAACCTCTATGTATAGGGGAGTAATGCATTTTATGAAAATGACACCATACTTTTAGGTGTTGCAAGTGAAATTCGTTTGTAAGCATTGTGAAGGCTTAATTTGGTATGTTTTAAAAATGAGCCGCTATCTTTACAATACTTTATTGTAAAGGTAATGTGTCAAAGGAGGATTTATACTACATCGAATTTCGTTATGGGCTACTGAAGAAACAAAGTCTGTATCTACAATAGATATCAAGAAAATGTGTTGATTCATTATGGCATTAAAATAATAAATTATTTGCTTTGTGCTGGAATTTCATGCCGTTCTTTTTTCGATTTGGTGAGAGAAATTTTATTTTTTTTACAAATGGCGTCAAAGGAAGAAATATTCTGCATCAAATTTCACTTAAGTCCCGGAATAAATATAGTTATATTTGTAGATATATTGTATTTAAAGAACATTATAACATAATTTTATGTATTGAAAGGCACTGTGAAATGTAAACTTGATACGTTTCTGAAATGAGCCACTATTTTATACAATACTTTAGTATAGCGGTAAGGTGTCAAAGAAAGATATATTCTACATTGAATTTCATTAGGGGTCACAGAAGAAACAAGGTCGGTATCTACAACGGATATCAAGAAAATATCGTTATCAATGTTGACATAAAATCACGAAATTATTTCCTCTTTTGTTGAAATTTTTATGACGTTCTTTCTCCGATTTGCTATATGAAACTTCATTTTAGATGAATGGGGTCAAAGGAAGAAATATTCTACATCAAATTTCACTATGGGTTTCAGAATAAATGTAATATGTAGGTATAATGAATTTTATGAAAATGACAATATACTTTTGGGAGAGCAAGGGAAAATTATTAAAGGCATTGTAGAGTGTAAATTTTTGTTACATTTTCGATTTCAGCCAATATATCCAACAATACTTTATTATATGGGTGAGGTGTAAGAGGAAGATATATTCTACATAAAATTTCAAAATTGGTCACAGAAGAAACAAATTCGATATCTACAACAGATATCAAGAAAATATCGTAAACAATTTGAACTTTTTCCTTTTTTTGTGGAATTTGTTTTTGTTTTTTTCTACGAATGGGTCCAAAAGGTGAAGTGTTCTACTTTAAATTTCACTATAAGTCACGGAATGAAAGAAATATTCTGCTTCGAATTTTACCATGGGTCACTGAACAGAAGAAGGGTTTCTTCTAGGCGGATGTAATAATTTGGGAATTTTTGCGTTTTACTTATCGATTTCATTTCTTTAAGGTCCTGTTCAATGTAATCTATAATCAAAGACGATTAGAATTGTTATTGATTTCTTTTAATTTAATTATGTGTCTCGAATTTTTAATAAAAACAGTTTACCTATGTGTTTAAAACAAATATTTGGGGTAGTCGACGGTAGTGAACCAAATTTAAAGAATTCATAAAATGACTGAAAAACACACATACCCCCATTATTATAAGTCTCCTTTTGTTATAGTTTGGATTTACCGAACAGATTTATAGCGTTCCGTTTAACTTAGAGTTAAAAGAGATGATTGAATTTCAAGGAGGAACTTCTTGTCATTAACTTTAAATGTGAAAATTATATTTTTAATGCCTCCAAATTGTTTTATTTTGCATTTTCAAATCCATCAGATAGTAAAAGAGCACATGTAATAGTGGCCCATAGTCTCCTAATAACCCAAGTCCTGTTACCAACAAACAAAAATTTCCCCTTAAATGTACCACCATTCAAAAATTCTTTAAATTTTGTTTGGGATAAAACCTATAAAAACACAAAACTAAAATATCTAAAAAATTGTTTAACTACTAAAAAACACCTGTTGGCAGAATAGGAAATAAATTAATTATTTTGTTGTATGCAAGATAAAGGCAAATGTTTTTGCTCACTCCACATACACATGTGTACTGTACATATGTATGTATGTACATATATGTAGTGTTGAAAAGTTGAGCTTGTCTTCGGTTAAATATTACCAAATATTTGGTTGTTTCACAATTCATATTCATTCATTCAATTACTCTCACTCAGTTTTTTTCTTTGTTTACTCATTTTGTTGTATTCCAACCCGCGGCGTTTAGTCATCCTCATCGTAATCATCATCATCCTCTTCACTTTCCTGCATAATGGGTACAGCGGTAATGGTTAAATCACGACAACCAAATTTAAAACCCATTGCATCCATATTATTAACACCACCATGGCCAACGCCGCCGCGACCATTGCCACTAACAACACTGCCACTACCAATACCCATTGTCACCGAGGGCACCAAATAATCTTCCATTGTGGCATCATAGTCAACATCATCGGTATCATAGCGACCACCCATTTGATCATCAACGTCATCTTCATTGCGTATTACAAAGAGAGCATCTTCATCATCACGATATTGTTCGTAGAGGTCACAGTGTTTGCGTTTGGCATGACGCAAAACATGATCTTTGCGTCTCGAACGATATTCACACGAAACACATTTGTACTTCTTCTCTTTGAGACAGTATTTGCGTACATGTTCCTGTAACTTTTGCATGGACTTATAGAAACGTTTACAGTGTTTGCATTGCATATAGTCATCACGTTCCAAGAGATTACTGGCAGCAGTGACACCACCACTTAGGGCATTTATTAGAATTGAACCAGAGGTAGCGGGGCCGGCATTACTACCAGCACCATTGGGATTTGAATTTAATGTACTTCCATCGCCGCCAGAACCACCTGCGGCCGTAGTGTTACCTGCTCCTGCCCCTCCACCGGAACGTCCAGTGGCGTGAATGGTTATGTTATTATTTAAATAGCCATAGGCTTGATAGAGATCATTGTTGGAATTATTTGGTGATTGGTCATTGCTGTTGTTGGTATCAACACCCAGTAAACTACCCAAAATGGGATAAATATCTGGTGGTGTGTGATTTGTGGTGGTTATTTAATGTGGTTGTTATAGAAGTAAGTGGGTGGATTTTAGTTTCGTTGTGGGGCAGGCACCAAAATTTGTGGTTTCATTTTGTAATGAAAATCATATTAATGTTGAAAGAAAGCAAGAAAAAAAGAAACAAAAATAAACTGAATTAACAAAAAGAAATGCAAAAGAAAAATGTTTATAAAAAATAATTAGCTATAACTTATATAAACAACTAAATACAAAGTAATAATAAGTAACAAAATATGACAAAGTAAATAAAATAACATAAAGTAATAGAAAATATAACTAAATGTGGAAATAAATAATGATTCTTTAAAGAGGTCTTATAAAAATGAGCTAATAAGAGAATCATACAGCATTCATTGAGGTGTAAAATGTTCCTTATTGTCCCTTCTATGTTCGGATGGTCGTACAAAATATTTTTTTTTGGAAATGGTGAATACACTAAAGCTCAATTCCGAACTTAAACACCACAAATCTATTAAAATTAAAAATACATTTTGAGGTTATACGTCTATTAGCTTGTGAGTTGGTGCCAAATCTCGCACAGTACATAGATTCAGCAGCATGAGGCCAAAGGCAAAAATATTCTACATCACATTTCACTATTGGGCCGATTCCGTACAGCGAGGCGAGTCGTGTCGCGTTGCCAGTTGCAATTTTTCCATTACGTATGGCAAAAGTCGCACGACGACGTCAAATTTTGTCGCCGTAATGTTCATTTTCCGGTGACAACAAATTAGCTGTCGCCGTTCATTTTTACTAACGAATAAAAATAAAAAAAAAAAAATAAAAATAACTTGTTATCGACGATTATTCTATCGCTGTACGTAGTGCATTTTTTAAATTTTGTCGCAGAGACGATAGACGACGCGACATGACTCGCCTCGCTGTACGGAATCGGCCCATATAAGTCTCAGAATAAATAATATGTGTCGATTTAATGGCTTTTAAGAAATTCATAATATAATTTTGTTGGCATTTTGAAGAAGTGTAAATGTGGTACCTTTTGAAAATGCTCTGCAATCTCCAATAATGCTTCATTATATGGATAAGGTGTCAAAGGAAATTATATTCTACATCGAATTTCATTATGGGTCACAGAAAAAACCAAGTCGTTATCTACAGCGGTTATCAAGAAAATATTGGAAACCTTTTTGGCATCAAAGCGTTAAATTATGCACTTTTTTGCTGGAAAATGTATGTCGTTCTTTTTCCATTTGGTGGATGACACTTCATTTCATATTCATATTCTACATAAAATTTCAGTAACAGTCTCAGAATAAACTATATGTTTAGATCTGCATTTAATGAAAATTGAAATAAAATTATGTGTATTTCAATTGACAATTTTCGTTGGCATTGTGAAGTGTAAATTTGGTGTGTTTCTGAAATAAGTCGCTATCTCTTATGAAACTTCATTATAGGTTAAAGGTGTCAAAGGAAGATAAATTCTACATCGAATTCCACTATGGGTCACAGAAGAAACCAAGTCGATATCTGCAGCAGATATCAAGAAAATGTTGTAAATAATTTTGGCATTAAAAATGAAATTATTTACTTTTTAGTGGAATTTGTGTTATTTTTTTGAATGCGTTTCTCAAATAAGTCGTTATCTCTTATGAAACTTCATTATAGGTATAAGGTGTCAAAGGAACATAAATTCTACATCGAATTCCATTATGGGTCACAGAAGAAACCAAGTCGATATCTTCAGCAGATATCAAGAAAATGTTGTAAACAATTTTGGCATTATAAACGAAATTATTTACTTTTTTAGTGGAATTTGTGTGTTGTTATTTTATCGAATTGGTGCATGAAACTTCATTTTAGATTATTGGGGTCAAAGGAAGAAATATTCTACATCAAATTTCACCATGAATCTCAGAATAAACAATGTGTGTAAATATAATGCGTTTTAAGAAAATTAGAGTATAATAATATCTATTTCAATTAAAAGTTTTTTGAAGGCTTTCAGAAGAGCAAATTTTATATGTTTCCGAAATGAGCCGCTATCTCCTATAATACTCCATTATATGGGTAAAATGTCAAAGAAAGTTATATTCTACATCGAATTTCATTATGGGTCACAGAAGAAACAAAGTCGGTATCTATAACAGACATCATGAAAATATTGGAAAAAGTGTTGGTATTAAAGCATGAAATCATTTGCTATTTTCGTCGTATTTATGTCGTTATTCTTCGAATTTGGTGCATGAAACTCTATTTTAGACCGGTGGGGTCAATGGAGAAACTATTCTACAACAAATTTCACCATGAGTCTCAGAATAAGCTATATCTGTAGATGTTAATACATTAAAGAAATATTGCAGTATAATTTTGAGTATTGCAAGTGGCAATTGCTTGCCGGTATCGTGAACTGTGGTACTTTTCCGAAATGAGCTACTATCGTTTATAATACTTTATCATAGGAGCAAGATGTCAAAGGAAAAAATATTCTACACTAAATTTTACTATCTGTCTCAGAATAAACTACATTTGTAGACCTAATAGCTTTTATGAAAATTACAATCGAATTTTTTGTATTCTAATAGAAATTTTTTATTGCATTGTGAGGTGTAAATTTTGTATGTTTCAGAAATTAGCCGTTATCTCCTATAGTACTTCTTTAAATGGTTAAGGTGTCAAAGGAAGTTATATTCTTCATCGAATTCCATTATGGGTCACAGAAGAAACAAAGTCGGTATCTACAATAGATATCATGAAAATATTGGAAATAGTTTTGGCATTGAAGTACGAAGTTATGCACTTTTTTGCTGGAATTGTTATGCCGTTCTTTTTCAGAGTTGATACATACAACTGCATTTTAGACCACTGGTGTCAAAAGAAGAAATATTCTACATTAAATTTGACAAAAAATCTCAGAATACACTATACAAGTAGATTAATACATATGAAGAAAATTGTGAATTAAATTTGTTTATCCCAAATGATGTCGTCAAGTGTAAATATTGTGAGTTTCTTATTTGAGTCCATATCTCCTTCAAAACATTATCATGGGGGCATGGTGTCAAAGAAGGATTTATTTTACATCAAATTTCATTATGGGTCACAGAAGAAACAAAATCGGTATCTACAACAGATATCATGAAAATATAGTGACTGGCATTTAAGCACGAAATTATTTATTTTTTTTTTTTGCTGAAATTATCTTTATATTTTCGGATTTGGTCCCTGAATATACTAAACAATCTGACAGATGGCCATGGGTAGATCGTCACCAAATTGTCCAAAACGAATTTGGCCTTATAATATAGGAGATCTAAAACCATTTATTCAATGAGGCTGATTTCTGATTGTGACAAAGTGTATTTACCCTCTGTATGCATAAGCCAGACAGAATAATATAATTGTTCCACAAACATCCCATAAGGGACAAGGGAGACTTATCTCATATCAATGAGTGCACCCCGATTCATATTAGCTCAATGATATGGGACCTACAGTTTATCGCCGAGTCCGAACGGCGCGTCTAAGACACCACTTGTGTAGAGAAGTTTTACATGGCTAATACACTCAGGAAATGTCGCCAACATTACTGAGGGGTATTTTGCCTGGCCGGGGAATCGAACCTTATGTGTGCAAGGCGGGTGTGCATACCATTGCACCACGGTGGCCAGACAGAATGGGCATTTCCTAATTCAAGACATTTTCTCTGATAACAAAAAAATATTTATACTATACTTTGTGTCGCATTCTTTAACATCAGTATCTACTTCCACATTTAGATATATATAAATAAAATATAAATAAATAAATTAAATATAAATAAATTAATAAATATGTTTTAAAAATTCTTTACATAAAAAAATGTTTAAATAAATAATAATAAAAAATTACCCACATTTTCTTGTATACATACGGTTGCTGATGATGGATATGCATTGACATGGATGGATGATGATGATGGTGAGTTGAGAAATACATACACATATTGATGATATCGATGAAAATTTGATATGTATATACATAATGGGTGCGTGTGCGTGTGTATATTTATTTGAAGATGATGATAATGATGAACAGACAATAAACCACCAATGGACCAAACAATTTCATTTTCTTTCAAATTTTTGGAATTGTGCAAAATGTGATAGAAATGTATATAAAACCGGTATATGATGATATTTAGTTATATACTTAAATAATTCACTTATTTCAATTTGTTTTATAATAACAATAACATAGATTTTATATATACACTGTTTCCTTATTTTTGATTTCTATTAAGTGTTAATACTTTTTGAAAATTAATTTATTATTTTTTATAAATTTTTTTAAAGATTTGAAAAAAAAAAACAGAATTTTTTTCTATAACAATGCTTGTTCTACGTAATAAATTTTTTGAAGGCATTATTGTTATTCTTCTTCAATTTATTGAATTTCAAATCACTTTTTTATCCATCCTTGCTTTCAACACTTGTTCACAATACTGCGTTTGCACAAGTGGCTTAACATCATCTTCTCTGGAATTCCCAAAACGGATTGGCCACCTAAAAAGAAAGCCATATTAATAGAATGTTTTAGAAGAAAAAAAGTGTAGGGATATAGAAATATAACATGTTAAGTAGTATTTATCGGTTACGTACGGATGCATGATCTCAGTCTAAGAGAACACCATTAAAATTTGAATCGAATCCTCAATTCTTCATATATTACAAAAACAATATCAACTGTTGGCCAAACGGTAAAAAAAATCATAATGATTCTCAAACCGTCCTTGGACGGTACAAGACCCAACCGATGTAACAGATATTGGTTGTACCAATGTCAGTCACTCCTTTGGATAATTCATCTGTCATCTTATATGATCGATCACTTTAGGATTTTTTGAGCTTTCGGGGCATTATGCCAATAAGCATGACCATCCTCACTAAAAAGTGTATCGTTGTAATCAGGACCGCAAGGACTGACTACCACCTTTGATACAAGCTGCAAAACGATTCTTCAGTAACAATTTTACAACGACTCTTGAACACCCCTTAAAGGGCTCTTCTATTGATAAAAGATCTCTTCTATTGATAGAAGACCTCTTAAAGGGCTCTTCTATTGATAGAAGACCTCTTCTATTGACAGAAGACCTCTTAAAGGGCTCTTCTATTGATAGAAGACCTCATAAAGGGGTCTTCTATTGACAGAAGACTTCTTAAAGAGCTCTTTTATTGATAGAAGACTTCTTAAACGGGTCTTCTATTAATAGAAGACTTCTTAAAGGGGTCTTCTATTGATAGAAGACCTCTTAAAGGGCTCTTCTATTGATAGAAGACCTCATAAAGGCGTCTTCTATTGATAGAAGAGCTCTCCTATTGATAGAAGACCCCATAAAGGGGTCTTCTATTGATAGAAGACCTCTTATATTGATAGAAGACCTCTTAAAGGGCTCTTCTATTGATAGAAGACCTCATAAAGGGGTCTTCTATTGACAGAAGACTTCTTAAAGAGCTCTTTTATTGACAGAAGACCTCTTAAAGAGCTCTTCTATTGACAGAAGACCTCTTAAAGGGCTCTTCTATTGATAGAAGACCTCTTAAAGAGCTCTTCTATTGATAGAAGACCTCATAAAGGGGTCTTCTATTGATAGAAGACCTCTTAAAGGGCTCTTCTATTGATAGAAGACCTCATAAAGGGGTCTTCTATTGACAGAAGACTTCTTAAAGAGCTCTTTTATTGATAGAAGACTTCTTAAAGGGGGCTTCTATTGATAGAAGACCTCTTAAAGGGCTCTTCTATTGATAGAAGACCTCTTCTATTGACAGAAGACCTCTTAAAGGGCTCTTCTATTGATAGAAGACCTCTTAAAGGGCTCTTCTATTGATAGAAGACCTCTTAAAGAGCTCTTCTATTGATAGAAGACCTCATAAAGGGCTCTTCTATTGATAGAAGACCTCATAAAGGGGTCTTCTATTGACAGAAGACCTCTTAAAGAGCTCTTTTATTGATAGAAGACTTCTTAAAGGGGTCTTCTATTGATAGAAGACCTCTTAAAGGGCTCTTCCATTGATAGAAGACCTCATAAAGGCGTCTTCTATTGATAGAAGAGCTCTCCTATTGATAGAAGACCTCTTAAAGGGGTCTTCTATTGATAGAAGACCTCTTTTATTGATAGAAGACTTCTTAAAGGGGTCTTCTATTGATAGAAGACCTCTTAAAGGGCTCTTCTATTGATAGAAGACCTCATAAAGGGGTCTTCTATTGACAGAAGACCTCTTAAAGGGATCTTTTATTGATAGAAGACCTCATAAAGGGCTCTTCTATTGATAGAAGACCTTTTAAAGGGCTCTTCTATTGATAGAGGACCTCTCAAAGGGCTCTTCTGTTGATAGAAGACTTCATAAAGGGCTCTTCTATTGATAGAAGACCTCTTAAAGAGCTCTTCTATTGATAGAAGACCTCATAAAAGGGCTCTTTTATTGATAGAAGACCTCTTAAAGGGCTCTTCTATTGATAGAAGACCTCTTAAAAGGCTCTGCTATTGATAAAATCAAAATTTATGGACTTGCCCGAAATATCTTCAGTAACAATTCTAAAACGAACCTTGAACAGCCCTTAAACTGCATTTAAGCAAAAAATGTTAGTGGAAGGAATAGAACGATATAGTAAATTTCGAACATAATCTATTTTTGAAAGTAATATCGGTGATCAAAAAGTGTTGTTCTATGTCAGTCACCTTATCGATACTGTTACCTTTTACCTTTAGGTTCCTTAAAGCTTTTGGGCAATTGTTTTGGGAAGAAGGACTTGTCAGGAAAATTTTATATCGTTGTAATCAGAATCACAAATACTACCTTCAGTAAATACTCCAAATACTATCCTCGAACATACCATAAGCTGTACTTAATCAACAATTATTTAACTTTTGTGTGGGATGTATCGAAAGGAGCGATATATTCCTTTTCCGAACTTGATCTATATTTGGACGAAATCTGTTACTGAGACACGTTTTTGATCGTGACAAAGTCATAAGGCAGAAGGTAGTATTAAAATATGTACATACAAATCACTCTTGAAACTGTTTTAACTTTTGTGTGGGACGTATCGAGAGGAGCGATATAGTCGTTCTCCGAACTTGATCTATATTTGGACGAAATCTGTTACTGAGACAAGTTTTTGATCGTGACAAGATGTATATACGCTCTTTAGTCATAAGGCAGAAAGTAGTTTTAAAATATGTACATCAAAATCACTCTTGAAACTGTTCCCACCTATATTCTGTATATTATGAAAACGTTTAAAACAATAATTCCGGAATGCAAGTTTTAATTGCATATCCAATAATGTTAGGCATTTGCTTGCACATACATTTCGTGCAGCGTAAAAAATTGTGAAAATTGTGCTCTTACTTGTCCGTGCTATGGACCCAAATCGCTATTAGATGTTAAGTTGAAATCTGTAAAAAAGAAAAAATAAATGTATTACAATTTGTAGAAACAATTTTTTAAAACTATGGATTGAATAATTACCTTTTGTTGTGGAGTTTGGCCTAGTCCTATTCGAACTAAATCTAAAGCTAAAAGTTTTCCTATATGCTATTTCATACTCAGTTAAAACAATTTCACAAGTTTACAAATAAGTTACAAATAGATTTTAATAGGCTATGGAAGCAATTATAAATGCATAGATTTTATATGTATTTTTATGTTTGGTACAAATATTTAAAATTTTTTTAAATTAAAAATTATTTGTTTCCAAATTTTACGAAAAAGTTTTCAAATTTTCTACAATTAATTTTTAAAAATTTTACTAGATAGAAGTTAAAGTAGATTTCAAAAAAATATAAATATAAAAAAATAAAATAAAATAAAAAATATTTTCTTTTTTTTTTAAACCCTTTTTGGCAATAATTTTATTTATTTTTTTAAAGATAAATAATTTAAGAAAAAACATTTTTTACGATTTATAAATGGAATAAAATTATTAATCCCGTCTGATAATTTTCATTTCATTTTTATTTAAAAAAATTAGATTTGAATTTTTATTAAAAAAACAAAAATTTAGTTTAAAGTTACAAAAATAAATATTTTTGTACAAAATTGTAATTGAATTTTTTATATTAAAGTTTGTTTAGCCTTTTTAATTTCAAATAATAATAATAATAAAAATAATAATAATAATAAAATTAATAATAAAAATAATAAAACATAATTAATTAAAAAATACTTTTTATAAAAAATCAAATTAAATATATATGAAATTAAATTCATTATAATTAAAAAAACGTATATAAGAATTTTTTAATTTATTCTAGATATTCACAAAAATTTATAAAATATTTTACAAAATTATAAATTTTTTAAAGAAAAAAATTGTATTACTAATGAGTGTAAAAATGTTAAATATGATTTATTTAAAATACTTATATATACCTATATTTTTGGAAAATATATACAAAATATTTATAGTCAATAAATATTTTAAAATGTTTATAAAAAACTAAAAATAAACTTTTTATTAAATAACATAATAAAATTATAAAATAAACTTTCTTGATAAAAAACTGAAATTCTTTAAAATTTCGAAAATAATTAAAAAAAAAACGTAAAAATTTTCAAAAAAAAAAAAAAAATATTTTATCACTAATATATATTTTTTTTTTGAAAATTTCTAAAAACGAACAAAATATGTATTTTTAATAGATATGAATATTTATGTGAATTATTTTTTAATTTAAATTTCTTTTTGTTTTTCGATTTTAATTTTTAAATTTTGAAAATATTTATTTGTTTATTCTTTTTATTTGCAATCCATTGACATAAATTGTTATACCTAAGAAACATTTTGTTCGTTTTCTTTAAAAATATTTCTTATAAAAATTTTAATTTTCTTAAAAAATTGTCATATTCATTAAAAATCATATTTTTTCAATTTATTTTTTTAATTACAATTTAAAAAATTTATCGAACAATTTCTTCAATAAATTATTTAAAAAGTTTATAAAAAATTTATTTTCGATAATCAATTCTTTACAATTTTAAATTGTAATTAAAAAAATAGAATTTTTTTCATTAATATGATTTTTTTTTTAAGAAAATTAAATTTTTTATAAGAAATATTTTTTGTTTATAGAAAACGAACAAAATGTTTTTTAGGTATCACAATTTGTCAATGGATTGCAAATAAAAAGAATAAAAAAATATTTATGAAGAAAAGTATTTGAATTTAATTTAATTTTGTAATTTTTTTTTAATTACAATTTTATGTATAACAAATAATTTTTAATTTCAATATTTAAAACATTTTCTTTAGTTAAGTCAATAAATGTTTTAAAATGTTTATAAAAAACTTTTAAAAATTAACTTTTTATTAAATAATATAATTATAAAATAAAGTTTTTTGTTAAAAAAGTGAAATTCTTTAAATTTTCGAAAATAAATTTAAAAAAAAAATTGAAAGAAAGTTTTTTGAAAAAATTCTAAAAATCAACAATGGATTGCAAATAAAAAGAATAAACAAATATTTATGAAGAAAAGTATTTGAATTTTATTTTGTAAGAAATATTTATCTTTTTATAAAAAATTAATAACATTTTTTTTAATTACAATTTTATGTAAAAAAATTTAATTTAGATGTTTGTTTTTTTTTTTATTTAAAAAATTCAAATTCAAATAAAAATTCAATAAATGATTCAAAATGTTTATAAAAACATCTTTTTTTCGGAAATTTAAAATAAAAATATTTTTTTAGGCAGTTTTTTTATAAATTTTAATTGTTATAAATAAAATAATTTAAAAACTTTAGTATATTTTTATAAAAAAAATTAAACAAAGTATATATAAATATTTTTCAATTTTAAAGAAAATTGACTGTGTAGAAATCTATAAGTTTTAGTAAAAAAATTAGAAACATTTGTATAAAAAATAAATCTATAAATGAAAACTTAAATTTTTTTAAAAGTATAAGAAAATATATCAAACAAATTTGGAAAATTTTTGTATTTTTGCAAAAAAAAAAAAAATATTTTTTATAAATGTATTTTTTTAATATCACCAAAACTCAAAGTTAATCAAAAAAGATTAAAATGTAGGGTGATTATTCATATTCAAAAATCTTTGATTTTTCAATCGAATTCCAGCGAGAAATTAAAAAAAAGAATATTAAATTATATTATTCTTTTTTTTTAATTTCTCGTTGGAATTCGATTGAAAAATCAAAGATTTTTGAATATGAATAATTATTATAGAATACAAATTGCAATAATTTGTATACAAAATAAAATTGTAGAATTCTATAAAATAAATAAAATAAATTAAAATAAATTTGTAAAAATACAGTTAGTTTTGTATGAAAATATACACTTTTTTATAAAAACAATTTTTATAGAAAAATTGAAATTTTTGTAAGAAAATTCGATTTTTTTTTAAATTATTTCTTTTATAAAAATTTAATTTTTTATGAAAAAAAAATTTTCAATAATTTTGAATTTTTATGAAAAAATATTTTTCAATAAATTTAAATTTTTATGAAAAAAATATTTTTTTTTTAAATTTAAATTTTTATAAAATCATAAATTTTTATAAAACAAAATTTAGTAAATTTTACATGGAACTCCTTTCCTTTACCGACCCACCGCAGAAAATTATGAAAAAATTACCACAGATAGTGCTTTTTAACCCGATTCCAACCATGTATTGCTTTTGTTGCGGAAATGTATACTTCCCGAGTTATGGGCCTCTAAAGATCTACAAAAGGCCCTAACCTATAACTTTGGCAAAACATCGCAGAAAATTATGAAAAAAGTTACCACAGACAGTCCTTTTTATTCCGATACCAATGATGTATTGCTTTTGTTGCGGAAATGTATACTTTCCGAGATATGGGCCTCCAAAGTTCCACAATGGCCCTAGTCTAAAATTTTGGCAAATTAGACATTTTTCCCTAAATAGCCGGCCTTCGACCGGGATTTAAGACTTTCTCCTATGGACAGGTGCAAATCTCGGGAACGGGAACAAAATTTTCTTTTAACTTAAATATTTTTTTCTAATTAGCCTGCCTTCTGCCGGGATTTAGGACTTTCTCCTATGGACAGGTGCAAATCTCGGGAACGGGAACAAATTTTTCTTTTAAATATTTTTCTCTAATTAGCCTGCCTTCTGCCGGGATTTAGGACTTTCTCCTATGGACAGGTGCAAATCTCGGGAACGGGAACAAATTTTTCTTTTAAATTTAATACTTTTGGAGGACAAAATAGTACATCGTTGAAATCAGTATAAACATCACTATTTGTGGTAATTTTTTTTTAATAATTTTCTGCGGTGGTTTGCCAAAAATTTAGGCTAGGGCCTTTGTGGAAATTTGGAGGCCCATATCTTGGAATGTATACATTTCCGCAACAAAAGCAATACATGGTTGGAATCGGGATAAAAAGCACTATCTGTGGTTGGAATCGGGATAAAAAGCACTATCTGTGGTAAATTTTTCATAATTTTCTGCGGTGGTTTGCCAACATTTTAGAATAGGGCCTTTGTGGAACTTTGGAGGCACATATCTCGGGAAGTATACATTTCTGCAACAAAAGCAATACATGGTTGGAATCGGGATAAAAAGCACTATATGTGGTAATTTTTTCATAATTTTCTGAGGTTGGTCGGTAAAGGAAAGATAAGCCCATTAATGATTTAAAATATTTATAAAAAATGTAAAATTTGAAAAGAATGAATGAAAATGAACTTAAAAAGAAATGTAAAAAATGTTATACTTTAAATAATAAAAATATATAGTGCTTGTAAAATAATATAACAAATTGAAATTTATTTATAAAAATATTTTTTTATAAAAATAAAATATTTATTACTAAAATAAAATATATAAAAATTTATAATAATCTTATTAAATAATAATTTTTATAAAATAAAATTACAAAAAATATTTTTTATAAAAAAAAAAATATAAAAAATAATTTTTGCAAAAACGGATTTTTTTAATTATCTATTGAAAAAAAATGTTTATAAAAAATTAATGTTTTTACTCCAAACTTAGCAAAAATTAATATTTTTATTTTTATAAGAAAATACACATTTAATGTTATATATTTTTTTAATTTATATTAAAGTTTCTTGTTCAATCTTTCAAAAAAAAAAAAAAAAAAAAAAATTGAAAACTTTCTCGTAAAAATATGATAAATTTATATAAATAAAAATAATGTTTGAATTAATTTAAGGATATAACATAAAAAGTTGACTTTTGTTGATAAAAAATTTAAATGATTATTAAAAATATTTTTTATTCAGTAGAAAGTTATATAAATATTATATTATTATATATTATTATATTATAAATATTATATTATAAATATTATATTATTATATTATAAATTTATATACAAAGTTTAAATTAACAAATCTATTTTTTATAAAAAATTATAAATTATTACGAAAATTTAAATTGATATAAATTTTATATTTTTGTAGGAAATTTTAAATTTATACAAAAAAAATAATTTTTTAATCAATTTGGTTTCTTAATAGTTTTTTGTTTTACAATTTATATAATTTTGTATATTTTTGTAAACTTGTGAAATTGTTTGGTTATTTTTTTTAACTTCCAAAGCAAATAAATAATTTATACACACAGGTTGTTGTTTTGTTTGGTTTTTTATGTTTTTTTAATATTCTTCACATTCTTTATTTTCGTTTTTTTTTTTGTTGGTTTTAAATCGATAATTACATTAAATATTTAATATATGTATGTATATATATAATTTTTTACAACATTATTGTTATTTTATTATTAATATTTATTTGTTTATAATTATAATTAAATTTATTTAGGTTTAGATTTTCAATTATTTTTTCCTGTTCGCTTTTGTTTTTATATAAAATATATTGTTTTTTTTGTTTGTGTTACAAATATTGTTGTTGTTGTTTAAGGCGTTTTTTCATTTTAGAATTATAAAATTAGATTCATTTTTTGTTTTCAATTACATTTGCTTTTGCATAAATTTTTGTTATACGTTCTATGTATTTCTAATAACAAAAACAAAAAGAAAAAACGTATGAAACAAACAGTTTTTAACAACAAAATAAAAGTTAGTTACAAAACAGAAAAAAAATTATTACATATTTATTATTTGCGCTTTAGTTCATAAGTGTTTTTGGGGGGGAGAAGGAAGGGAGGGGTGGTTATTAGTTTATTTTTTTTTTTTTTGTTGTAAAGAAAACAAATTATTGTATGTGATTTTTGGTGGTGGTACTTGCTTATTTTTTTTTCTAAGGTGTAATTATAAAAAACAGGTGTGTGTTTCTCTCTTAACAAAAAATAATATATTGATTTTTTTAATAAAACTTAACATTTACTAGTTAGCTGGTTTTTTATTTAAATATTTTTAAAAATGTATATTTTTATTTAATTCCTATATATGTTTGTTTATATGTAACAATGCAAGCAGTTTTGTTTATTTATTCAAATTTTTCGTGTGATTTTCAATTCAATATTTTTTGTTTAACAATTTCCATGGTTGCATATTATTTTATAAAGCATTTTTTGTTGTATTTGTTTTTTTTAAATTTTATTCCTTTGCCTTAAATTTCTTTTTTAAAAAAATGACTAAATTTTATAAAATATTTAAATTGTTTTCGGGTTTTTTTTCTTAAGTGTTTTACAAAAATATATTTTTATATATATTTTTTTATTAAAAAGGTTAGATTATTTTATATAATATTTATTTATTTTATGTGCTGTTTTGAAGGCGTTTTTCAATGAAACTTGTTTGTCTTGATTTGTATTTTTTTCTGTTGTTTTGTTTTTTGTAATTATTTTATTTAATTCCTAAAAACTTTGTGTGCTTTGCTTAAGAGGTGTTTTTGTTGTCGTTAATATGTTGTTGTTGTTTTTTATTTTCTTAAAATTTTTTATAGCAAAGGTATTTTGGGGGGGAGGGAAAAAGAAAACTTGCCTATTGCAGTTTGAAGGCATGCATGTTGGAGACTTGCTAAAATTAGAATATTTTTGGAACTCAATAAAAAATAACAATTTTTTGTTTAATTTAACAACAAAAAATTAATAATTTTTTATTAATGTGGAAAACAATTTTTCCTTTTTTGAAATGAAAATGAAATCTCAACACTATTTTTGATAATTTTATTTTACGAAATATTTTGTCAATATTTTTTGTCATTACAAAAAAAATATTTGAAATGCAGATTATTTATTGGGTCTATTATTAATATTTTATAATTTATTTATAAATGTATATCTCAACACAATTTTTGACAATTTTATTTTACGAAAAATGTTGTCAATATTTTTTGTCAATTTTAAAAAAATGGTAAAGTTCGAATTTAGAACCATCATTCATTTCATTTTGAAATTTTGTCAATATTTTTTGTCAATTTTAAAAAAATGGTAAAGTTTGAATTTAGAACCATCATTCATTTCATTTTGAAATAATGGTTCTAAATTCGAACTTTACCATTTTTTTTTAAATTGACAAAAAATATTGACAAAATATTTCGTAAAATAAAATTGTCAAAACTAGTGTTGAGATATTCATTTATAAATTATCAAATATTAACAAAACAGTCAATAAATAATCTGCATTTCAAAATATATTTTTTTGTATTGACAAAAAATATTGACAAAATATTTCGTAAAATAAAATTGTCAAAACTAGTGTTGAGATATTAATTTATAAATAAATAATCAAATACTAACAAAATAGCCAATAAATAATCTGCATTTCAAAATATATTTTTTGTATTGATAAAAAATATTGACAAAATATTTCGTAAAATAAAATTGTCAAAAATAGTGTTGAGATATTCATTTATAAATTATCAAATATTAACAAAATTGTCAATAAATAATCTACATCTCAAAATATTTTTTTTGGTATTTCAATTTTTTTTTTAAATTGACAAAAAATATTGACAAAATTTTTCGTAAAATAAAATTGTCAAAAATAGTGCTGAGATATTCATTTATAAATAAATTATCAAATATTAACCAAATAGTCAATAAATAATCTGCATTTCAAAATATAATTTTTCGTATTTCAAATTTTGTTGTTAAATTTTTTGGTTTTATAATTTTTTAATGATTTCCAAAAAATATTCTATTCCCGCAACATGTTGGTACTATGGCATTTTATTAAAGCTATTATTTCAAAAAATTTTATGTATGTAATGTGTTTACTATTGTTTTTTTTTTTTTTGTTTTGTGGCAATAAATTGAAATTCACATCTTTAATTTTAATAGGGCGTTCTTTTTTAAGTTTCGTTTGAATTTTTGCAATTTGTGTTTTATTTGTTTGTTTTAAACTCTGTTTCAACTACAATCACATAAATAAATCACATCAACATTTTGTTTTTTTGTTGTTTTTGTTTTCATTTTTTTTAACTATGCATGTATGTTTGTTTCTTTGTTGTTTATGTATATAGGTTTAATTTTTCACAGCTCTTTTTGTTTTTTTTTTCCTTTTTGTTTTATTATAATAATTAATAGTAATATTGAAAAAAGAAAAAATAATAAACATTAACAGATATTATTTTTTAACATGTGTGGGTGTGTGTTTTTGTGGGGTGTAAAGTTTATTGTTTTAAAATATTTAAATTTTTGTTTTCCCATTTTTTTTTTACTAAAAAACAAATATTTTTTTGTAAAGTTTTTAAAGCATTTTATTTTCCTTTTTTGATAAATTTCCTATAGGGGTTTTATATTAGTGGTAATTGTGTGTGAGAAAAATATTTGTTTCGTTTTTTTTGCTACGAACGCCAAAAATTATTTTCTTGTTGTTTATATTAGTATTTTTTTAATAAAGAAGAAAAAATAGTGTGTGTAAAAAATATTAAAATCCCTGCTAAACTTAATCTATGTTGAAAATAGAGAAATAGAAGCGGTTTTGAAAAATTGAATTATTTTTGTAAACATTTAAAAATGAAACCTTTGAAGAACTGTAGTGTCCCTAGATTTGAATACGAATAAAGATTACACAGAAGTTTGGAATTATGTAGGATGAATATTTAAACTCTTTAATCATGAAATATTTTTTTTTCTAAAATCTTGTACATGTGAAAGTGACTTATTAACGGCTTCTTTGAGAGATAATTTGAGGATCTAAAAAAATATATACTCATTGTAGAATAGTATGAAATTTGCGAACAGATCCTCGGTATTGAACTTAAAATGCTTTAACGCCATCTATGTTTCAACTTGAACATTATTTTAAACAAGTTCTCTGACTAAGATACAGCAAATTGAGAAGCATACTTTTCGGGGGAATATTTAAATCTATCCATGATGAAATTATTATTACTTTTTTGAAAATATGAATTATAGTAATGTTAATTGAGCATACTTCTCGGGGGAATATTTAAATCTTTACATGATGAAAATATTATTATTACTATTATTATTTTTTAAAAACAATTTTGTTCTTAATATCAATTTTGGGGTCTCATAAATTCAAAAGCATTTTTCAAAGACATAAAAAAGGCAAAATTCTGATCTATTCTCCGAGTTGAACACATATCTGAAGGGTATGTGTGTCAAAATCATACAATGATTTAGAATATATTCCAAAACAGTTCTGGAAATTCTGAACTTCAGTTATTTAAGCAACCAAACTTGGGCTAAATTAAGGCTTATTACTGTAAAAAGATCAAACACGGTGGGGTTTCAAAAGTGGTCTTGGGCATTTGAATGGGTCTTAAACTTCAGAACAAACATAAAACGATTCCTTGGTTTTTTTTATTTTAGAGTTGAATTGAGGGTCTAGTATAGCAGAATTAATCTCTTGATGGATTTAGTTATTATAAATCCTAGATAAGGTACAAAAATTGTAAAAAAATCCATGATATTGATGAATTGAGTAACATAAGGAAATCAACGAGCATACTTTTAGGGGAAAGATTTTATCCTTTCAGACATGAAGATCAATTTTAAAGATCAAGTAGAAATATATATAGATTTCGAATAGATTTTAAAAAGGCGCGGAAAAAGAAAAATCGGAACAACATGTTTGAAGACTAGATATAGGATTATTCCAATGAAAAAAAAAAATAAAATATGGAATTTTTCTGAAAAAAAGTTGCGAACTTTTTTGAGGCAGATTGAAAAGAAATGTGGGATTTTAATTCAATAAATAGGGTACGAATACCTTTAGGGGGGAATTATTTACACTCTTTTAATTTTTTGAGTAGCCAATAAGACATAATTGATGTCGAAATAATTCCAAAAGGCACGGAAAAATTACCCGGAGATTACTTGGTCTATTTTGAGAAGATACAGTACCATCCAAAAGATCTTAGTCGTTTGCAAAAAGTTACTGGACTTATACAAATTGTTGAGTAAACGAACACACCTAATATTGAGTAATATAATTGAAAAATTGGTAAGCTTTTGGCAATTGTACACATGTGAAAGGAATTTGTAGGATAATGTAAGGGGTTTTCAACAAATATATCCCAGAACGGTATGAAATTTGTAAATAGTTCATTGAAAACTTATAGGCGTTAACACGCCATCTATGTTTCAACTTGGACATTATTTTTAAGCAAATTGTATGGATAATTTAGAGCAAATGAGGAGCATACTTCTAGGGGGAATATTTAAATCTTTCAGTAATAAAATTATTTTTTGAGGTGCCAAAAACCATTATACTAATTCGAATTTATATGTGAACAAGCACGGAAAAGGGGAATTTCTGGATTCCAAGTTGTTTTTTGAAGAAAACTGTCACTAAGTATAGGTTTATTTCTGTGTAAAAAAATGGAATACGCTAGGCCTATGAAAAACTGTCACATCCGAAATGGATTTGAATACTTTGATTCGGTGAAAAAATTTGTCGAGCATTTTTTTAGGGGAAATATTTTACGATGAATAATATTTAAATCCTTCAGTTATATACATACATATACATTTTTTGAGGTGTCAGAAAGCCATTATTAATCTCGAGCTATATAAGCTACACAAAGACAATAATATAGTTAAACGTATCGAGATGCAGCGATTGCGTTGGCTAGGCCATATAATAAGAATGAGCGATGATGAACCCGCTAAAAAGGCGTATAAATTCGAGCCACATGGCGGTGCATGCAGAATTGGCAGGCCAAAGAATAGATGGTGCAAACAAGTGAATGATGAGATGACAAGGCACGGTATTCCAAAAAGCGAAGCACGAAACAGAGAGAATTTGAGATCTTTTCTTAGTTCGGTCTATGGAACAAATGTTCTGTAATGGGCCAGCTAAGTAAGTAAGTAATTCTAATAAGATACTCTTGATATTGAAGTGGAAATATTTAGGGGGAATATTATAACCTTTCAGTCATGAAGTCGCTGTGGATGTTGAATACATTTCAAAAAGTAGCAGAAAAAAATAAAATTTGGAACTTCATGTTTGAAGCAAGCAGACTGAGACTAGATATGGGATAAATTCAGAGAAGAAATGCAATGGACATAACAATGGTGCAAGAAAGAAAGTGATATAATATACCATGATGTCTCCATTTGCTGTCAAAACATATTTTTAATCAAAAATAAATAATAAATATTTCGCTTCTATAAAGAATATAAGTCTACAGAATCTGTATTTAAACTTCGCGAAGATTATTTTACCAATTTCGCGCAAAAAATTTTGACAGAAAATGAAGACTACGGCCTGAATTCACCTTTTGGATCACTTTGTTAAATTCGCCTTGGACATAACAGACGGGTCAAACACCTTCTGGAAGTAATGTGAGATTTTTTCTTAGATAGGCTGCGAGTATTAAGATCCTAGACGTTATATGCTTTAGAGCCATCTATATTTCAACTATGACACTAGATATGTTTCAGCTATGGCAGAAGATAGAGAAAATTGATGAGTATACTTCAAGGAGGAATATTTAAAATCTTTAGCCATAAAGTTAATTTTTGTGCAGTCAAATTGCCATAATTGATTTCGGAATAATTCCAAAAGGCATTGAAAAATTTATCCAAGTTATTAAGCAAAAACATGAGACTAAATATAGGCTAATTCCCAGGTAGAAATGAACATTTTACGCATTCGAAATAGGCCTAATCGTCCAACAATGCCTCTTTTGAGTGCAACTGTTCAATGGGTGCCACATCAAAATTGTCTACTTTCGTAAAAAAAAGAATTTAGCAAATTAGGTGAAGTTGTGATTAGCGCAGAATGTGAAGTTCGTCTGAAAGATGTTTTGTATTCTCCGGATCTGGGTGGAAACTTTATTTCAATTAGCAAGGCTGTTGATAAAGGATATACAGCAATATTTGATTCTAATGGCGTCAAAATAAAGGATACTGATGGTTTTGTTACCATAAAGGCCAAAAGAGAGCGAAGTTTGTTTGTCGTGGCCGGAAAATGTAATCATCGTTTAAATGTAGCTATGAACAGAGAGAACTTGTGCCATTATAGATGTGAGTACCCGAAAGTTCAAAGATCGAAATTGGGAGAAGTTCGTCAAAACTCACAAGAAGATGTAGGCCAAGAAGAGGTATTCAACACAGCTGATGAGAATAGTAGTGATCCAGAAGAGGAAGCTACAAACCAGCAAGTCGCCGAAGAGGCCTACGACGTAGAAGGAATTGTTAATAGAGAAGATCCGAGAAGAGGTCGGGGAAGAACTAGATTATTACGAGAAGGTAATAAAGGAAGGCCAAGAAAACAATCCAATGTGGTGAGTGAAGAAGCCGTGAGTTGTGAAAAAGCAAGTCAATGGAAGAAAGCAATATCAGTAGGGTGTGATGCTTGGAAGACAAATAAAACAGGGCCATTAGTTGATCTGTCGTCTGGAAAGAAATCCATAAAAGGGCAAATCGAAGCGAAATATGTCAACACTAATGGAATGGTTGCGGATATTTATAAGAAGAATTTGCCGAGAGGGAAACATAAGTAATTTGTAGAGTTAAATAATTTAAAGTAATTTATGTAATTAATATATTCGGTTTGAGGGGGGAGTGTTGGAAATATACTTGCTAGAATACACTTTCTGTTCAAACCTAATATCTCTACCTAGTAGGCTTTGGTTTTCATATTGTTTATGTTGCGCCTACAAACTTTTGTGCTTTTAGTCTGTTAATAAACTTCTGAACTGAAAACAACATTTGTGTCTTCTGTCAATTATTTTCTACAAAAAAATTAATGGTTTTGGAGATATGGTGCGAAATGTATACAAATTATGGAAATTTTCGATATTTTATAAAATTTGAGGCAATAACTGTTGTTTTTCGAGTTCGCTATTTCTCCAAATATTTTATTCCTTCCCTTATCTACAAATTTGCCTCACAGGTCCGAAGAAGATTCGCATTGTTTTCAGAGATATAACCCCGAATAACTTTAAAAAGTGAATATTTAACCATGTTTAGATGGGGCCATAAAATCCAAGCTGGATATGACACAACAAAACCCAAATAGTGTTTTTGTCCTTTGGGTGTGTACTTTCAAAAAATCCTCAGTTCAAATTGTTTGTACAAGATTGCCTTAAAAATGTTGCACAGTGTATTTAAATGTGGATTTCAATACCAAACATCATTGGAGTAATAACGGGTGTTTTTTTACAGGTTTGTTTTTCGAATAGAGATAAAACTGACATTTTGTGGTCAAATCAGGCAACTCTAATGTCATTTATGTTCAGTTTGGTTTGCCATTTCATCATGAACAGGTTGACAACAAAATAACAACGCTTGCAAATCGTGCAAATTTATTTCGAAAATAATGGTTCAGTTCGCGAACTTTACCGCAAGCTCCGTCCATTTTATGGTCGACATAATCGTCCATCGGAGCAATTAATTTAGTTAACCATGGATCGTTTTCGCACTACGTTTACTCTATATGATAATACGCATTCGCAGAGACGTCGAACAGTGCGCACCGAAGAAACAATTGCCGCTGTAGAGCAAAGTGTTGAAGAGGACCCGAATGAATCGATTCGCCACTGTGCACTGGAGCAATTGGAGCTTTGTCCATCAACTTTATGGAAGATTTTGCTCAAAGATCTTGGCTTGCGACCTTACAAGATCCAGCTTGTGCAAGAATTAAGGCCGCGAGACAATGCAATGCGTCGTGATTTTGGTGTATGGGCCGAAAATGAGATTGATCTCGATGCTGATTTTCATCGCAAAATTTTGTTCAGTGATCAGAGGCTCATTTTTGGTTGAATGGCTACGTCAACAAGCAAAATTGCCGCATTTGGAGTGAAGAGAATCCACATAAGACCCTTGAGACACCATTACATCCACAAAAACTGACTGTTTGGTGTGCTCTATGGGCTGGTGGAGTCATTGGGCCATACTTCTTCCGAAATAATGCTGGAGAGGCAGTTACCGTTATCTTATATAACCAAAATATTTTCTGTTCGTAGAAAGAAGACTTATTAGGTTAGATTATATGAAGGATAGACTAGAATATAGGCCTATGATTGCTGTATAGAGGTATTCTACTCTAGGAAAACTTGAATTCCGAATTTGTGTCAGTTTGGCTAAAATGATCAAAATACCAAAAATGGGGTGCACCTGTTTAATGTGTGCCACATCAAAATTTTCTACCATCTTAAAAAAAAGAATTTAGCAAATTAGGCGAAGTTGTGATTAGCGCAGAATGTGAAGTTAATGGAGACCGGTATAGAGCCATGATAACCGACTATTTTGTTCCCGAATTGGATGGCATGAATGTGGATGAGTTGTGGTTCCAACAAGACGGCGCTACATGCCACACAGCGCACGTCAAAATCGATTTATAGAAGGAAACATTCGATGAGCGCATAATTTCGCGGAATGGACCTGTCAAAATCGTGTGATTTGACACCATTGGATTATTTTCTTTGGGGATATGTGAAGTCGCTCGTCTACGCCAACAAACCAGAAACGTTAGGGGAATTGGAAGCCAACATTCGTGGCATTATTGCCGACATACGGCCCCATATGCTCGAAAAAGTGGTTGAAAATTGGACCTCTAGAATTGGCTTTATTCGAGCCAGCCTCGGCGGCCACATGCCCGAAATCATATTTAAACATTAATGGCATAAAATTATCCTTCCAATAAAGCCAAAATTATGGACATTAAAATGATTTTCTTGTGTTTTATTTCAATTCGAAGTTCTATACCACTAAAAAAAAAAAACATCCACTATAAAGGTCTGTTACAACTTTGAGATCTCAATCTTGAAATAAACATTGAGATTTTTATCTTGATCAGTCAGACGGATGATTTTGTCAGGCGAATATACTTAAATTTGTATAGAATTTTTTGTGGATCTGGAACATATATTATTTTAAAGGGTCTTTAAGACAATATATTTCGATGTACCAAGCTCGTGAGAAATTATTGACTCTGAGAAATTATTGACAAGTTTTTATAATAAAGATTTTGTAAAATGTAGTTTGCATGGCATTTCATTCGATTCCAAATCATTTTTGGGTTTTACATAGGCAATAATTTGTTCTATTTTCGCGACTTCTAGGTGGAATAGCACATGTCTGTCCCGATCTTGTCTTTGCCTTTTCTATGCTCCATTTCGAAATTATAAAAAAAATTTAATCAAATTTTTGAAGGGTAGGTTCGATGGAATTTCATAACACACCAAATTCACTTAGCTTGTATAATTTTTGCGACTTCTTGGTGTAATAGCATGTCTGCCCTCACATTTTCCTTGCCTTTTCTATGCTCAATTTCAAAATTATTACCTTGTATCTTCAGAGAACATGGGAGGATTAGATCTCACTCAAGTCTTTTACTCTCATTAGCCATTTTAAACTAGTATGGGTACATTTTCACATTTTTCCTTTTTCACTTCTTCGTATAACATCAAAGGGACACCACCGTAACTTATTATATCATTTCTTTCACCGGTTTCATTTCAAAATTTAACCTAAAAATTCATCAAATCAAAAAAAGTGTTGGGTGTGGGGAGGAAGGAGCTAACAAATAAAAAAATAAAGTTATAGATATAGAATAAAGAATAGATTAATAAGTATTAGTATGCATAAAAAATATATATTTCTTTTTGTTTAAACTATAAAAACCACAACCTTAAGTGAAAAAAATTAAAAAAAATAGTAGTAAATAAAAAAAACGCGTTTTCTTTTACTGTTTAAGAGTTAGCATGTGTGTATGTATGTATGTAGGTGTTTTCATTTGTGTATAACTATTCTGCTTTGTTATATAATAATTATAAAGAAAAAAATTCTATTTATATTATTGTGTTTTACTTGATTTATATATAAAAATCACTAACAAAAAGAGAATCTATATGAGGCCTACATATAGAGAATTAAAAATATACATATACAATATTAATTATAAATATAATTTAAAAATTATAAAACTAGAAATAATTACACAACTTACAATCTGACTTCTGTTTCACTTTCATGTTTTTTGTTTGTTTGTTTGTTTAGTTGAGGTAAGTTGTGTGTGTGTGTTAACTATATTTATATACAAGCAAAAAATAATAAAAATAATAATAATAAATTTACTTAGATGCAATTTTTTTGTGTATGACTAGCGAAGAAATTGCACACATATATTTAAAAAAAAAAATAATAATAATTATTTTTTGTTTATACAAATATTTATATATAGAATAAAAATAAACGACTACCATTTTATTTTTTCGTTTTTGTTTTCGTTTTTAAAATATAGTAGAGCCAAATAATAATAATAATTGTATATAACAAATATTACATAGAGAAAAAAATTAAGCATTTAACCTAAAAGAAATAAAAAAATCATATATATTTATGTAGATAAGCAAGAAAACAAAAAACCAAATCAATTTGATTTATTAAAAAAAAAAAAAGAATTTATGCTTTTTTGTTTGTCCTTTAAGATTTTCCGTTAAATTTATGTTCATATCTTTTTTTGCGAATACTGACCGAAATTAATTTTTTTTCTTTTTTCGTTTTTATTTTTTCTTTCTTGTCGTTTAAAACAATTAAAAAAATAATCTTTAACAATAACTGAAAAGAATGCCAATAGAGTAATAAGTAATAAATATATTTATAGAGTTGTTTTTGTTTTAGTAATAATATAAAATTAAATTTAGATCACAACAAAGCCGTTCTTATATTCCGTTTTTTTTTGTCCAAAAATTTTCGTATTTTTTTTTTTTTTTGTAATGTTTGCTTGGTTGGTGGCTGGGTGGGCGGCGTCGGAGAGGAAATGTAGTGAAAATCCAGCAAATATTATTATCCTAATTGGAAACACAATGGAAACTTTTGGGGAAAGTTAAAAAGTATCGACACTGGAGGGGGACGACTAAATGGAAAATGTTGTAATGAAATTTATTGGAAAAAACCGAAGAAATTGAAATAGAAAATTAATTTATTTTTTAAAGCAACAATTTACATTATTTTCTTTTAAATATCAAATAGTTTTTATTTTTTATTTATTAAAATATAGAAAATTAATTTCTTTTTTAAAGCAACAATTTCCATTATTTTCTTTTAAATATCAAATAGTTTTTAGTGTTAAATAAAATAAAAATTTTTGGGGAATCCAAATTTTTCCCGTTTTTCCTTTCATTTTATTTTTTAGTTCCCCCTGTCCAGCATCGTTTTAATTAACCATCCTCCTAACAATTCTTATTTACTAAAGCCAAATTAATTGAAAAAGAATACTTATAACATGAGATCAAAGAATTTTGAAAAAATTGTCAAATTAATAAATTAATTTTATTAAAATGACATCATTTTTTTTATAATTAACTATAAATATGTGTTTCCAGCTGCCGTAGACATCCGGCTGGACTAGTTTTGATATATATGCTATATTTGCTGGAGAGGTGCCTTACAAATCCGTATTTCATCAGTACACAGAACAACAAAATATTTTGTCAAATTTCTATAAAAAGAAATTGTCACGTTGACAATGTTTTCGGGGACAAACAATTTGATAAAAATATTTTTGAAAATAATTTTAAAACCATTAAAAACTGAACACATTAATTTTTATATCATATAACAAATTTGTTTATCAAATTTATATTAAATAAGATGTTTATGCCGTATTTCATCAGTACACAGAACAATAAAATATTTTGTCAAATTTCTATAAAGAAGAAATTGTCACGTTGACAATGTTTTAAGGGACAAAAAATTTGATTTGTCAAATTTGTATAAAAAAGAAATTGTCATGTTGACAATATTTTAAGGGACAAAAAGGGCTCTTCTGTTGATAGAAGTCCTCTTAAAGGGCTCTTCTATTGATAGAAGACCTCCTATAGGGCTCTTCTACTAATAGAAGACCTCTTAAAGGGCTCTTCTATTGATAGAAGACCTCTTCTATCGACAGAAGACCTCTTAAAGGGCTCTTCCATTGACAGAAGTCCTCTTAAAGGGCTTTTCTATTGATAGAAGACCTCTTAAAGGGCTCATCTATTGATAAAAGACCTCTTAAACGGCTATTCTGTTGATAGAAGTCCTCTTAAAGGGCTCTTCTGTTGATAGAAGTCCTCTTAAAGGGCTCTTCTATTGATAGAAGACCTCTCAAAGAGCTCTTATATTGATAGAAGACCTCCTAAAGGGCTCTTCTACTAATAGAAGACCTCTTAAAGGGTTCTTCTATTGATAGAAGACCTCTTATATCGACAGAAGTCTTCTTAAAGGGCTCTTCTGTTGATAGAAGTCCTCTTAAAGGGCTCTTCTATTGATAGAAGACCTCCTAAAGGGCTCTTCTATTGATAGAAAACCTCTTAAAGGGCTCTTCTATTGATAGAAGACCTCTTCTATCGACAGAAGACCTCTTAAAGGGCTCTTCCATTGACAGAAGTCCTCTTAAAGCGCTTTTCTATTGATAGAAGACCTCTTGAATGGCTCTTCTATTGATAAAAGACCTCTTAAAGGGCTCTTTATATTAAATAATATCTTTATCAAATTTTGACAAAAATATTTTTCATATATTTTTCGTAAGCATTTTAATTTTGATAAATAGTTTGAGAAAAATTGTGATGACAAAAATATGATTTAACCTATTTTTTCGCATTTTTTCGCTCATTGATTTTCTCATATATTAAACATGTTTTTTTTATCAAATTTATTTTCAACAATATTCTTTATCAATTTTTAACAAATGATTGTTTTCCTAAATTTTTATAAGTAGAATTATTGGGTTCAGTAGACCATAGTGCTAAATAATTTTTAACAATATTTCTTTCTCAAAATGTTTGTCCAAAAATTTATCGAAACTAAAAAAATATTTTTTTTTTCAGCAGAAATTTTGATAAAATTTTTTTTATTAAAATTTCTGCTGAAAAATATTTTTTTTTATTTCGATAAATACTTTTTACCAAAATTTTTATAAGTAGAATTATTGGGTTTAGTAGACCATAGTGCTAAATAATGTTCAACAATATTTCTTTATCAAAATGTTTGTCCAAAAATTTATCGAAATTATTTTTTTTTTCAGCAGAAACTTTCTTTTGATTATTTTCCAAAATTTTTAAAAGCAGAATTATTGAGTTTTAGTAGACCATAGTGCTAAATAATTATCAACAAAATTTCTTTATCAAAATGATTGTTCAAAAATTTATCGAAATTACAATATATTTTTTTCAGAAGAAACTTTGATAAATATTTTTTTATCAAAAGATTATTTTTTTAATTTCGATATTTTTTTTTTGACATACAATTTGATGAAGAAATATTTTAAAATATTTTTTTGTATCAAATTTATATTAAACAATATGTTTTATCAATGACAAACGGATTCATTATTCTTAAAATTTTGATAAATTGCTTTCCAAAATAATTTTCAACAATATTTCTTTATCAAAATGTTTGTCCAAAAATTTATCGAAATTAAAAAATATTTTTTTTTTTAACAGAAATTTTGATAAATATTTTTTTATCAAAATTTTTACTGAAAAAATATTTTTTTTAATTTCGATACATTTTTGGACATACAATTTGATGAAGAAATATATTCAAATATATTTTTGTATCAAATTTATATTAAACAATATGTTTTATCATTGACAAACGGATTCATTATTCTTGAAATTTTGATAAACTTTTTCCAAAATAATTATCAACAATATTTCTTTATCAAAATGTTTGTCAAAAAATTTATCGAAATTTAAAAAATATTTTTTTTTCAACAGAAATTTTGATAAATATTTTTTTATCAAATTTTTTGCTAAGAAAAATATTTTATTTTTAATTTCGATAAATTTTTGGACACACAATTTGATGAAGAAGTATTTTAAAATATTTTTTGTATCAAATTTATATTAAACAATATGTTTTGTCATTGATAAACGGATTCATTATTCTTGAAATTTTCATAAACTTTTTTCCAAAATATATTTATTTAGTTCGATAAATGTTTCTGACAAAAAAATGATAAAAAGGTTTAGCTGAAAATAATTTAAAAACTTAAAAAAAGAAATGATATTTATACGGTATTTTTGATAAACAAATTTGTAAATTACGTAACATAGTTCGTTGAAATTATTTTCAACATCGCTTGAAAACTTGACAATTTGTTTTATTAAAATTTTATATATGATATTTTTGATAAACAAATTTGTAAATTACCTAACATTGTTCGTTGAAATTATTTTCAACTTCGCTTGTCAAATTGGCAATTTGTTTTATTAAAATTTTATTTTATACCTTTCTGCTTTCAGCTCCACGCCCACCTATTCAACCCCTAAAGCAAAAAAAAAAATCATAATTTCAATTTTGCGCCATTTGTTTTGCGTACGTACACTTGTGTTTCGTATTTTTTTGTGTTTGTTTCTATTTCTCGTCACGTTTTTTTCTTTTCTTTGTTTGTTTAAACAAAAAGACAAAAAAATATTGAAAATATTTTCTATCACATTTCATTAAGATTTCACAGCACAAAATTGTTGGATTTCTTTGTATGTTTGTTATTTTAGTTTGTATATAAAATATATGTATATATAAAAATAATTACATATTTTTGTATTAATAATAGAGAAAAAATAAAAATAAGTTGATAAAGAGAAAAAATAACTATTTAGAAGAAAAGAGAGAGAGAGAGAGAGAGAGAAATATATTTACCGGTTAAACAAAATTTCAAAATAAATTAAATAGATTAATATCGAATAATTTTAATTTAAACAAGTCATTGGTCATGCTCGCATGGGATTAGGGCAACCAAAATATTTATCACAATTTTGTAAAATTGTGATTAAAAAAATATTGTTTATTAACAGAGTTTGATGGCAATCAATTTTGAAAAACTTTGGTCCACAAATGTCCAATAAAAGATTCAATCAAAAATTTATCGATTTTCCGGCTATAAAAAAATTGTCATATTGACAAAATTCGATAAAATTATTTGATCACAAAGTAAAAATACAACTGATAAAATATTTCACATATTGACAAAAATATTTATCAAAATATTCCGCATATTCCATTTTATCAGTTCAATATAAAAAAATTGATAAATATTTTAGTCAATAAGTGAAATATTTTATCAGTTGTATTTTTACTGTGTGATCAAATAATTTTATAATAATAATAATAATTTTTTTATGTTCTGTGTACAAAATTTGTTTATCAATTTTTTTTTAACAATTTTTGGTTTGTTTTTTGTCAGACAACAAAACATTATTTTACAAAGTTTGATGGAAAAATTGTCGTAAACAATTTTGATGAACAAATTCATGCATGTCCGCACAGAATTTGGGCAATAAAAGTATTTATCACAAAAAAAAAAAAAAAATTAAAAATTTGATAAAAATTGTCAACAAACAAAGTCAGATGGCAAAAATAATGAAAATAACTTTGATCAAAAATATCGAATAAAATTTAAATTACAAAAATTGTTTATCATTTTTTTGTCAATGTTTGTTTGCAAATAGATAGGCCAACAAAACATTAATTAAAAAAATTTGATAAAAAAATTTTTGACAACAATTTTAATGAACAAATTCATATAAAATCTAAATTACAAAATTTGTTTATCATTTTTTTTTTGTCAACGTTAATTAACAAAATTTCATAAAAAAATTGTTGAAAACAATTTTAATGAAAAAATTCACATAAAATCTAAATTACAAAATTTGTTGGACATTTTTTTTCAATATCTTGTTAATTAATCGGTATCAATATGCCAATTTTTCAAACAAATTATACAAAAATTGCAATAAAATATTTTTTCTGCCATTTTTTGTTCGTTTCGTCGTGGTTTTCTATAGATAAAAAAATCTCCCAAGGTGGTCTTCTTAAAGGGATCTTCTATTGATAGTAGACCTCTTAAGGGGCTCTTCTATTGATAAAAGACCTCTTAAAGAGCTCTTCTATTGCTAGAAGACCTCTCAAAGGGGTTTTCTGTTGATAGAAGACCTCTCAAAGGGCTCTTCTGTTGATAGAAGACCTCATAAAGGGATCTTATATTGATAGAAGACCTCTTAAAGAGCTCTTCTATTGATAGAAGACCTCTTAGAGGGCTCTTCTATTGATAGAAGACCTCTTAAAGGGCTCTTCTATTGATAGAAGACCTCTTAAAAGGCTCTTCTATTGATAGAAGACCTCTTAAAAGGCTCATCAATTGATAGAAGGCCTCTTAAAATGCTCTTCTATTTATAAAAGACCTCTTAAAGGGCTCTTCTATTGATAGAACACCTCACAAAGGGATCTTCTGTTAAGAGAAGACCTCTTAAAGTGACTCTTCTATTGATAGAAGTCCTCTTAAAGGGCTCTTCTGTTGATAAAAGACTTCATAAAGGGCTCTTCTATTGACAGAAGACGTCTTAAAAGGCACTTCTATTGATAAAAGACCTCTTAAAGGGCTCTTCTGTTGATAGAAGACCTAATAAAGGGATCTTCTATTGATGGAGGATCTCTTCTATTGATAAAAAACATTTTAAAGGGCTCTTCTATTGACAGAAGACCTCTTAAAGGGCTCTTCTTTTGATAGAAGACCTTTTAAAGGGCTCCTCAATTCATAGAAGACCTCTTAAAGGGCTCTTCTATTGATAGAAGATCTCTTAAAGAGCTCTTCCATTGATAGAAGACCTATTAAAGGGCTCTCCTATTGATGGAAGACCTCTTAAAGGGTTCTTCTATCGATAGAAGACCTCTTAAATGGCTCTTCTATTGATAGAAGACCTCTTAAATGGCTCTTCTATTGATAGAAGTCCTCTTAAAGGGCTCTTCTATTGATAGAAGACCTCTTAAAGGGCTCTTCTACTAATTGAAGACCTCTTTAAAGGGCTCTTCTATTGGTAGAAGACCTCTTAAAGGGCTCTTCTATTGACAAAAGACCTCTTAAAGGGTTCTTCTATTGATAGAAGACCTCTTAAAGGGCTCTTCTATTGATAGAAGACCTCTTTAAGGGTTCTTATATTGATAGAAGACCTCTTAAAGGGCTCTTCTACTAATAGAAGACCTCTTAAATGGCTCTTCTACTAATAGAAGACCTCTTAAAGGGCTCTTCTATTGATAGAAGACTTCTTAAAGGGTTCTTCTACTAATAGAAGACCTCTCAAAGGGCTCTTCTATTGATATAAGACTTCTTAAAGGGCTCTTATACTAATAGAAGACCCCTTAAAGGGCTCTTCTATTGACAGAAGACCTCTTAAAGGGCTTTTCTATTTATATAAGACCTCTTAAAGGGCTCTTACACTAATAGAAGGCCTCTGAAAGGGCTCTTCTATTGATATAAGACCTCTTAAAGGGCTCTTCTATTGATAGAAGATCTTTCAAAGGGCTCTTCTGTTGATAGAAAACCTTTTAAAGGGCTCTTATATTAATAGAAGACCTCTTAAAGGGCTCTTATGCTAATAGAAGACCTCTTAAAGGGCTCTTATACTAACAGAAGACTTCTTAAAGGGGTCTTTTGCTGATAGAAGACCTCTTAAAGGGCTCTTATACTAATAGAAGTCCTCTTAAAGGGCTCTTCTATTGATATAAAACCTCTTAAAGGGCTCTTCTATTGATAGAAGACCTTTCAAAGGGCTCTTCTGTTGATAGAAAACCTCTTAAAGGGCGCTTATACTAAAAGAAGACCTCTTAAAGGGCTCTTATACTAATAGAAAACCTCTTAAAGGGCTCTTATGCTAATAGAAAACCTCTTAAAGGGCTCTTATACTAATAGAAAACCTCTTAAAGGGCTCTTATACTAATAGAAGACCTCTTAAAGGGCTCTTATACTAATAGAAAACCTCTTAAAGGGCTCTTATACTAATAGAAGACCTCTTAAAGAGCTCTTCTATTGATAAAAGACCTCTTAAAGGGCTCTTATATTGATAGAAGACCTCTTAAAGGGCTCTTCTGTTGATAGATGACCTCTCAAAGGGCTCTTCTACTAATAGAAGACCTCTTAAAGGGCTCTTCTATTGATAGAAGACCTCTTAAAGGCCTCTTCTATTGATAGAAGACCTCTTAAAGGGCTCTTCTACTGATAGAAGACCGCTTAAAGGGCTCTTCTATTGATAGAAGACCTCTTAAAGGGCTCTTCTGTTGATAGAAGACCTCTTAAAGGGCTCTTATACCAATAGAAGACATCTTAAAGGGCTCTTCTATTGATAGAAGACCTCGTAAAGGGCTCTTCTATTGACAGAAGACCTCTTAAAGGGCTTTTCTATTGATAGAAAACCTCTTAAAGGGCTTTTCTATTGATAGAAGACTTATTAAAGGGCTCTCATAATGATAGAAGACCTCATAAAGGGCTTTTCTATTGATATAAGACATCTCAAAGGGCTTTTCTGTTAAGAGAAGACCTCTTAAAGGGCTCTTCTATTAATAGAAGACCTCTTAAAGGACTCTTCTATTGATATAAGACCTCTCAAAGGACTCTTCTGTTGAAAGAATACCTCTTAAAGGGCTCTTCTGTTAATAGAAGACCTCTTAAAGGGCTCTTCTGTTAATAGAAGACCTCTTAAAGGGCTCTTCTACTAATAAAATACCTCTTAAAGGGTTCTTATACTAATAGAAGACCTCTTAAAGGGCTCTTATACTAATAGAAGACCTCTTAAAGGGCTCTTCTATTGATAGAAGACCTCTTAAAGGGCTCTTTTATTCATAGAAGACCTCTTAAAGGGCTCTTCTATTGATAGAAGACCTCTTAAAGGGCTCTTCTATTGATAGAAGACCTCTTGGATGGCTCTTTTATTGATAGAAGACCTTATTAAGGGCTCATCTATTGATGGAAGACCTCTTAAAGGCCATTTCTATCGATAGAATACCTTTTAAGAGGTCTTTTATAGACCTCTACCTATAGAAGAACACCTTACGAGATATTCTATCTATAGTAGGCCCCTTTAAAAAGATCTTCTATCTATACGACATCTCTTTAGGGGGTCTTCTATCTATAGGAGACCCCATTAGAATGTCTTCTATCCACAAAAGACCCCTTCATCTTTATCTACCAAACAATATTCCGAGTAGCCACAAGGAGGTATGCTACGAAAATTTTTTGATTATGTAAGACCCAATTTGGCAAAAGGAGAGGGGACATGATTGGAATATTTTTTTTTTTTAATAATTTTAATCTACTTAATAAAATTTTTTATATCTTCAAAAAATTAGATTTCTCTCTCTCTCTCTTCCTTCTTTTTCGAAACTTTTTTTTAGTGGAATGAAATAAACTACTACAAATATATAATTTAGAAGTTGTTTTATATACAAATAAAAATTATTAATATTTTTTTTAAATAAGAATTTATGCGAAATAAAATATTAAAATATTATTATTAATAATTAAAAAAAATAATTATACAAATATAAGAATAATATAAACTAGAAAAGCTATTTTGAAGAATAAATTGTATAATAAAAAGAAAATGTGATGACAGCAAAATAATGTTTTTAACATTATTTTGTGTTAAAGCATCATCAACTTTTTATTTATAATTAAAAAATATACATATATGTATTAGTTATTAATAATAATAATGATAATTATCATAACATTAAATAGAGATCGTAAAGTGTGTGTATGTATGTGTAGTTAATTAAAAAAAATTATATTTGCTAAATTTGAAAAAAATCGTATTTTTTTAAGAGTGTTACTATTTGGAAATTTTTTTATTATTATTATTTTTTTGTTTTGTTATTTATTATTAAACAAAAGCTTTGCAAAGACACACAATACCAAAGATATTTTTCCGTTTTTTGTTTTTGTATTAATATTTTGTTGTTGTTAAAAAAGAGGACGGCTTTTTCTTGAGAAAGGAAAAAAATAAAAATTTGCAAGAATCCTATGTTTTGTTTTTAATATTTTGGGTGCATTAGAGTTTCAATTGTTTTGTTTTTTTTTATTATTTTAATTATTTTTAAATTCTTTTATTGTTATTGTTGTTTGCAAAGCTAAATGCAGTTCTCGTGTTGTTGTTGTTGTTTAAAAAGTGTCTATTTGTAAATATATTTAAATTTTGTTATTGGTCTGCTTGATTAGATTTCTCGTGGGGGGCGGTAGGCGCGGCCATTTTGGACTTTGTATCGTTAGTGGGAGGGGGAGGAGTTGTGTTTGGTGTAAATATATAATCTATTTTTTGTTTCCTTTTTAGTTTATATGTCAACAAAATATATTTTTCTAAATATTTTCCTTAGTTTTTTTCTTTTTCATAGTTTTATTTTTTTTTCTATAGGTATATAATAAACATATTTCGTTATTTACAAGTGTAGTTGTGTTTGCGTGTGTGTGTGTGTCGGTGTGTGTTTTAATCATTTTTTTTTTCATTTACCTTAATTATACCTAAACCTCTCCTCATGTGATTATCGTTTTCCTTTCTTAGTTATACATATAGATTTTTGTTGGTTAAATTTCTCTCTCCTTACTCTTTGTCATTTCTTTAGGTTTCCTCTTTCTTGTTTCTTTATTTTTAGTTTTTGACTAGTTAAACTATTTTTAAAGTGTTATACACATTAATCACAAAAAAATTAAAGAAAAACAAAAAAATATTTTTTTTAAAAAGTTTCCTTTTTTCCTTTAAAAGCTTACAAATTCCTTAGCCATTTTTCGTTATCAAATCGCTCACAATTGCTATCACATTTGTTTCCCAGTTTCATTGTTTTCTATATTTTTTATCTCTAAACCTAAGGGTTTATTTCCGTTTTCCAAACAACTTAGGACCTACATTAAGTTGTAAGAAACGCTTTTAAAAAGAGAGAGAAAGAGACATTCGGAAGATATTTTTTGAAAGATATGGAATGGAAATAATGTTGCACCAACGTAGAAAGATGTTGATACAACATTCGAAATGTTGTTTCAACATTTCGAATTGAGCTTTGAGCTTCATCACCTATAATGTTGATTCAATATCACAAATCTTTTGTTGTTTCCACCTGCAAAATATTTTTTCAACATATTTTTATGCTTCAATATCTAAAATGTTAATTCAACATCTAAAATGAAGATTCAACATTTAAAATGTTTATAAAATATCTCAAAATGTTAAATCGACACCTCAAAATGTTGATTCAACATCTAAAATGTTGATTCAACATCTAAAATGTTGATTCAACATTTAAAATGTTAAATTGACATCTCAAAATGTTGATTCAACATCTAAAATGTTGATTCAACATCTGAAATGTTGATTCAACATTTTATATGTTGATTAAATATCTCAAAATGTTATATCGACACCTCAAAATATTGATTCAAAATCTTAAATGTTAATTCAACACCTCAACATTTTAATTCAACACCTCAAATTGCTGATTCAACCATTAAAATGATGATTCAACATCCAAATTGTTGATTTAATATTTAAAATGTTTATTCAAAATGTTAAAGCGATACCTCAAAATGTTGATTCAACATCTATCGACACCTCAAAATATTGATTCAACATCTAAAATGTTAATTCAACACCTTAACATTTTAATTCAACACCTCAACATTTTAATTCAACACCTCGAATTGCTAATTCAACATCTAAAATGATGATTCAACATCTAAAAAGTTGATTCAACATTTAAAATGTTGATTCAACATTTAAAATGGTGATTCAACATTTAAAATGTTGATTTAACATCTGAAATGTTGATTCAACATCTAAAATGATGATTCAACATCTAAAGTGTTGATTCAACATCTAAAATGATGACTCAAAATCTAAAATGTTGATTCAACATTTAAAATGTTGATTCAACATCTAAAATGTTGATTCAACATCTGAAATGGTGAGTCAACATTTAAAATGTAAAATTGACATCTCAAAATGTTGATTCAACATCTGAAATGTTGATTCAACATCTAAAATGTTGATTCAACATTTAATATGTTGATTCAATACCTCAAAATGTTATATCGACACCTCAAAATATTGATTCAACATCTAAAATGTTAATTCAACACCTCAACATTTTAATTCAACACCTCAAATTGCTGATTCAACCATTAAAATGATGATTCAACATCCAAATTGTTGATTTAATATTTAAAATGTTTATTCAAAATGTTAAATCGATACCTCAAAATGTTGATTCAACCTCTAAATTGCTGATTCAACATCTAAAATGATTATTCAACTTCTAAAATGTTGATTCAACATATAAAATCTTGATTCAACATTAAAAATGGTGATTCAACATTTAAAATATTGATTTAACATCTGAAATGTTGATTCAAAATCTAAAATGTTGAGTCAACATCTAAAATGTTGATTCAAAATCTAAAATGTTGACTCAACATCTAAAATAGTTACTCAACATTTGATAGAAGGCCTCTTAAAGGGCTCTTCTGTTAACAGAAGACCTCTTAAAGGGATCTCCTATTGATAGAAGACCTCTTAAAGGGCTCATCTGTTGTTAGAAAACCTCTTAAAGGGCTCATCTGTTGATAGAAGACCTCTCAAAGGGCTCATCTGTTGATAGAAGACCTCTTAAAGGGCTCTTCTCTTGATAGAAGGCTTCATAAAGGGCTCTTCTATTGATAGAAGTCCTCTTAAAGTGCTCTTCAATTGATAGAAGACCTCTTAAAGGGCTTGTCTATTGACAGAAGACCTCTTAAAGGGCTCTTCTATTGATAGAAGACCTCTTAAAGGGCTTTTCTATTGATGGAAGACGTCTTAAAGGACTATTCTACTAATAGAAGACCTCATAAAGGGCTCTTCTGTTGATAGAAGACCTCTTAAAGGGCTCTTCTATTAGTAGAAGACCTCTTAAAGGGCTCTTCTATTAGTAGAAGACCTCTTAAAGGGCTCTTCTCTTGATAGAAGGCTTCATAAAGGGCTCTTCTATTGATAGAAGTCCTCTTAAAGGGCTCTTCTATTGATAGAAGTCCTCTTAAAGGGCTCTTCAATTGATAGAAGACCTCTTAAAGGGATCGTCTATTGACAGAAGACCTCTTAAAGGGCTCTTCTATTGATAAAAGTCCGCATAAAAGGCTCTTATATTGAGAGAAGACCTCATAAAGGGCTCTTCTATTAACAGAAGACCTCTTAAAGGGATCTTCTATTGACAGAAGTCCTCTTAAAGGGCTTTTCTATTGATAGAAGACCTTTTAAAGGGCTCTTCTATTGATAGAAGACTTCTTCAAGGGCTCTTATATTGATAGAAGACATTGGCTCTTATATTGATAGAAGACCTCTTAAAGGGCTCTTTGTTGATTCAACATTTAAAATCGTGATTCAACATTAAAAATGGTGATTCAACATTTAAAATGTTGATTCAACATCTGAAATGTTGATTTAACATCTGAAATGTTGATTTGGCATCAGAAATGTTGAGTCGACATCTAAAAAAGTTACTCAACATTTGAAATATTGATTCAACAACATAAATCCTAAATTAACAACCTCAAATTCTAATCGAATAGAAAATTCTTGATTTTTTTTCTTTTTTAGAAGCTTGTGTTTATGGAACGAGGACAAAACCTCTCTACAATCAATTATTATTATGGATATTTTTTCTTTTGTGAGAGCGCATCCTTTTTCCCCACCTTGTGAGATCATCCGAAGAGCAATAAATACTTTATATGAAGAAAGTGTACCTACTTTCTATTTTAGGAAAAGATCAATTGTTACATTGTATTTAAAAATACATATCACATACGGTTCATTGTTTGTTTTTAATTTTAACACTACTAAACTCTAGTTTGGCTTATCACACACTCTCTCTCTCAAATCTTTTCCTAAAACTCTACAGAAAATAATAAAAGAAAAATCATACTGGACATTGCTCTTAATTTCAAACATAAAAATTCGGCGGGGAAAGTTGCGTCGTGCGCTCTCATGAATTGACATGAGAGCAATTAACGAGAGACAGTACAAGAGGAATATAAATGGCAGATTCTAATAACTGGGATTTTGAAAATATGCCCAGCAGTGTTAAGAGACACTATTCTCAGCTCGGGCGCCAAGGGTTCCCATTAACAGACACTTCACATAGAAATTTGTGGAAATATTTTTGGTATTTATCATTCGTGTCAACTTGACTTGATATCTTTACAGTTAAGGTGTTATTGAAAATATGCCTATTAATGATGTGACGGAATTTTCATATCGAAATTTAATAGTAATGTGGAATTTAGACTTTGAGAGAGACTCTGTATCCAGCTCGGGCGCCAACTATATAGAAACAAAGTGGACTTAATTGAATATTTGACCAATCGACTCTAAAGATAAGTCCAATCTACATTTAAAAACAGAGTTGGTGGGCAGAGACTGAGTGATCGTCTAAGACGAAACGTCTCGCACAAATCCTAAATAGGTGTTAGTTTTCTTTGAAAACCCCAACTCGGGCGCCAGAAAAAGAAGGAAATCTCACATAGCAAGCAGCATTTATAAAAGCAGATGTAACATATGGACTTAATTTCATTTGCAAAAATCTTGGATCCGTCAGATCAATTCGTTTAGATATGTCTTAGAGAAAGAAGCCATACATTTTCTCTGTTTAAAATTCCAAGCCTCTGTATTCAGCTCGGGCGCCAACTATATAGGGCCCTTTGTTCCTTACTTACCCTAAAGACTTACTTGAATATTTGACCAATCGACTCTAAAGACAAGTCCAATCTACATTTAAAAACAGAGACTGAGTGATCGTCTAAGACGAAACGAAGCATCTGAAGCTAGGATTTGTGCGAGACGAGAATTCCAAACGCCATATATACTTCATGGCTTTTCAAAAAAGGGTTAAGTTAATGTTCATACTTAAAGGGAGAATATTTAACTAATAGATTGCGGTGTAAATTTTTTTAGAAAGCGGCCTGAACTGTTTTTACGTTTATAAATTTTCAAGTTGGTATGGTATCTTGGCGGGGAAAGCAAACTTCAGTTTTGGACAACAATTTATACTTTAAGTTCTAACAATATTATCGAAAAAGATAAATTAAAGTATATACTTTAAGGTGGAATATAAATGGCGGACTATAGTTTTTTAGAAAGTGGGCTAAAGACTGATACAGAAGTGTTATATACGCATCAAGTTTCAGTGAATGAACTGTTCAAAAAGGGTAAATTAAGGCACACAAACCTCTTGGCAGAGCGTGAAGCCCAAGACTGGGATGAACAAGAGACCAAGGGTATTGTGAAGAGTGTTATTCATGATTATAAGTGATCGTTTGAGTTGAAAATCTATCTTTTGTCCGACTTTTTAGCCGACGAATTCCATTCAATAATTTGAAAATACCTTGACATTTTGCACTTGATGTTATAACGCCATCTATATTTCAATTTTTATATTATGGGGGAAAGCAGTTCGAAAAAGGTAACTTAATGGACATACTTTTAGGGGTAATATTAAAAAAAAATAGATGGCGGACCATGGGTTTCTAGTCCCATGTATACATTAATTTCCACTGAAAGGTTTAAACGAAAATCGATGATATTAAAAAACGTAATCAAAATTGTTAATGGTCTAACGGGTTGCGACTCTATGGTCCATCTGTGCACGAAAATTCGAAAAGAAAACATTGATCGTACTATAACGCCATCTATATACATGTTGGAATAATGTTGTTGAAAGAGCGGTTCGAAAATGGCATATTAGTGTGCATACTTTTTGAGGGAATAATTTACATAATATATGGCGGACTATCGTTTTTTTAGGAAGCGGGTAAACTTCGGATTTAGACTCATCTCTTTTTCACGTTTCAGTACCATTTTTTGAAAGATCTTTTCGAAAACGGTTAATCAGAAAACACGAGCGTTTTTTGGGGTGTACGTAGAGAAGGCAGGGACTCAAACCAATGAACAAGTGGTCAAAGATATAGAAAAACGTTGCATTTTAGGAGGGGAAGGCAAAGCTTTGGATCTATTCTTCAAGTTTCATTACTATATTTTTTAAAGATTTGAAAGATAAAGGTAAATCTTGGCGGGGTACACGGGGCCGAACGGCCAAGCCTGGAATGAACACGACGTGACCAAAGGTATAGAAGGGTGTTACTTAAAGAATAAGAGTTCTATGTGACAAATATCTGAGCCAACTTTGACTATACTTTTTATGCAGAATCTGTGCAGCATGACCTATTAGCAAAGTTCTTCTGGGTAAAGATTTGACTGAATGGAGGCATTTTTTTTTTTTTGGTATTGCTGGAGATTGAATAGAAATTCTTTTGAACTTCATTCATGTTCATTTTCTTTGAAAACCCCTGCTCGGGCGCCAGAAAAAGTAGTAAATCTCACGTAGCAAGCAGCAGCATGACCTATTAGCGAAGTTTTTCTGGCTAAAGATTTGACTGAATTGACGCATTTTTTTGGTATTGCTGGAGATTTAATAGAAATTATTTTGAAGTTCATTTTCTTTAAAAACCCCAGCTCCGGCGCCAGAAAAAGTAGGAAATCTCACATAGCAAGCAGCAGCATGGCCTATTAGCGAAGTTTTTCTGGGCATTTTTTTGGTATTGTTGGAGATTTAATAGAAATTCTTTTGAAGTTAATGGTAGAAATAGGAGTTAATTTTCTTTGAAAACCCCAGCTCGGGCGCCAGAAAAAGTTGAAAATCTCACATAGCAAGCAGCGTTTTAGATATGTATTTGAGAAAGAAGCCATACATTTTCTCAGCTTAAAATTCCAAGCCTAGGCGCCAAAATAAAAAAGTTTAGTTGATGATATTGCCGTTATCGTATCGTTATCGTTGATGCTTTTGAAATTTGATTGTGTCTCAATACAAATACTTCAATTAATTAAAGATATTTGTCCCAAGGTTGAACTTTTTTCTTGGGATTGTAAGGCCAGTCAGCAGCATTTTGGGCGCCAATTGGCGTACATTAAAACTAAAAAACTGGTTTGAATGATTTTAAATTAGGGTATCGTTATCTTATCGTTATAGTTGATGCTTTTGAAATTTGATTGGGTCTCAATACAATTATTTCTGCTCCTTTTTAGGAGTGAAGATATTTGTCCCAAGGGAATGGGGAGCATCGGATTAATATTAAAAACATTGGTTCATCATAGATAATTGGGTTTCTTGAAAAATTATGCGAACTATTTGAATTGGAAGAATATCGTATGGACTTTGTTTAAATTTTTTTCTTCGTAGCGTAGAAATGAATATGACATTTTCAAGCTTGATGGAAAGACCTATCTTGGGTATCACAATGCCAATAAGAAACATTTGCGTGAAAATAGTGTGGTATTTTAAAACTTGTTGACATTAGTCCACTGTGCGCCAAATTTTTACAATGAAGAAAAGAAATATTAAACCTTTCGATCGCAAAAATAGTCTGTGCTCTGCTCAAAGCATTGGAGAAATTTCGATTATATTCCACAAACAGATTGCTTGGGGTTTGAAGAAGGCAGAATTAAAAGATTTTGATACTGTATGTGGATTCGATTTTTATGGGAAAAAAATATTTTGCCTTTTGTTGAAGTAAAAACTCGAAGACAACTCAAAATTGTGTTTTTTTTTTTCAAAATCGATGGGAATTTTCAGTGGAGACTCTGATTGAAAACTTCAAAAATATTCCAAATCAACCTTTATTCTTTTATAAGAACTTAGATTTTAATGTTTTTACATGCTGAAAACCTAAAAATTGTCTCATGATGGGGCAAAACAGCAAAAATATGGTTATACCAAAATCTTAGGCGGAATTTCTACAGAGCTGAAATAATACATTGGGAAGCCACTTAAAAAGATGAATCTCCGCAACTCGGGGTTTTAATGAAGAATATACAAAATAGACTTATAATTGTACTTGTATCAAGTCTGGTGGAACAGACTGCCAACAAGAATTGGCGGTCAATAAAGAATACTACCTTAAAGTTATGCGCCGTTCACGCGAAGCATTTCGCCAGACACGCACAGAATTGTGAAAAAAACAATCATGGATTTTGCACCATAATAACACACCGCCTCACATATTGTTGCTTGTGCGTGAGTTTTTCGGTATCGAAGAACGGGAATTATAGGAATTATTTTAGTTATTTAATTAAGAATATTGGCGCCCAAGCAAAGGCAACATTATTATTTTTTTAGAAAATATAATAACCTTTTTTTCAAGTTTGAAAAATTTCTGACTAATAGTATTTATGATATTGGCGCCCAAGCTGAATCGAAATGAATTATATAGGGAATTTTAGTTATTTTTTTGAAATTTCACTTTCTCTCCTAAGTCGTTAGATTTCTTTAAAACAAAGAGAGCTTCTCTCTCCATTAACGTATTGAAATACCATGCACTCACACAATGTTTGCTCAATTTTTTGTTGTTGTGCGCCGATTTCTGCTTTAAAATGTATGTACATATTTCCGATGATATTTGTTCTCTGTACATTCTTTCTCTCTCTGTCTCCAAAACGTTAATTTCTTCTTCTTCTCTCTCTCTCTCTCGTTAAAATTTATCAGGGTGATTATGAATGTAAACTCCCAGTGAGTTTTGTCTTTTTGCCGTTTCAACTTAAAGGAAAAAGTGAGAGAACTCATGGGGAGTTGAGATTCATAATTGGGCTGTATGCATTTCCCATGAAATATCGAATTCTTTTAACATCTGAATGTCTCTTCATTTCCTTTATAGCGTTTCTTACTTGTTCAAACCTTCTCACTCTTCGTTTCCTGGTAAACTCCTTTCTTCTTAGAAGTGCTTTTAAACATTTTCCTTTAACTTTACATTACCGTTACATTAAAAATTAGCTATGCCTGCCGGTTGTGGTCAAGTGATTGTATTGGGAGAGTGTAGTTGAAGGGGGGGAAAAGAGTGGGGGTGGTGTATAATGTTATTGTGTTTGTTTTTGTTATTGTTATTATTATAATAAGCGTGATTAGTTAACAAATGTTTGTTTTGTTGTTGTTTCTTTTTGAATGTTGTTGTTGTTGCTTTTTGTTTTTTTTTTCTTTTTTATCTAAATTTATAAAATTGGTGCTAATTGTCGTAGTTTGTTTTTTTTATAATATTATTAAATTAATTATTGCACATTTAGCTCACAATTAGTTTCGTATTGGTTTTCTTGGTTTTTTTGTTTGTTTTCCTTAAATAATAATTAATTATTATTTATTATTTTGTAATTAATATTACTGCACTTAACTTATGCTGACTTTCAATTGGTTGCTTGCTTGGTTTTTGTTTTATATATATAAAAATATATAATGGTTTTAAATGTATGTTTTAATATATATATTTTTTAATTAAGAAAACTAAGAAGGCGTTTTTTGTTGTTTCGCTTAGCATTCGTTAAACCCAAGTTGTTTGTTTCATTTTATACATTTTCTAATCTTGAATTTTAATGGTTTTTGTTGTTGATTTTTTGCAGGAGGTTCCCAAGAAAAGTTTCTTTTTCTGAAGAATTTGCATTTGTTTTTTTTTTGTTGGTAGGGGTATTTTCTACAATTTAAGTTGTTGTTGTTGTGTGTTTTGTGTTGTAAGTTGTTTTCTTTCTTTCTTTTTTTTTTGGTTTTATGAAAATGCATAGTTTTCCTATTTTTATTATTATTTTTTTCTTGTTTCTAAGATTGAGATCATCAGTTTTCTTTTTTTTCTTTCTTTATAATTTACAAAAAGAAATTAAATTAAAAAAACAACAGTAACAATTCTTCGAAAACAAACTTTCCTCAAAATATTTTTGCATCCTCCTCCTTTCGCTTCAAACCATTTGTCCTAATTTGTCACCAGAAAATCTATGCAGTTGAATTTTTGTTTAATTAAAAAAAAAAAAACAATTAATTGCAATTCTTAAAACAACGACTAAGAAAATTTAAGATCATTTGAAAAAAAATATATTTATAAAAAAAAACATCACAATCGTGCTGTATTGTAGAGAAAAAAATGTGTGTTCTAAGCTCTGCTGAGAATTTTTTTTAACAATTTTTTCTTTAATACTTCTCTAGTATTCGTTAAAGTTCTAACACACTCAAATTTACAATATTTTCTAATGGACTCTCTACAAAGGTGAAATTGCATAGCATATATTTAGGCGCCAAAAAATTATGTTTTTTTTCAAAGGTTCTCAGGGAATGTATTTTTCTCAAATTGAAACAAATATTTCCGGTTAAATATTCAAAATCACATTTCAAGTGGTAGATAAATATTTTCATAGCATACATTTAGGGGCCAAAAAATCATGTGATTTCTATTTTGAGGTTCTCAGGAGATATAGTTACTAAAATCATTTCAGAAATTGAAAAAATATTTCAAATTAATTATTGAAAAACATTTTTGAAATAGAAAAAACTATTTCCATAGCATATTTTTAGGCGCCAAAGGAATCATGTGTTTACTTTTGAAAGTTTCAGGAGATATGTTTTTCAAAAAAATTTCTGGATATGAAAAATATTTCCAATTAAATATTGAAAATGTTTAAAAAAATCCATTGCATATTTTTAGGCGCCAAAAATTATACACTTTTTCGGAGGTTCTCAGGAAATAATATCTTCAAAAATACTTCTGAAATTGAAAAATATTTCCGATTAAATAGTTAAAATTATTCTTCAAATTGAAAAATAATATTTCCGTAGCATATTTTTAGGCGCCAAAATTTATATACTTTTCAGATGTTGTCAGGAGATATACTTTTTAAAATAATTTCTAAAAATCATATTTCAAATGGAAGATAAATATTTTCATAGCATACATTTAGGGGCCAAAAAATCATGTGATTTTTTCTGAGGTTCTTAGGAGATATAGTTTCCGAAATCATTTCTGAATTTGAAAAAATATTTCTAATTAAATTATTTCCAATTAAATATTGAAAACAATTTTTCAAATTGAAAAAAGTATTTCCATAGCATATTTTTAGGCGCCAAAGGAATCATGTGTTTACTTTTGAAAGTTTCAGGAGATATAATTTTTTCAAAAACATTTCTGAAAATGAGAAAAATATTTCCAATTAAAAAATGAAAATAAGTTTTTCAAAAAAAAAAAAAAAAAAAAAACATTGCATATTTTTGGCGCCAAAAAATGATATACTTTTTGGAGGTTCTCAGGAAATAAAATCTTCAGAAATATTTCTGAAATTGAAAAATATTTCCGATTAAATATTTAAAATTATTCCTCAAATTGAAAGAAATATTTCCGTATCATATTTTTAGGCGCCAAAATTTATATACTTTTTCAAAGATCCGAAGGGAATGTATTTTTCTCAAATTGAAACAAACATGTCAGATTAAATATTCAAAATAATATTTCAAATGGAAGATAAATATTTTCGTAGCATACATTTAGGGGCCATTTTTCAAATTGAAAAATGTGTTTTCATAGCATACTTTTAGGCGCCAAAGGAATCGTGTGTTTTACTTTTGAAAGTTTCAGGAGATATATTTTTCAAAAATATTTCTGAAAATGAAAAATATTTCCAATTAAGTATTGAAAGGGTTTTTTCAATAAAAAATCCTTTGCATATTTTAAGGCGCCAAAAATTATACACTGTTTCGGAGGTTCTCAGGAAATAAAATTTTGAAAAATATTTCAGAAATTGAAAAATATTTCTGAAATTGAAAAAAAATATTTCCGTAACATATTTTTAGGCGCCAAAATTTATGTACTTTTTCAGATGTTGTCAGGAGATATACTTTTTAAAATAATTTCTAAAATTTTCCAAAACCATTTTTTAAATTGAAAAAATATTTCTGATTAAATATTCAAAATCATATTTTTAGGCTCCAAAAATCACGTGATTTTTTCAAAGGTTTTCAGGAGATATAATTTCCAAATTATTTCTGAAATTAAAAAAATATTCAAACTGATTCCTCAAATTGCGCCAAAATTTATATACTTTTTCAGATGTTCCATTATATATTCGAAATTATAGCTCAAATTGAAAAGAAATATGTTTATAGCATATTTTTAGGCGTCAAAAATTATATATATATATATATATATATATATATATATATATATATATATATATATACTTTTAATTTTTCCAAAATCATTTCTTAAATTGAAAAAATATTTCTGATTAAATATTCAAAATCATATTTTTAGGCTCCAAAAATCACGTGATTTCTTCAAAGGTTTTCAGGAGATATAATTTTCAAATTATTTCTGAAATTGAAAAATATTGAAACTGATTCCTCAAATTGGAAAACGCACATTTTCATAGCATATTTGTAGGCGGCAAAAATTATATACTTTTTCAGAGGTTCCCGGAGGAAATGTAAATTTTTCCAAAATCATTTCTTAAATGGAAAAAGGATTTCCGTTTAAATTCAAATTGAAAAAATATTTATTTCCATAGCATATTCTTAGGCGCAATAAGAATCAAGTGCTGGTTTCAGAGGTTCTCAGAAGTCATTTTTAAAAATTATTCCTTAATTGAAAAATATCTCCATAGCATATTTTTAGGCGCAATAGGAACCATAAGTTTGTTGTAGAGATTCTCCGGAGATATAATTTTTCAAATTATTTCTAAGTTATCTCCATAGCATATTTCGTATCGTATGCTTGTTGTTGAGGTTCTCAGGAGATATAATTTTTCAAATTATTTCTAAAATTGAAAAAAGTATTTCCAATTTAATATTTAAAATTATTTTTCAAATTGAAAAAATATTTCGGAACAAGTCTCGATTAGGGGCACCTCTCCGATCGGGCTGAAATTTTCACCATAGGTAATCCTTGGGACCCTGATCACAACTATATATATCTTTCCAGGGGGAAGTCCATACTTCCCGAGATTTAAGTAGCCGGCCTTTGGACGGGATTTAAGACTTTCTCCTATGGACAGGAGCAAAAGTGGGCTACGCGAACAAAAGTTTCTCCAAAATTATAAGTTTTCTTTAAGTAGACGGCCTTCGGCCGGGATTTAAGACTTTCTCCTATGGACAGGAGCAAATGTCGTAAAAGCAATCAAAAGTACTCACCACGAGCTTTAAAATGATACCCATATTGCCCAAGTAAAAATAGTAAAATTTCAAGACCCATATCTGGGAAAAGTTATATATCGTTGTGATCAGGGTCCCAAGGACTACATATGGTGAAAATTTCAGCCCGATTCGAGAGGTGCCCATAAATAAAGTAATGGTGTTAAAGTAGGACTTTCCCGAAATGTCAAGACCCATATCTCGGGAAGTATGGACTTCCCCGGGAAAGATATATATAGTTGTGATCAGGGTCCCAAGGACTACCTATGGTGAAAATTTCAGCCCGATCCGAGAGGTGCCCCTAAACGAGACTTAAGCCAAAATTTCCATAGCATATTTTTAGGCAACAAAAATTATGTTCTTGTTTCAGAAGTTCTCAGGATATATACTTTTATACTTTTTCAAAATCGGTTCTAAAATTGAAAAAAAAAATTAATTCCTATGCTTCGGAGGTTCTCCGCAGAAATAATTTTTCTCAAATATTTCTAAAATTGAAAAAAGTACTCCCGTTAAATTTTCAAAATTATTTCTCAAATTGAAAAAAAATATTTCCATAGCTTATTTTTAGGCGCAAAAAGTTCTCAGGAGATCTACTTTTTCAAAAACGTTTCTAAAATTGAAAAAATCTTTCAAAATCGTTTCTCAATATTCCCATAGCATATTTTTTGGCGCACTATGAACCATGTGCTTGTTTCAGAGGTTCTCAGGAGATATAATTTTTCACAATTATTTGTAAAACTAAAAAATGATTCCCGTTAAATGTTCAAAATTATTTCTCAAATTGAAAAAAATATTTCCATAGCATATTTTTGGGCGCCAGTAAATATTTACTTGCAGAATTCTCTGGAGATATAATTTTTCAAAAATCATTTCTGAAATTGAAATAAAATATTTCCGATTTAATATTCAAAATCATTTCTCAATATTCCTATGGCATATTTTTAGGAGCCAAATATATTTCCTTGCTTCAGAGGTTCTCAGCGGATATTATTTTTCAAAATTATTTCTAAAAACGAAAAAGTATTTCCGATTAAATATTCAAATTGAAAAAAATATTTCCGTAGCATATTTTTAGGCGCCATTAAATATTTACTTGCAGAATTCTCAGAAGATATAACTTTTCAAAATCATTTCTGAATTGAAAACATTTCCCATTTAATAGTCAAAATCATTTCTCAATATTCCCATAGCATATTTTTTGAGGCTTCAAAATAGAGGTTCCCAGGGGGGTTATTATTTTTCAAAATTATATGTAAAATTAAAAAAAGTATTTCCGATTAAATATTTAAAATTATTTCTCAAACTGAAAAAATATATTTCCTTAGCATATTTTTAGGCGCCAAAAATAAAAATCTGCTCTGAAGGACATAAATTATCCTTTCCTCACATGCAATTTCACATTTGTTTTTTCTCCTCTCTCTCTCTCTCACACTCTCTTCTAACATTTTTAAGCAGTTACTTTTAAAATTCTCTTAATGCAGTTGGTTGTTGTTGTTGTAGTTGTTGTTATTAAATGTTGTCGGGATTTAAAAGCTATTAGAGGTCGTATGTTTGTCGTTGGCTGCTGCTTCTGCTGTTGTTCTTGCTGTCGTCGTCGTCATCGATTATATCATCGATGTTGATGGGTACGCATGTGCAGCACAAGATTATGTTTATGCTTTGATTTCTTGTGACAAATGGGACACTCAAACTTGGGTTCAACGCCGCATTCGAAACGTACATGTCTATTAAGGCTATGGGGACGTGCATATGAATTGCCGCAACGATCACAGGTGTAGGCACCACCCCAGGGGGCAGTACCACCCGAACCTGTGCCGCCGCCGCTGCCACCTGAAACCATACCAGAGCCGGCTGTGGCTCCAGCACTACCAGGGCCCAATTGGGCACCACTACCACCTCCGCCACCACTACCACTAACACCCGTTGTTGTGTTCCCCGTTCCACCACCACTACTGGAGGGTGTGTGAGGAGCCACAATGGCTGAGGTAGATGGACCCACACCACCACCAGATCCAGTACTGGTATTAAGAACGGCTGTACTTGAACCACTTGCGGACGGAACACCAGCTGAAGGCACATTAAGCAAACCACCGCCAGCCGTGGCACCAGTACCACTACCTCCAGCACTGCTGCTGCTGTAACGGCGTTTGGGTGATGTACCACCAGCTGCTCCGGCCGGTGGAAAATTCATAAAGGCATGAGTGGCGGCGGCAACATGAGGCGACGGATGCAAGCCATGCAAAGGCGTCTGGTGTGATGTTGCCACTGCGGCTATGGTGTGTAAGGCAGCCTGTTGTAATTGTGTAGCCGAGGTCATACCTGTTGATCCTGCTGAACCGGCAACTGTTGTTCCTGTGGCGGCGCCCGTTATCATGGCCGCCTCGGCAGCAGCTGCTGCCTGTTGCAACGCCATTGAAACAAGATTTAATTTAAAATGGCTAGGCAAACGCAAATCGCATGGTTGTTCACTTTCCATGCCCTCCTCGTCGTCATCATCGTCTGTGTTGATCATTGTTGAATGTTGTTGTAGATTATATTTTTCCTCGTTTTCATCTAAATTTGTGCTTGGTTCAAATTTTATCACACCCGATCCAGGGCCACCCATTGGCGTTGTGGCTGATGAGGAGCCTACCATTGGCAGGGGACTAGCTAAGGGGCTGCGTTTTAAACGATTACTGTGGCGTCTTCGTTGCAAATAATCATCCGCAACTCCAGCTCTACCCGTTGCAGTGGAACCATCTAAGGTTGTAATGGAAATTACAACCCGTGTAAATAAAAAAAAGAAAAAACACACCAAAAAAATTGGGAAAAATTTGAAGAAAAATGACATTAAGAAGAGGAAGAGAAAAAGAAAATAAAAAATATTTCATTAGTTATTTTTATATATAATAAAATATATATCAAACTTTTTAATAAATAACAAAAATATTCAAAGGTTTACAAAAACGGTATAATAAAATTAAAAAAAAAATATTAAATTAATATTAAATAAAATTAATAGAAAACTAAAAACACAAAAAAGTTAAATTTAATAATGTAAACAAATTATTATATTACCATGATTGAGTTTGTGCTGGGGGTGTTGGTGAAATTTCTTAAATTTTGTTTTGGTTGGTTTTTTTAATTCCAATATTTTTGTGTGTGGTTTTTGTATTGAATGGTAAGTAGGAAAATGTGAATCACAAAATATGTAGAAAATGCAAAATGTTTATGAATTGAAGAAATGTTGTGAAATATTGATTGACATGAGTGACGCAGACAGATGTTTGATTTGAGTTCGAATGTTTTTTTCTATTATAAAAATATTTTTTTTTTAAATTTCATAATTTAGTGGCAAGTCTTTTTATGAAATGTAAGGAAAACACACTGAAAAGCTTTACGGTTAGTGACACACATAAACATAAATTTTTAATGAAAAAATATATATTTTCAAGAATTTCAATAAAATCGATATTAAATTACTCAAAGGATTTTTTATTAAAAAAAGGGTTTTTTAAAGTTTTTCTAAATATTTTTAAATAAATTTTTTCAAGAATTTCTGTAAATTCAACAATAAGTTCTTCAAAGGATTTTTTATTGAAAAATGTTTTTTTTTTAAATTTTTTCTAAATATTTAAAAAAATATATTTCTAAACATTTGCATAAAATCGACATAAAATTTGCTCAAAGGTTTTTTTATTTTAAACATTTTTTTTTCTTCTAAAAAAATTATACTAAGTAACACCTTCTATTGACTTATCTTCCATGTCAACTATTACACATACTTAGGAGGGGTTTCTCTAGGACGATTCGAATTCAAATTCGTTCGAAATACTACCACACCTCCTGTTGTTGTAGGAAATGTTTGTTTGCTTGAAAATAAAAATTCAAATATTTTTAAAAACTCAGAAGTTTGGCAGTAGTTCGTCTTCGAATCCTCTTAGTGAAACAGGTCATAAATAAATTTCTAAATCAATTTCAATCAAGAAGATATGAAAGCGACCAGAAAAAATGGTGCACCTTCTAATTCTATTTTTTTTTAATTCTCTTTCATATATCTTGCGGCCCTGCAATGATACTGCAGGAGCCTTAAATGGATATGGGCTGGCCATCCTATATTTCAAGTGCAACTAATCCTTTTCTCATCCTTCCTCGTCTGTATTATCAACTTCCAGCTGTGCATCCTACAATCCAAACTACAATTCCACGGCAGTGGGTTCTTTAGTACCGGATTGACCCGAAACCGTAGTGTTTCGGTCAGCGGCTGCCAACCCAGCATCAAACCTATGCTTCTACTTAGGTTTTTATGCTGATACAACAACAAACAAACCTAACATTGGAACTAGCCCAAAAGCCATTTTTGTTGGTCATCATAGAATTCAATGAAGCTTTTGGGTCTTCATTATAGGAAGCATGGACCTACTCACGAAGAATATTATATCGTTGTGATCAAGATTACCAAGGGTACCTTTGGTAAATATTTCATAACGATCTTCGAACAGACCTTAAACTGCTCCTAATCAAACTCTTTTTTTTAATTTTTGTGAGAAAGGTGCCCGAACTGAATTTTCCAACTTCGAATACTTATGAATCTGCCCGGAAAGATATATCAGGAGCACAAGGACTATCTTCGGAAAAAAAAATCAATAGAAACTTCGAAGAGTTCTTAAGGAAGTGGCCTTAATTTGTAGACGAAATGAAGAGAGTTTTTATGGATGAGCTGAAAGGAGTCTTTATAGACGAGCTGAAGGGCGTCTTTATAGACGAGATGAAGGGAGTCTTTATGGACGAACTGAAGGGAGTCTTTATGGACGAGCTGAAGGGAGTCGTTTTAGACGAGCTGAAAGGAGTCTTTATAGACGACCGAAGGGTGTCTTTATAGGCGAGCTGAAGGGTGTCTTTATAGACGAGCTGAAGGGAGTCTTTATAGACGAGCTGTAGGAAGTCTTTATAGACGAGCAGAAGGGAGTCTTTATAGACGAGCTGAAGGGAGTCTTTCTAGACTAGCTGTAGGAAGTCTTTATAGACGAGCTGAAGGGTGTCTTTATAGACGAGCTGAAGGAAGTCTTTATAGACGAGCTGAAGGAAGTCGTTAAAGACGAGCTGAAGGGAGTCGTTATAGACGAAGTGAAGGGAGTCTTATAGACGAGCTGTAGGGAGTCTTTATAGACGAGCTGAAGGGAGTCTTTCTAGACGAGCTGAAGGGAGTCTTTCTAGACGAGCTGAAGGGAGTCTGTATAGACGAGCTGAAGGAAGTCTTTAGAGACGAGCTGAAAGGAGTCTTTATAGACGAGCTGAAGGGAGTCTTTATAGACGAGCTGAATGGAGTCTTTATAGACGAGCTGAAGAAAGTCTTTATTGGAAATGGAGAGGGACTAGTCACACCTTAAGAAAAAATGTTCACATCTTAACAGAATGGCGCTTCAAATAAATCTCCAAGGATCACGAAATCGAGGTCGACCAAGAAACACATGGCGACGAACAATAACCCAGAAACTAAGACAATGTAACCTTACATGGGAGGAGGAGGTGTAAATCCAACAACAACAGAACTGGTATTGTTCACCAGAAAGCGTAAGCTCGGTGAACAAATACCTAGGTACAATCCTGGATTCACAATTGAGATGGAAGAGGAACGGACGAAGCTAGGTATGATTGCACTCTATTCATGTAAGAATTCGATTGGGAAAAGCTGGAGATTAAATCCAGCTATTATACACTGCCTGCATAATACTGTTGTGAGACCCATCTTATCCTACGGATGCCTTGTCTGGTGGCACGCGCTTCGACATAAATCGAACTCCGGCAACATAGACAAGGTGCAGAGGGCAGCCTCGCTCCTGATGACTGGAGCTTTTAGCAGTACACCACAAGCGGCTCTAAATGCGATGTTGAACCTCTAGCCCATGAGACTCAGTATCAAAGGTCAAGCAGCACGTAGTGCCCTATGGCTACATGAATTGAATCGTTGGCGTGACAGCACCTATGGACATGCATGCATTCTTCGGGAGCTAAGACGAAACCTTAGCTTAAATCTGCAGGGGAAATTCAGGGACTACTTATCACCAGTCCAAAGATTTGAAGATATTGAGGTCGTTATCCCTAGTAGAGATGACTGGATCCGTAGTAACCCTCCTCTGGACGGTCTGGCTTTCTACACAGAAAGATGGACGAAGGTACCGGAGCTGGCGTCTACTGCGAAAAGCTTTGTCTCGAATACTCATTTAAGTTAAACAGCGACTGTAGTGTTTTCCAAGCAGAAATCTTCGCGATCAAAATGGCTGCAGAGTTGATAAAAAGTCTGGATGCAGAAATCTTTGAACCGGTGACTATCTTCGTTGATAGTCAGCCGGCTCTTAAATCCATCAAATCCTCCAACAACAAGTCTGAGGCCGTTCTTGAGTGTAGAACTGCTTTGGTGAACCTCACAAACGCTGTCCGACTCTGCTGGGTACCGGGACACTGTGACATTATGGGAAACGAGAAGGCAGATGAACTAGCAAGACATGGATCCCAATCAACAAGTCTAGCAATCACTGATTCAATCAAACCACCCATATGTCACCTTTTTCGGAGAGTGTAGACGCTCTTTGAAGAACGAGCCAAGGAACTATGGCATAATGAATCAAGGTGCAACGTGTCAAGGGCCATTTGGCCGACTCTATCAACAAACAGAGCAACTTCACTCTTAAATTTGAGCAATCCAGAAATCAGGGTATTGACGGGGGGTCATTACTGGTCATTGCAACATCCGAGTTTTTATCGGCAAATGGCAGGATGATGGCGTGGATTATTGTAGGCTCTGTGTGAGGAGTCGTTGCCCGATGTTAACTCGAAAGCGATATAGATTAACAGGAGTATGCTTTCCTCCAAGCTTAACCTTCTACTCAAACTCTCTTCTTTTGTCTTTTCAGGTACTTCTGAACTTCTTTTTCTGATTTATGGATGATCGCAATGGACCGAAAGGTCTCCGAGTGGCGTAGTCAAATTATATATTTGCTACACATCTCCAAACCTAACCTAACATACATGGGAGGATGCAAAAACAGCGGCAGCTAAGCGCGTAAGATGGTGATGCTTTGTGGAAACCAGAACCACAAGGACAGCTTTTGGGGGAAATTTCAAAACGATTATCGAACAGCTCTTAAACTGCTTTTTATCATTTTTTTTGTTTTTGTGTGAGAGTTTCCTAAAGGAGTGGAAGCATGGGTTTGCTCACGAAAATAATTAAATTGTTGAAATCACAAGGTCTACCTTTGGTGAAAATTTCAAAACTATCCTCGAACAAAGCTTATACTACACATAAGCGAAAATGTTGAACTTTTGTTAGGGTAGCTACCCGCCGTATTCCTTTCAATAAAAAGTGTGGGGTGGAACGACACAGTTTCCGTTTTGATAGCCATACACTGAAGAGCACACTTAATATTTATATAATTTCATAGATATAAATTTAGTTTCATAAGAATTCAAATGTTCGACTTGATTAATTTGACAATTTCCATAAGATTTTACATGAAAATTGTCGTAATTGTCCATCAAGTCGTTAGTTTAATATTTCAACTTAAACTCAAAAAATAAAAGGCATTTTTGCATCATGTAAGAAAATGCAAAAATTCACAAAGAATTTATATAAAACTACGGCTATAAAAGTAATTTTTTAAGTATTTAATAAACAATTAACTTCTATAAAAATTATATTAAAAAACATATAGAAAATCAACTATAAAGAAATATCTATGTTCATTTGATTTTTGAGGTTATGATCTAATGGACCTAATGAATTTCCAATGAAATTACATATGTATATTAAGTTATTGTTTGTTAAAAAAACTCATATGGAAACTCAATTCGTAAGTTATCCTGTTCATCAGTAGTATGGACTTGAAGTATGGACTTGACTTGTCGTAGGGGTCGCGTGGACAAACTTTTGACAAAAAATTTCAATACGATACGAGACATGACTTTAAACAGCAATGTGGTGAAAAAAATTTCAAATTTTTTTGTTGGAGGTATCTAAAGGTGTGGACCGATATAGTCCATATTTGAGCCTGACTTATAATGTCTTGAAGAAATATTACGAAATCGCTAAAATTACCTCTAACCATGTAGTATGAACTTGATATCGCTCATAGACATCGATACAAGTTACGATTCTATGGTAAAGGCATTCAGTAAAATGACGGTTACATTTGTGACTTTCAAACATATGTATGTATATCCACACTAAAGATGACAATATGGATGTTTAGGCAAACATTACATTAAAAATAAGGAATCCCTTACATATACAAAGAATGTATTTGTGGGAGTCCACACCTGAGAAGAAATCCAAATTTCAATTCGATTGCCTAACATATACTATTATTATCTGCTATTAAAAAAACATAACCTCAATAAAATTGATTGATGATGTAAATAACACTCATATTATTTGATGTACATAACCTCAATACTATGCGCTAGATTATTCAAATATATATATGTACATTATGTATATTACAATAACAAATTCTTCTCTCAACTAACTTATAAAATACGCATGCACTTATAACAAATTTTCAAAATGTTTTTTTACAATTCAGAAAAAAAAAATTAATACAACATTACCTGATTTTGAAATAGTGATTTGTGTTTTTTTGGTAGATAGAAAACATAATACATGGTACGTATGTGAACAGGAAATTGAGGAGGTTTGAATTTTGGTGAGGTTGGGGACTTTAAAAGAACAAGAACCGGAAACCAGCTGCTGTAGAAGAAATAATTTTGAATTTTGAAGAAAATTAAGCCAATAAAACGATCGCCTTGTGAAATTTCATCTTCTGCACTTCTTGTTCGTTCTTGTTAGCTTCCGTTTCTTTCTTTTGTTTGTTTTCATTTCAGGAAGAGGGTAGAAGGAAAGTTATATACAAAAAAATACAATTTTAAAAATAAAGGCTGTAAGAAAAATAAAATTTCAAATAAAATAATAAAACAAGTAAAAACGGATCAGTCGGCTTTGCCGACAGCTAAATACCCTCAGCCTATGACTGTATAAAAACGATAACTGGAGCGGTGGATCTAAACGAATAATGAACAAATTTGTAATTAAAAAGTAAAAATAAAAATTAAATATATTTTTTGTAATTGTCGGTTCTCATATCAATGGATGTTTTGGCTTCTTTAGAAAAAAATAATGTTGAAATTTCAACATATTAAGGATTAAAGTGCATTGAACCGAATCTGAATCTAAATATGAAGTAATTTCAAATATTTCAGAGCCTTTGGTACTATTATGGCAGGAAGAATGGTATAGCCCACGAAGAATACTATATGCTGTCACTAGCATCACAAGGAGTACCTTCGGTAAAAAAATCAAAACAATAAAACAGCCCTAAAAACGGCATTTATTCAAAAGTTTTTATCTTTTTAGAGGTTTTTGGTTAGAGAGAGGTTAGCAAGCATGGCCTTCGTTGTAATCAGTATCACAAGGACTACATTCCCTAACAATATCAAAACAATCCTCGAGTAGGCCTTATACTGCATTTTAACGAATATGTTGATCATTTGTGAGGGAGGTAGCCGAGGGAGGGTAGCCGAGGAGTTGTACGATATAGTCCATCTTCGAACTTGATTTTAAGATTAAAAGAGAAATATTAGGTTGTGCACATTTGGACCAGTGCCCATCAGACATTTTAGTGGGTCGCCGTGGGATTTTAACAGAGCTTTAGGGTTATTATGTCAAGAAGCATGGAGGTGCCCAAAAATCACAAGGGATACCTTTTGGTTAAACCGAAGATATTGTCCGTTATAGATGTCATCATAACTTAATGTAGATTTCGCAGAAATGTTGCCCTGTGTAATGATTCAATAAAATCGAATGGTACTAGGTTCTCAGTCATTTAAGTTGGTTTCGACAGGGTTTTTGGGAGCTTCATTTATTTCAGGATTATGAACTTGCCTCCGATATAAATTGTACCGTCGTAGTAGAGAGGTCGCGAAGACAACCTTTAGCAAAAAATTTCAAAACCGTTCAAGAGCTGATCCCAAACTGCAGATTTGCGAAAATTTGAGATTTTTTTTTTGATATATAATTTGAGAATATATATTTTTTTAATTTTCAAAAATATTATTTTTGAATTAAAAGCTTTTTTTCATAAAAAACATTTTTGAAAGTAAATAATACATTTTTAAAATTAATAATGTTTTTTTTTATAAATTTTAAGGAAAAAAAGAATTTTTTAAAATTAAATAATAATTTAAAAAATTACTTTTTAATTAAAAAATATAGTTTATCTTAAAAAATAGTTTCTAATTTAAAAAAAAAAATATTTTTTAATTTGTAAAATATATTTCTTCATTTTAAAGAAATAGTTTTTAATTTAAAAAATAATATTTATTTAAAAAATATTTATAAAAATTACTTTTTATTTTGAAAAATGTTTTATTCAGTTTCAACAAAGTATTTCAATATTTTTTTTTTTTAAATAAAAACTATTTTTTTTTTTTAATTAAAAAAATAATTTTTAAAGACAAAAGTTTGGACCAAAGAAATTATTTGTTTTCTTAAAAAACTTTTTTGAAATTAATGAAATTAATTTATTTTTAAATCAAAAAATAATAAAGAATTAATTTATTAAAACTAAAAAAAAATAATTAAAAAATATATTTTATCTTAAAAAATATTTTCTAATTAAAAAAAAAAAAATATTTTTTAATTTTAAAAATATATTTCTTAATTTTGAATAATATTTTAGTTAGAAAGAAATATTTTTTTTAATTAAATAATAACTTAAAATATTACTTTTTAATTAAAAAATATAGGTTATCTTAAAAAATATTTTCTAATTTAAAAAAATATTTTTTAATTTGTAAAATATATTTCTTAATTTTAAAGAAATATGTTTTAATTTAAAAAATAATATTTATTTAAAAAAATATATAAGAAATAACTTTTTATTTTGAAAAATGATTTATTTAGTTTCAAAAATGCATTTCAATATTTTTTTAAAACAAAAAATATTTTTAATCAAAAAATAATTTTTAAAGAAAAAAGTTTGGACCGAAGAAATTATTTGTTTTTAAAATTAAAAATATTTTTTATGAATTTTAAAGAAAGAAATATTTTTTAAAAATTTAAAAAAATATTTTTTTGGTTATCTTAAAAAATATTTTCTTATTTAAAAAAATATTTTTTAATTTGTAAAATATATTTCTTAATTTTAAAGAAATATGTTTTAATTTAAAAAAAATATATAAAAAATGACTTTTTATTTTGAAAAAGGGTTTATTAAGTTTCAAAAAATGTTTTTAATGTTTTTTTTTTTAATAAAAAATATTTTTAATTAAAAAATAATTTTTAAAGAAAAAAGTTGGGACCAAAGAAATTATTTGTTTTCTTAAAAAACTTTTTTGAAATTAAAGAATAATGCACTTTTAAATTAAAAAATAATTTATTAAAACTAAAAAAATAATTAAAAAATATATTTTATCTTAAAAAATATTTTCTAATTTTAAAAAATATATTTTTTAATTTTAAAAACATATTTCTTAATTTTAAATATTTTAGTTTTAAAAATTATTTTATTTTTATTTAATTTCAAAAATGTATTTTAATATATTTTTTTTTAATTAAAAATATTTTTTAAAGAAAAAAGTATGGACCATATCGTTCCGGAGATATCGTCAGAAGGAAGGAAAGGTTTAATTGTCTGAATTTTAAAGAAATATGTTTTAATTTAAAAAAATAATATTTATTTAAAAAACATATAAAAATTGACTTTTTATTTTGAAAAATGTTTTATTTACTTTCAAATATTTTTTTAATATTTCTTTTTAAAATAAAAAAATATTTTTAATTAAAAAATAATTTTTAAAGAAAAAAGTTTGGACCAAAGAAATTATTTGTTTTCTTAAAAAACTTTTTTGAATTTAAAAAATAATGCATTATTAAATCAAAAAATAATAAAAAATAATTTATTAAAACTAAAAAAAATAATTAGAAATATATGTTATCTTAAAAAATATTTTCTAATTTAAAAAAAATATATTTTTTAATTTTAAAAATATATTTCTAAATTGTAAATAATATTTTAGTTTTAAAAATTATTTTTTTTTTTTATTTTTTATTTAATTTCAAAAAAGTAATTTAATATTTTTTTTTAATTAAAAAATAGTTTTTTTTTGAAGAAAAAAGTATGGACCAAAGCTTTCCGAAGTTGTCGTCAGACGGACGGACAGGTTTAATTGTCTGAAACGGATGTCGGCCAAACATACTTGGGGTTCAAAACCATTATTTCGATGAGGCACATTTTTGATCGTATCTAAGTATATATACTCCCGTCTATAGTCTAAAGGCTGAGGGTATAATACAGTTAAGATTCTGGCTGTGGTCACAGTGTCCAACGAAAACCTATTTTATAGAATTTCCCATGATTTCGTTAGGAATAAAGGCTTTCTTTAGAAACTGTGAAACAATTTAAAGTTTCCGGCTTTCGGTTATTAAAGCATCAATTCAGACTTGTGTGAAGGTGTGAAGAAACACTTTCAGTATGATTTGTCTGAACATTCTACTTAAGACAATCAAGCAGACCGGTTTTCATTTTCTTATCGACATCAATTAAGTCCATAAGAAAATGAAATCAAGTGTTTGATAGTAAATCGAACAAGCTGCGTTCCGAATCATCTTAGAAAACTGGCCATAAGTAAGGCTAATTATTTGGAAATGTAACAGTGGGTTTTTTTAATAAAGTACATGGTCCTATGAAATGTCAAAAGGCGCATCCCTCAAAGGTTTACTTTGAAGATTACGTTTTTGGACATTTCAGGTGACGACTGGGTAAAAAGTAAATTCACATTTCGAAATAACATGGTAAAGTAGTCTACCTTAATACAAAAAACAGTCTACAATTCAAACATTTTGTTTTCAACAAAAGAAAATTAAAAAGTTCAATACTTTTATGGACATTATTACAAATTCAAATTAGTTATTGGTTGGATTTTGGTCGAAAAGTTTCTACAAGGAACTGAAAAACAAAACATAACATAACGTTGTAATGTAAAATGTAAGATAAGCCTACCTTTACTTAAAAAATAATACAACAAAATCAAAATCCAAAAACCCAACCAAAAACAATCCATCAATTTGTAAAAAATATCCATTTAACAAAATTACAAAATTAAACTACTACAAAAAAAAAATACTATTTCTTCTTCTTGTTGTTTCCACATACACAACAACAATTTCCAAGTAGATAAAGGAGAGAGGTAGATATGTAAATAGTATCATTATCATCAACTTTCAACAAATTTCTAAATTATACAAAGTTATAATTTTAATTATTATAATTACACATTTAAAAATATTAATGATATACAATACAAGTATATATAAAAAGGAAATCTACATAAATATTTGTAGCGGTTTTTTAGATTTTCTTTTGACTTTGTGAAGGCATGCAAACTTCCAAAGATCATCATCTCATTCATGATTACACTCACGACCCTTTGGTGCCTTGGGTTTTCCACAATAGATGTTGTTTTATGGCAAGACACGGGATAGGCCGTTGGCGGTGTTTTTATTGATTAGAAACCTCGTCCTGTATTTGTGTTTTTTTGGGTATAGGCATACAGACAGACAGTTGACGATAGGATTCATGTAATCATCAGGCCCACCTGAAAGAAAAAATATGTTAGTAAAAATTGTCGTTTAAAAATGACAAGAGGGAAGATTTGGCGGTTTGGTTTCGTCGTATAAAAAGGGGGTGGGTGGAGGGGAAATTAATAAAGGAAGGAGGAGATTTGGGAATAAATAATTACAAAATTAAAGGTAAAAATAAAAGCTATATAAAAAGGTAAAAGATGTTTGAACTACTATCCACATATGTATGTCGGACCTGAGTGATATAAATTGATACATTTGTGACAATTTTACTTACCACTGCGCATTAACTGAAAAAATGTTATCCCATGGATGACCCCTATAGGTGTCATGAAGACAACTTTAGGAGGACTTCTAGCTACAGAAGACAACTATAGGAGGTCTCCCATCTATAGTAGACCTCTTTAGGAGGTCTTCCATTTAAAGAAGGCCCCTTAAGGAGGTAATCTATTTATAGAATACCACTTTTGGAGGTCTGCTATCTAAAGAGAACATCTTTAGGAGGTCTTGCACTTACAGAAGACCAATTTAAGAGGACTTTTATCTATAGAAGATCCCTTTAGGGGGTCCTCCACCTATATAACAACCCGTTTAAGAAGTCGTCTATCTATTGAAGACCCCTTCCAGAGGACTTCTATATATTGAGGATTCCATCAGGAGGCTTTCTATCTATTGAATACCCCCTCAGGATGTCTTCTGCTTATAGAACATCAATTTAGGTGGTTTTCTGTCTATAGAGGACCCCTGTAGGAGGCCTTGTACATAAAGAAAACCTTTAAGATGTCTTCAGGAGGTTTTCTATCTATAGAACCCCCCTTTAGGAGGTTTTCTATCTATAGAAGGCCCCTTTAGGAGGTTCTCTATCTATAGAAGACCCCTTTAGGAGATTTCTATCTATAGAAGAGCCCTTTAGGAGGTTTTCTATGTATAGAAGACCACTTTAGGAGATTTTCTATCTGTAGAAGATCCCTTTAGGAGGTTTTCTATCTATAGAAGTCCCCTATAGGAGGCCTTTTATATATAGAAGACCCCTTTAGGAGGTTTTTTTATCTATAGAAGACCTTTTTAGGAGGTCTTTTATCTATAGCAGACCCCTTTAGGAGGTTTCCTATTTATAGAAGTCCCCTATAGGAGACCTTTTATCTACAGAAGACCCCTTTAGGGGGTCTTTTATCTATAGAAGACCTTTCTAGGAGGTCTTCTATCTATACAAGACCTTTCTAGGAGGTCTTCTATCTATACAAGACCCCTTTAGGAGGTCTTCTATCTACAGAAGACCCCTTTAGGAGGTCTTTTATGTATAGAAGACCCCTTTAGGAGGTCTTTTATCTATAGAAGACCTTTCTAGGAGGTCTTCTATCTATAGAAGACCTTTCTAGGAGGTCTTCTATCTATACAAGACCTTTCTAGGAGGTCTTCGATCTATAGAAGACCCCTTTAGGAGGTCTTCTATCTACAGAAGACCCCTTTAGGAGGTCCTTTATCTGTAGAAGACCTTTCTAGGAGGTCTTATATCTATTGAAAACCCCTTTAGGAGGTCTTCTATCTATGGAACACCTCTCTAGGAGGTCGTCTATCTATAGAAGATAGGAGGTCTTATATCTATAGAAGACCCCTTTAGGAGGTCTTTTATCTATAGTAGACCTTTCTTGGAGGTCTTCTATCTATAGAAGACCACCCTAGGGGATCTTCTATCTATACAAGACCTTTCTAGGAGGTCTTCTATCTATAGAAGACCCCTTTAAGAGGTCTTTTATCTATAGAAGACCCCTTTAGGAGGTCTTTTATCTATAGAAGTCCTTTCTAGGAGGTCTTCTATCTATACAAGACCTTTCTAGGAGGTCTTCTATCTATACAAGACCTTTCTAGGAGGTCTTCGATCTATAGAAGACCCCTTTAGGAGGTCTTCTATCTACAGAAGACCCCTTTAGGAGGTCCTTTATCTGTAGAAGACCTTTCTAGGAGGTCTTATATCTATTGAAAACCCCTTTAGGAGGTCTTCTATCTATGGAACACCTCTCTAGGAGGTCGTCTATCTATAGAAGATAGGAGGTCTTATATCTATAGAAGACCCCTTTAGGAGGTCTTTTATCTATAGTAGACCTTTCGAGGAGGTCTTCTATCTATAGAAGACCACCCTAGGGGATCTTCTATCTATACAAGACCTTTCTAGGAGGTCTTCTATCTATAGAAGACCCCTTTAAGAGGTCTTTTATCTATAGAAGACCCCTTTAGGAGGTCTTTTATCTATAGAAGTCCTTTCTAGGAGGTCTTCTATCTATACAAGACCTTTCTAGGAGGTCTTCTATCTATACAAGACCTTTCTAGGAGGTCTTCGATCTATAGAAGACCCCTTTAGGAGGTCTTCTATCTACAGAAGACCCCTTTAGGAGGTCCTTTATCTGTAGAAGACCTTTCTAGGAGGTCTTATATCTATTGAAAACCCCTTTAGGAGGTCTTCTATCTATGGAACACCTCTCTATGAGGTCGTCTATCTATAGAAGATAGGAGGTCTTATATCTATAGAAGACCCCTTTAGGAGGTCTTTTATCTATAGTAGACCTTTCGAGGAGGTCTTCTATCTATAGAAGACCACCCTAGGGGATCTTCTATCTATACAAGACCTTTCTAGGAGGTCTTCTATCTATAGAAGACCCCTTTAAGAGGTCTTTTATCTATAGAAGACCCCTTTAGGAGGTCTTTTATCTATAGAAGTCCTTTCTAGGAGGTCTTCTATCTATGCAAGACCTTTCTAGGAGGTCTTCTATCTATACAAGACCTTTCTAGGAGGTCTTCGATCTATAGAAGACCCCTTTAGGAGGTCTTCTATCTACAGAAGACCCCTTTAGGAGGTCCTTTATCTGTAGAAGACCTTTCTAGGAGGTCTTATATCTATTGAAAACCCCTTTAGGAGGTCTTCTATCTATGGAACACCTCTCTATGAGGTCGTCTATCTATAGAAGATAGGAGGTCTTATATCTATAGAAGACCCCTTTAGGAGGTCTTTTATCTATAGTAGACCTTTCTAGGAGGTCTTCTATCTATAGAAGACCACCCTAGGGGATCTTCTATCTATACAAGACCTTTCTAGGAGGTCTTCTATCTATAGAAGACCCCTTTAAGAGGTCTTTTATCTATAGAAGACCCCTTTAGGAGGTCTTTTATCTGTAGAAGACCTTTCTAGGAGGTCTTATATCTATAGAAAACTCCTTTAGGAGGTCTTCTATCTATGGAAGACCTCCCTAGGAGGTTTTCTATCTATAGAAGACCCCTTTAAGAAGCCTTTTATCTATAGAAGACCCCTTTAGGAGACCTTTCTAGGAGGTCTTCTATCTACAGAAGACCCCTTTAGGAGGTCTTTTATCTGTAGAAGACCTTTTTAGGAGGTCTTATATCTATAGAAAACCCCTTTAGGAGGTCTTCTATCTATGGAAGACCTCTCTAGGAGGTCTTCTATCTATAGAAGATAGGAGGTCTTCTATCTATAGAAGACCCCTTTAGGAGGTCTTTTATCTATATAAGTCCTTTCTAGGAGGTCTTCTATCTATAGAAGACCTTTCTAGGAGGTCTTCTATCTATACAAGACCTTTCTCGGAGGTCTTCTATCTATAGAAGACCTTTCTAGGAGGTCTTCAATCTATAGAAGACCCCTTTAGGAGGTCTTCTATCTATACAAGACCTTTCTAGGAGGTCCTCTATCTATAGAAGACCCCTTTAGGAAGTCTTCTATCTACAGAAGACCCCTTTAGGAGGTATTTTATCTGTAGAAGACCTTTCTAGGAGGTCTTATATCTATAGAAAACCCCTTTAGGAGGTCTTCTATCTATGGAAGACCTCTCCTCTATGAGGTCTTCTATCTATGGAAGACCTCTCTAGGAGGTCTTCTATCTATAGAAGATAGGAGGTCTTCTATCTATAGAACGCCCCTTTAAGAGGTCTTATATCTATAGAAGACCCCTTTAGGAGGTATTTTATCTATAGAAGACCTTTCTAAGAGGTCTTCTATCTATAGAAGACCTTTCTAGGAGGTCTTCTATCTATACAAGACCTTTCTAGGAGGTCTTCTATCTATAGAAGACCCCTTTAGGATGTCTTTTATCTATAGAAGACGCCTTTAGGAGGTCTTTTATCTATAGAAGACCCTGTAGGAGGTCTTTTATGTATAGAAGACCTTTCTAGGAGGTCTTGTATTTATAGAAGACCTTTCTAGGAGGTCTTCTATCTATAGAAGACCTTTCTAGGAGGTCTTCTATACATAAAAGACCTTTCTAGGAGGTCTTTTATCTGTAGAAGACCTTTCTAGGAGGTCTTATATCTACAGAAAGCCCCTTTAGGAGGTCTTCTATCTATGGAAGACCTCTCTAGGAGGTCTACTATCTATAGAAGATAGGAGGTCTTCTATCTATAGAAGATAGGAGGTCTTCTATCTATAGAAGACCCTTTAGGAGGTCTTCTATCTATAGAAGACCCTTTAGGAGGTCTTCTATATATAGAAGACCCCTTTAGGAGGTCTTTTATCTATAGAAGACCTTTCTAGGAGGGCTTCTATCTATAGAAGACCACTTTAGGGGGTCTAGAAGACCCCTTTAGGAGGTCTTTTATCTATAGAAGAGCCCTTTAGGAGGTTTTTTATGTATAGAAGACCATTCTAGGAGGTCTTCTACTTATGGAAGACCCCTTTAGGAGGTCTTCTATCTACAGAAGACCCCTTTAGGAGGTCTTTTATCTGTAGAAGACCTTTCTAGGAGGTCTTATATCTACAGAAAGACCCTTTAGGAGGTCTTCTATCTATGGAATAAATCTCCTCTAGGAGGTCTTCTATCTATGGAAGACCTCTCTAGGAGGTCTTCTATCTATAGAAGATAGGAGGTCATCTATCTATAGAAGACCCCTTTAGGAGGTCTTCTATCTATAGAAGAACCTTAAGGAGGTCTTCTATATATAAAAGACCCCTTTAGGAGGTCTATTTGTGGAAGATTGTTAGAAAATCAATTTAATTTGGGAGGTCTTCCAATTATAAGAGACCGTTTTAGGAAACATCTTTAGGTGGTCATCTTTCTATAGAAGACCCCTTAAAGAGGTCTTCTATCAGTTGAAGAGCTCTTTAGGAGGTCTTCTTTCATTTTGAAGACCCATTAAGGAGATATCTGTATCTGAATTCCGCACTAGTTCCAAAAATTAATTTAAAATTATATGTTCTCTGCATACATACAGTAATTGGAGTAGAGTAGTAGTTCAAACATCTTGCCCATATTTTTGTTTCGGAATCCATGTCAATATTTGCAGTATTTTCTTTAGATTGACATCTCTTCAGGTCAAAACACATGCAGCATGGTAAAGGAAGAATCCTTGAAAAGAAATAAAAAAGACACTAGATTAATAAAAATTGAACACTGAAGGGAGGGAGGTAGAAGTGGGAGGATATATCAAATACAAGGGAAGAAAAAGAAATGGATTTTGGGAGGGGAAGTGATTTTGAAATTATGGCAAGATATGGGAAATAAAATGTGAAGTGAAATAATACAATTGGGGGAAATATTTGGGGAAATAATGCAAATGCAGGAGTACAAAAATGAACGAAGGGGGGTAGAAGCATAATGATGAAAAGTAAGGAAATAAAAATAATATTTTAACAGAAGGATAACAAATGTAATTTTTTATTTGTTTTGACTTACATGATTTGTGGGAGAGTGACAACAAAGTTATGTTATAGTAAAGACCACAGGTGACATGGAGGAAGGGGGAAGTGTTTATGAGGTTGTGTGCGAGTAGGTGTGTGTGAAAAAAACAACGCCTTGAAATGTTGTGAAGTGCCAAATGAGAGTTTCACAATAATGAATCCATATATGTTTGATATAAATAAAAAGTCTGACAATTTTTTTTTCTTTTTTTGAATTTTTTTATTATTATTTTTTGTTTTGTAATATATTTAAATGTAATTTGTTTTGTTGATTTTTACATATTTTTGGTTTAATGTTTTTTTTTTCTTTTGTGGAATGTGTTTTATAATAATAATTTAATATATATTAAATATTTGCATTATTTTCTTAAAGTTATGCAAATAATTAAAGAGAGGGGGGACAAGTGTGTGTGGCCACATATATTGTGTGTTGTGGTGAGTAAGTGTTTCTTTTAAATATTTTCTTTTTTCTTAATGAGAAATATTTTTAGATATATTGTGTTTTCATGTGGTAATGTGTGTGTGTGTCTTTTTGTGTTTTATAGCAATAATATTATAAACTAAAAATTACACATGTAATATTTTAAATATTATGTTATTGTATGTTGGTTTTTTTGTTTAATTTTTTTTTTTTTAATAATAAATTTAATATTTATAATAATATGTATTTCTATATATAACCTGCTGACTCTGACTCAGAATGCTAACATCAATTCATTCAATCGTTTATTTTTTAATTAATATACATTATATTGCCAAGTAAGTTTTAAGAGTTTTTTTAACATTTAAGCTTTTTTCTAATATTTTAAAACTATCTTCATTTTCATGCCATGTTTAAGTGCCATAAAATTTTTAATGATTTTTTTTGTTAATTTTTATGTTTTTTTTTTCTTGGAGTTTGACTAGTGTGCATTTTTTGCAAAAATTACAAAAATAAAAAACAAATAAAATTAAGGAAAATTTCCTAAAAAATTAAAGTTTTATAAACTAAAATCAAACATTGACTAGATTGATGTTTTTTTTTTTGTTATTTTTCTTTATATGTTTCTTTTTTGAATATTATACATTTTTTTCTTCTTTGGTAAGATAGATTTGGGATTTTTTTTATATATTTAGGATAATTATTATTTTAATTACATTAAGAAAGAACGGAAAAAAGTTTCTTATAAATCCATTTTATAGATGATGACTAGCAAATCTTGCGTTATATAAAATATTTCAGTTTTCTTTTTTTTCATCTCAGACCTAACATTAATATACTTATATAATATTTTTTCTACAAGCAATTTTTTTTTTTGTTTAAATCTAAATAATTAAAATATAATTTTAAATTAATAATATCTTTTGTGTAAAAATTACATTTAAATGATAAATATTAAATTATGTTTTTTTTTTTTGTTTGTTTGACTAGAAAAAATTCAGGGAATGCAGTTTTTTTTCATATGAGATCATTAAGAAAAAAATTATGGACTAGAATTAGAATTTTAAATTAAATCCTATGGACTAAAATTGCAAAAAAATAATTGTATAACAGTTTATACCAGTATAACAGTTTGTATTAGTATAACAGTTTACCATTTCTAAGATAGTTTTTACCAATAAAACCATTTAGAGTGCAACAAGTTGCTTAAAAATTCTTAGTATGACAGTTATACCAGTTATTAATAACTGTTATACTAATCAAAAATTGATATTTTTCTTCCTAAATATTAAATGTGTAATACTTTTGTTTATGAAAAACCACCTGAACCCTCTAAACATAACTGTATCCACTGGTATAACAGTTTCTAATAAAGAAAAAAAAAAAACAAAATTTATATTGGGAAAATTTTTTTAAAACTGCCATTTAAAAAAAAATGGAACAAAAAAAAATAAGAAAAATTGTAATTGTTATACAAGGCAAATGTTTGCTAACTGTTATATTTATCATACCTAAGTAAGATAACTGTTCGAATATAATAAAGAAACTCGGGCATATGGTAGAATGTGGAAGAGAATGGAAGAGGCAGAATAATGTATAACACTATGCCAAGATATTTTGGGACTTTCGAAAAGACGAAATGGAAATATGTTAAAATACTGAGTATATAAAACTAACTGTTATAAAAAGTGTTATACATTTGTGTTTTTATTGTATGACACAACCTAACCTTATTAGCCATGAAAATAAAACAAAAAAATAATAATAATAAGAAAAACTGTAACTGTTATACACATCAAATTTATGCTAACTGTTATATTCAGCGTATTTAAGTCAAATAACTGTTAGAATTTAATAATGAAATTAGAAAAATTTTTAGAATGAGGAAGGTAAAGAGAGAGAGAGAGGGAAAAATATACAACACAATCCGAATATTTTTTGAGAATTAAAATACTGAAAAATACTGATTATATAAAAAACTGTTATACAAAGTGTCATACATATGTATTTAGTGTATAACACAGCCTAATATTTCTATAGCCATTATATTATAATACATTACATAATATTTCGAGAAAAAAAAACTGTTATACACATGTTTTTATAGTATAACTATATAAAAAACTGTTATACAAAGTGTCATATATATGTTTTTTATTGTATAACACAGCCTAACATTTCTATAGCCATAACATTATAAACCTTATTAATATTTCGAAGAAAAAAACTGTTATACACATGTTTTTATAGTATAACACCTTAATTTTGGTTTGTACAATTTTAAAGTGATTGAGAAAACAAAAAATATAACAGTATCAAAACATTTAAATATGATTTTTTCGGAAAAATATTAAACTTAAAAAAAACTGTTATACACATGCCTTTTTGTTGTATGACATCTGAAATTATATTTTAAATTTTTGAAGGGCGAAAAAATGCATAATGTATAACAGTATCAAAAATTTGAGTAGAATTAAAATACGAACGTTTTGAGAATATTTGGACAAATTGTTATACAAAGTGTTATACATATGCTTTTGACAATATGACACCTTAACATTTTTATAACAATTAGAATATTTTCCTTAGTTCTGTTTCGAAACAAAATAAGTGTTATACATGGGTTTCATCGGTATATAACAATTGGAGAAATTGTTATACAAAGTGTTATACATTTGTTTTTGATAATATGACACCTTAACATTTTTATAACAATTAGAATATTTACCTTATATATGTTTCTAAACACAATAACTGTTATACAAAGTGTTAAACATATGTTTCATTGGTATAACACTTTAAAAAAATATAAAAAATGCTAAACAACAACTGTTATAAAAATTTTATAGGCCTTTAACATTTATATTGAATACATACTTGAATTAAATTTTATAATATAAATAATGTATAACACTATCACTATAACAATATCAAGGGAATACTGGTATTTTGTGTATAACAGTTAAATTTGTAATGCAATTCAAATAAAGAATGTGAAGATATTTCATCTACACACATATTAAAAAACTCCAAAGAAATTTACAAAAATCTCCGAGATATTGAGAAAAATTAAAAGTGTTATACTGTTATACTATTGATTCAAAGGAACATTTTTTTAGATTTCTAAAAAAGTCTTGAAGATAGTCTAAGGAAATTGTGTTACATTTGAATAACCCAAGTATTTCTGAATATAACAGTTAACAGAATTCGCTTTACAAACCTTTTCTTGTTTAGAAATTTTAAAATAAAAAGTGAAAATTTTTCATCTAAACACAACAATTAGTGAAAAAATGGTAAAATTAAAATTTTTATACTGTTATACGATTGCCTCAAAAGAACATTTTTTTAGAATTCTAAAAAAGGTTTTGAAAACAACATATGAAATGTTGTTACATTTGAATATCTCAAGGTTTTGTGAGTATAACAGTTAACACAATGACCATTTACACACCGTTTCTGTGTATTAGAAATTTTAAAATTTATTTTACTGTTATAAAGAGCCCATAAATTTGATATAATTGTGGAAATAGTTCATTGGGGAAATTGTACGGATGTTGGTATAACAGTTAAGTGTGCAACTATTTCTTTGGTATTTATAATAACAAATGTGTATATCATTTATCCTAACACAGTTAGCTCTCTCGGAAAAATACAAATCTTCATGTAACAGAAATTTTAAAAGTGTTATACTGTTATATCAAATTCTCAAATCTATTATCTTCAAAAATGACACCAATGCTACTGATTTGTTAAATTTTGTTTGTTTAAACCAATATTTTCCTGATCTTGTTGAGTATAACAGTTTGAAATCGAAGAAATTGTTATTGTTATTTATAACATAAATATGAAGATTTTTTTATGTGTATAAATAGCTATAAATATGTTTATAGCAGTTACAAAACATGTGTATAACAGTTACAGAATATGTATGTTAGAGATTATAGACGAATATTAAATATATAATTTTTCTAGAATGTCCCTTAAACGTTTAGAGGTATTAAAAAAAGTATTTCTATACAATTTAAAAGTGTTATACTATTATAATTGGATACAAAATCCAAATTTTAAATATAAATTCCACAATAAAGGAATTTCAAATCTATGATTTGTTTAAGAATCCCTCAGAAACCCCAGGATTGGTTAAAAGATTGGGGTTTTAGAAATTAATAAAGTGTTATACTGTTATAATTCACTTTCGGTATAACAAAAAAAAAACGAAAAAACAAAAAATCATTGATCTGCCTTGCGTCTGTGAAGAATTTATAAGTGTATAACAGCTAAAAATTGTTGTATAACACTTACAAATATGTGTATAACAGTTACAAAAACACTTGATTTTAACAGTTTTTCCCATCTAAAACTAATTTTGGCTTCTCATTGTGTCTTGAAAGCAATTTTGGGAGTATAACAGTTACAAAATTGTGTATAACAGTTACAAAAAATCTTGAATTGTCTAATATTTCCGAAATAAACCTAATCTTTGCTTCTCATTGTGTCTGGCAAGAACTTTTACATGTATAACAGTTAAAATTTCTGTATAACAGTTACAAAAAATACTTGACTTTTTTTTTAATTTTTCCTATTTAAGTCTAAATTTTGTTTCTCATTGCACATTAAAAAAAAAACGTATTTGCTGTTCTTTGCTAATTTTGGTTTCCCATTGTGGCTGGTAAGAAATTTTTGGCTGTATAACAGTTACAACTTTCTGTATAACAGTTACAAAAAATCTTGAATTGTCTAATATTTCCCAAATAAACCTAATCTTTGCTTCTCATTGTGTCTGGCATGAATTTTTGGTTGTATAACAGTTACAAATTTCTGTATAACAGTTACAAAAAATACTTGAATTTTTTAATTTTTCCCATTTAAGTCTAAATGTTGTTTCTCATTGCACATTAAAAAAAATATTTGTGTTCTTTGAGATTAATACAAAGAGGGGGAGGGCGGCCAAGAAGTAACCAAAGAACATTTCCTTTCTTCTCCATTTCTAAACGTACGTTAAGGGTTTTCTCTTGAGGGAGAGATATTTGCGATATTTTTTTCTTATTTTTCATCTTGAAACTCTTCTTCTTCACTATTCAAATCTTCATCTACACTAAAAGTTTCTTCTGAGTCACGATCTTGTTCTTGATCCTGCTGATTGGAATTTGCAGTTTGTTCTTGATGGGGCTTGGAAGGACCTTGTTGTAACTTCGCCTCCTCACCCTCTTGTTGGTTATTTGTGTTGTTCGTACCCTTATCATATAATAACCGTATTACCTTCTCCCTCAAATTCTCTAACTTCTATTCACTTTTTTGAAATACAAGCGTATAGGTTGAAATGGTGGAGCTATTATTGTTGTTGCTTGAGCTTACCAGCGTTGTGTTGTTTGGGTTATCCAAAGATTTGTTGTTGTTGGATGTATTGGTGTTGGTGGCCTGGGCCGTTGATGATGAATTGGATGTGGAGTTCTTTGTTTGGGTGGCCAATTGTGGTTGTTGCACTTGCACCTGGTTCAACAACACCTGATTCTCTTCTTCGGTACGTTCACGACATTTGGTGTTCATGTGCCTCTTGAGATTACTGTGGACATTGGTGGCATAGCCGCACAGTTTGCTACAGAAATACCGGGGTGGTTGGCCACATTCATTTTTCAAATGACACTTGAGACTGTTCTTCCATTTGTAGTTGCGGTTGCAGTTACGACATACCCAGGGCTTCTCAATATCAGCATTATAGATCATATCTTCGGAGTGTTCCAGGGATTCTTTGCGGGTCCTTTGATTTTGGGTAATCATGCGATAGCGACGATCATCGGAAATTGTGGTTCTAAACTCTGTGGCGGATGATGTTGAGGTGGCTGGTTTAATTTCGGTCAAGGAAGAGTTTGCAGCTGAAAGAGGGGCCAAGCCAGGAGGTGCCGCCGCCGACCCAGTTGTGGAGGGTACTTTGGTTTGTATGCTGGTAATGGTTGCCGGTATGGAGCGTAACTTGATTTGTACTGGAGTATTGGGTTGCAATTGCAGCTTCTGGAAATGTTGATGTTTTTCCAACAGCTCTTGGGGATCTTGTACCTCGATTTGGGTAACATAGGGCATTTTGGCGTTGTGTTTGCTCAGAGCCTTAAGTGTTTGCAAAGAGACACGTTTCTTGGCCACCAAAATGCGATTTCTGTTTTGTGAGTCTCCCCCATCGTTGTTGGTGGAGGAATTATTCAAGGCCAACGATTGGGAGGGATCAGTAGTTTGTTGCTGTTGTTGTTGTTGGTACATGTCATCATCATGATCGGCCGAGTTGTCAAAACCAGCGGTGAGAATATCTTCAAACTCTTCTTCTTGTTCTATTTTAACCGAATCCATGGCCCACATCATGGGTGAGGAAAGTTTAATATCATCATAATTCATGGAGCCTTGATCCTCATCCTCCTCAGTGGTTGGTGGTTCATCACCCTCCTCTGGCATTTCCTCCTCATCATCCATGGATGAGGCATTTGAGTGTTCAATTTTAACCACAACTTCAGTCATGCTGTTATTATCCTCAACGGTATCCAATTCAACACCAGCTGCTGCCAAAGCAGCCTGGGGTACAACACCTCGTGAGGCATCAGCCCCAGCTGGAGTGATACAGGTTATTGTTGTACGTCCAATGCTGCCAATTCGGGTCATGGTGGTGGCAGTATTTGGATCCAACATAAGTTTTGATCTTTGTTGGGTGGTCGTCGCCACATTGGTTGGGGTGTTGGTTGTAATATTGGCGGTTGGCATTGCTGGGCCGCCGCCATTGACTGGGGATGGGGCCACCACAGTGGTTGGTGATGCAGCAGCAGCATTTTGAGTGCCTCCTACTATGTTATTATTGTTATTTTTATTGGTTAATTGTTCTGCATTGTTTTAGTTGGGATGATTGGTTAGTAATTCGTTTTGGGAAAATTTTGAAAGCAGTTCAATTGTTGTTGTTGTTGTGAATTTTTGTTATTGTTACAAAAAGAGATGGTGCATCATATTTTTGATTTGTTTCATTTTTTTGAGGTGGTGGGGGGAAAGAGAGAAAATTGAATTTATGTTAGTTAAGCTGTTATGTTGGAGAAAATGCAATTTGTTTCATATATTGAAAACGAAATCAAAAGCAACGAAATCCAAAACGAAAGTTGAAGAAAACAATTTTGTGGAAACAGAAAATACAGACAAACCAAAGTTGGGGCCCAAGAGGCGCAAAGAGGAGTTAAAGATGATAACAACAAAAGCAATAGGAAGGAAGCTTTTCTTAAAAAAAAAATAATAGAAAAGTTAAAATATCTCAAAACTGTAAAAGAAAATAATTATTAAAAAAATAATATCAAATTTATATATAAAAAATAATTCTTAAAAAGTAATATCAAATTTGTATATAAAAAAATTATTAAAAAGTAATGTGAAATTTATATATAAAAAATAATTATTAAAAAATAATATAAAATTCATATAAAAATAATATTTTCAATTTTTTAACTGCAAAGAAAAAATAAGAAATTATTTTTATAATATCAAAAAAAATAAAATAACTTAAAAAATAAATTAAAAAAAAAATATTTTTCAAATTTTTTATACGTCATCCAAATTTTATTTTGAACAACCAGACTAAACATTTTTATTTTAAAAATTTACACAAAACTTGGACTTGGGTTCTTCTAGAAGACTACTCATATCTAGAGAAGACTCCCTTAGGACAGCTTTTGTCTATATAAGACTCCCTAAAGAGGTCTTCTATCTGTAGAAGGCTCCGTAAGCAGATTTTCTATCAATAGAAAGAAGCTTTCCTTAGGACGCCTTCTAGTAATCGAAGACATACTTAGTAGAACCTCTATCTATATAAAGCCCCTTTAAGAACTTTTTAAGCTATAGAAAATTCCCTGGATAATTTTTAAGCTCTACAAGGCTCCATTAGGTAGTCTTTCACCTACAGAAATCTCCTGTAGGGAGTCTTCTAGCTGTAGAAAGATGTCTTCTAGCTACAGAAGACTCAATAGGAGGCATTCCATTAAAAGGTGTTTTATCTTTAGAAGACTGCCTTCGGAAGTTTTCTCTAAATTCCCTGGAACGTTTTTAAGCTATACAAGACTCCATTAGAAAGTATTTTACCTATAGAAATATCCTCTAGGGAGTCTTCTAGCTATAGAAAGATGTCTTCTAGCTACAGAAGACTCAATAGGAGGTATTCTAGCTACAGAAGGTTCCATTAAGAGGTGTTTTATCTTTAGAGGACTGCCTTTGGAGGTTTTCTTTAAGCTATACAACACTCAATTAGGAAGTCTACTACAGAAAACTCTTCTAGGAAGTATTTTATCAATAGAAGACTCCATTAAGAAGGTCATCCAGCTATAGAAGACTCCCTAGGAAGGTCTTCTAGCTACAAAAGACTCTCTTAGAAGGAATTCTAAATATAGAAGGCTTCATTAGGGGGTGTTCCATCTGTAGAAAACTCTCTTCGGTGGTCTTCTGTCAACAGAAGACTCCATAAGGAGGTTTAATAACTAGAAGAGGCAACTTTAGGAGCTCTTCTCTCTTCTATAGACAGAAGACCTCCTAAGAAAGTCTTCTATAGATAGAGAGTCTTCTCTAAATAGATGACTTTATAAGAGAGTCTTCTATAAATAGAAGACTTTCTGAGAGGGTCTTCTAGTGGATAGATGATCTATTTAGGGAGCCTTCTATAGATAGAAGGCCTCCAAAGAGGCTATCCTATAGATAGAAGACTCTAAGAGAGTCTTCTACAAATAGAAGACTTTCTAAGAGAGTCTTCTACAAATGGAAGACTTCCTAAGAGTGTCTTCTATATATAGAAGACCCCCTAAGAGATTCGTCTATAGATAGAAAACTTTCTAAGAGAGTCTTCTATAAATAGAAGACTTTCTAAGAGAGTCTTCTGTAGATAGAAGACCTCCTAAGAGAGTCTTCTATAGATAGAAGACTTTCTAAGAGAGTCTTCTATAGATAGAAGACGTCCTAAGAGAGTCTTCTACAGATAGAAGACCCCCTAAGAGAGTCGTCTATAGATAGAAAACTTTCTAAGAGAGTCTTCTATAAATAGAAGACTTTCTAAGAGAGTCTTCTGTAGATAGAATACCTCCTAAGAGAGTCTTCTATAGATAGAAGACTTTCTAAGAGAGTCTTCTATAGATAGAAGACGTCCTAAGAGAGTCTTCTACAGATAGAAGACCCCCTAAGAGAGTCGTCTATAGATAGAAAACTTTCCAAGAGAGTCTTCTATAAATAGAAGACTTTCTAAGAGAATCTTCTGTAGATAGAAGACCTCCTAAGAGAGTCTTCTATAGATAGAAAAATTTCTAAGAGAGTCTTCTATACATAGAAAACTTTCTAAGAGAGTCTTCTGTAGATAGAAGACCTCCTAAGAGAGTCTTCTACAAATAGAAGACCCCCTAAGAGAGTCGTCTATAGATAGAAAACTTTCTAAGAGAGTCTTCTATAAATAGAAGAATTTCTAAGAGAGTCTTCTGTAGATAGAAGGCCTCCTAAGTCTTCTATAAATAGAAAACCTCCTAAGAGAGTCTTCTATAGATAGAAGACTTTCTAATAGAGTTTCTATGAATAGATGATTTCTAAGAGAGTCTTCTATAATTAGAAGACTTTCTAAGAGAGTCTTCTATAAATAGAAGACCTCCTAAGAGAGTCTTCTATAGATAGAAGACCTCCTAAGAGAGTCTTTTATAGACAGAAGACCTTCTAAGAGAGTCTTCTATAGATAGAAGACCTCCTAAGAGAGTCGTTTATAGATAGAAGACCTCCTAAGAGAATCTTCTATAGATAGAAGACCTCCTAAGAGAGTCTTTTATAGATAGAAGACTTTCTAAGAGAGTTTGTATGAATAGATGATTTTCTAAGAGAGTCTTTTAATGATAGAAGACCCCCTAAGCGAGTCTTCTAAAGATAGAAGACCCCTAAGAGAGTCTTCTATAAATAGAAGACTTTCTAAGAGAGTCTTCTATAGATAGAAGACCCCCTAAGAGAGTCTTCTATAAATAGAAGACCCCCTAAGCGAGTCTTCTAAAGATAGAAGACCCCTAAGAGAGTCTTCTATAAATAGAAGACTTTCTAAGAGAGTCTTCTATAAATAGAAGACTTTCTAAGAGAGTCATCTATAGATCGAAGACCTCCTAAGAGAGTCTTTTGCATATAGAAGACTTTCTAATAGAGTTTCTATGAATAGATGATTTCCTAGGAGAGTCTTCTATAAATAGATGTCTTTCTAAGAGAGTCTTCTATAGATAGAAGACCTTCTAAAAGAGTCTTCTATAGATAGAAGACTTTCTAAGAGAGTCTTCTATAGATAGAAGGCCTCCTAAGAGAGTCTTCTATAAATAGAAGACTTTCTAAGAGAGTCTTCTATAGATAGGAGACCTCCTAAGAGAGTCTTCTATAAATAGAAGACTTTCTAAGAGAGTCTTCTATAAATAGAAGACTTTCTAAGAGAGTCATCTATAGATCGAAGACCTCCTAAGAGAGTCTTTTGCATATAGAAGACTTTCTAATAGAGTTTCTATGAATAGATGATTTCCTAGAAGGGTCTTCTATAAATAGATGTCTTTCTAAGAGAGTCTTCTATAGATAGAAGACCTTCTAAAAGAGTCTTCTATAGATAGAAGACTTTCTAAGAGAGTCTTCTATAAATAGAAGACTTTCTAAGAAAGTCTTCCAATAAATATATGATCTATTTAGGGAGTTTTCTATACATAGAGGATCTACTAAGAGAGCCTTTGATAAATAGAAGACCTCATAAGAGAATCTTCTATCGATAGAAGAACTCCTAGGGAGTTTTCTATTTCCAAAATACCTCCTAAGGGAGTCTTTTATAGTTAAAGGACCTCCTGTGAGAGTCTTCTATAAATAGAAGACCCCCTTAGGAAGTCTTTTATAGGTAGAAGTCCTACTTAAGAAGTTTTATTCAAAAGACGCCTTTAGGAGATCTTCTATCTATAGAATATTCACTAATGGGGTCTTCTAGGTATAAAAGACTCACTAATGGGGTCTTCTATCCATAGAAGACTCCATAAGAGGGTCTTCTAACCATAGAAGACTTTCTAATGGGACCTCCATGGACTACTTTCTAAAGGGTTCTCCTAACAAATTAATTAACAAATTCAATATTTTCTAATATTGTGATTTCAACGATAATCTGGCTTGACTATTAAAAAACATATCTCCACACTTATTGCGTTTTAAGTAAGCGACCACCACGATCACAACGTAGAAACATCCGGCAAGTGACCTGCACGGTCACAATGTTGAAAAATCGGGTAAGTGACCTGCACGGTCACAACGTTAAAATTATCAATAATTGACCTTAAAATATTCAGTAGGTGACCTCCACGATCACAACGTTCACAAATCCTGCAAGTGACCTGCACGGTCACAATATTCAAATCAATAACCTTGACCTTCACGATCATAATGCTTAAATTATTAATTGATTTCCACGTTCAAAAATATTAAATTTGATCCTGAGATTTAGATGATCCCTTAGACAATTTTTAAATTGATTCCAAAGATGACAACAAGTGGTCTCCACAACCACATAAGAATATACAAATTAAGAGAGCAAATAATAATAATCGCAAATAAACTTAATTTAAAAAATAATAATTAATATTAAAAATTAAATAATATGAATATATACAAATAAATATAGGCTAAAAGGCTATAAAGAGAAAAAACATATTTAATTAAAAAAGCACAATGTTGGAAAATACAACAAATTTAAAAAAAAAATATATATAAAAAAAAAAACAAAATTCCAAATACTTGTAAGCCGAAAACTTACCGCTTGTGTTCTCGCTATACGATTTTTCCAAAATCGATTGATCGGCCAACATTAACCAATTGCGTACCCGGATGCGTGATTCATTTTGGGCAGATGTTTGAGTGGCATTATTGGTATCATCTTGAGGAGTATCTAAGGGGGAGGGAAAAGAGAGAATGGAAAAGACATGTTAATATAAAGAAATAAATATTCAAATTATAATTAATTAAAAATATTATTACTTAACTATATAATTAAATATATGTTATGCTTAAAATTTTATTTGAAAAATTTCAAATTACTTTTGAGATTTTTTTTAAGAAGAGATAATTTTTTTTTTAATTTTTCAAGAGGTGTAAAGGTTTTCTATTTGGGAGGAAATTACAAAAATTACTTAAAAAACAGCGGGAAAGTAAACAAAATGGAAACCAAAAAAAGAAGTAAAAAAGAAAAAAAGCAAGTTGAAATTTTACAAAAAATAATAATAAATAAAATAAAATAAAGAAATAAAATTAAAAAAGTACTTACTGTTTGTGTGTGGTAGAGAAAACAAAAGTGAAACAAAAAAATGTGTAATTGTTGGTGGGGTGAATGTCTTTAAATTAAAAAAAAAAAGAAATTCGAAAAAAATAATAAATGCTACAAAAAAAATTATAAATTTTTCTTACTAAATGGTAAACAAAAATTGGCACATTATTTAATATTTTTTTTTTTGAGAAGAAAATCCATTAAAAATTTTTTGTTTTTTTTTTTTATAACTTTATTTTACAAATATAAAATGTTTTGTTGCGTTTTTTACAATTTTTACACTTTTAAAAAAATTTTTCTCGTTTAAAGTAATTTTTATAAAATAGTATATGTATTTATTTAGATATATGTTTTGTATATAAAAAAAAATGGGAGAGGAAAAAAATAAAACTTATCAGCTAATTATTTTTTCTTTACTGTATTGAGTATTGTAATTTGTTTTACGTTTTTTTTTATTTTTTTTATAGAAAAAAAAATATGTATAACTTAAATATGTTTCATATTTCGAAAAAATGTATATATTGTACAAGAGTTTGTTTTTGTTTTTCTTTCTTTTTAGCGTAAAATAAAAACATAATTTTAAAAGATTTTTATTTTGAGCAAAATTGAAAAATATTTTTTCAGATTTTTTTTTTCTTTTTGCTGGAATTTCGTTGTGGAATACCTTTGGGAATTTGAAATTTTTTATTAAAATTTTGAATTATATATCTTTTGTATTTATGAATTAAAACATTCTTCAAATATCGAAAGAAAACTGTATTCGAATTCAAAAATATCAAAAAATACCCCTTTGGGAGGTCTTATAGCTACAGAAGAAACCGTTAGGAGGACTTTTATCTATAGAAGAACCCTTTAGGAGGTCTTCTATTTATAGAAGACCCCTTTAGGAGGTCTTCTATTTATAGAAGACCCCTTTAAGAGGTCTTCTATTTATAGAAGACCCCTTTAGGATGTCTTCTATCTATCGATGACCCCTTTAGCAGGTCTTCTATCTATCGAAGACCTCTTTAGGAGGTCTACTATCTATAGAATACCCCTTTAGGAAGTCTTCTATCTATAGAAGACCCCTTTAGGAGGTCTTCTATATATAGAAGACCCCTTTAGGATTTAATTTTATTTTATTTCTTTAGGAGGTCTTCTATATATAGAAGACCCCTTTGGGAGGTCTTCTATCTATAGAAGTCCGATTTAGAAGGTCTTCTATCTATAGAAGACCCCTTTAGGAGGTCTTCTATCTATAGAAGACCCCTTTGGGAGGTCTTGTATCTACAGAAGACCTCTTTAGGAGGCCTTCTATCTATATAATACCACTTTAGGATGTCTTCTATCTATAGAAGACCCATTTAGGAAGTCTTCTATCTATAGAAGACCCCTTTAGGATGTCTTCTATCTATCGAAGACCGCTTTAGGAGGTCTTCTATCTATAGAAGAGCCCTTTAGAAGGTCTTCTATCTATAGAAGACCCCTCTAGAAGGTGTTCTATCTATAGAAGACCCCTCTAGAAGGTGTTCTATCTATAGAAGACCCCTTTAGGAAGTCTTCTATCTATAGAAGACCCCTTTAGGAAGTCTTCTATCTATAGAAGACCTCTTTAGGAGGTCTTCTATCTATAGAAGACCCATTTAGGAAGTCTTCTATCTATAGAAGACCCATTTAGGAAGTCTTCTATCTATAGAAGACCCCTTTAGGAAGTCTTCTATCTATAGAAGACCTCTTTAGGAGGTCTTCTATCTATAGAAAACCCATTTAGGAGGTCTTCTTTCTATAGAAGACTGCTTTAGAAGGTCTTCTATCTATAGAAGACCCATTTAGGAGGTCTTCTATCTACAGAAGACCCCTTTAGGATGACTTCTATCTATCGAAGACCGCTTTAGGAGGTCTTCTATCTATAGAAGACCCCTTTAGGATGTCTTCTATCTATCGAAGACCCCTTTAGGATGTCTTCTATCTATCGAAGACCCCTTTAGGAGGTCTTCTATCTATAGAAGACCCCTTTAGGAAATCTTCTATCTATAGAATACTCCTTTAGGAGGTCTTCTATCTATAGAAGACCCCTTTAGGAGGTCTTGTATCTATAGATAGAAAACCTCCGAACGGGGTCTACTATAAATAGAAGACCTCCTAAAGGGGTCTTCTATAAATAGAAGACCTCCTAAAGGGGTCTTCTATAAATAGAAGACCTCCTAAAGGGGCCTTCTATAAGTAGAAGACGTCCTAAAGGGATCTTCTATAAATAGAAGACCTCCTAAAGGGGTCTTCTATAGATAGAAAACCTCCTAAAGGGGTCTACTATAAATAGAAGACCTTCTAAAGGGATCTTCTATAAATAGAAGACCTCCTAAAGGGGTCTTATATAGATAGAAGACCTCCTAAAGGGATCTTCTATAAATAGAAGACCTCCTAAAATGGTCTTCTATAAGTAGAAGACCTCCTAAAGGGATCTTCTATAAATAGAAGACCTCCTAAAGGGGTCTTCTATAAGTAGAAGACGTCCTAAAGGGATCTTCTATAAATAGAAGACCTCCTAAAGGGGTCTTCTATAAATAGAACACCTCCTAAAGGGGTCTTCTATAAATAGAAAACCTCCGAACGGGGTCTTCTATAAATAGAAGACCTACTAAAGGGGTCTACTATATATAGAAGACCTCCTAAAGGGGTCTTCTAAAAGTAGAAGACGTCCTAAAGGGGTCTTCTATAAATAGAAGACCTTCTAAAGAGGTCTTCTATAAATATAAGACCTCCTAAAGGGGTCTTCTGGAAATAGAAGACCTCCTAAAGGGGTCTCCTATAAATAGAAGACCTCCTAAAGGGGTCTTCTATAAATAGAAGACCTCCTAAAGGGGTCTTCTATAAATAGAAGACCTCCTAAAGGGGTCTTCTATAAATAGAAGATAAATATAAGACCTCCTAAAGGGGTCTTCTATAAATAGAAGACCTTCTAAAGGGGTCTTCTATAAATAGAAGACCTCCTAAAGGGATCTTCTATAAATAGAAGACCTCCTAAAGGGGTCTTCCATAAATAGAAGACCTTCTAAAGGGGTCTTCTGTAGATAGAAGATCTCCTAAAGGTGTCTTCTATAAGTAAAAGGCCTCCTAAAGGGGTCTTCTATAAATAGAAGACCTCCTAAAGGGGTCTTTTATATATAGAAGACCTCCTAAAGGGGTCTTATATAAATAGAAGACCTCCTAAAGGGGTCTTTTATATATAGAAGACCTCCTAAAGGGGTCTTGTATAGATAGAAGACTTCCTAAAGGAGTCTGCTATAAATAAAAGGCTCTTCTGTAAATAGAAGACCTCATAAAGGGGTCTTCTATAAATAGAAGACCTCCTAAAGGGGTCTTTTATAAATAGAAAACCTCCTAAAGGGGTCTTATATAGATAGAAGACCTCCTAAAGGAGTCTTCTATATATAGAAGACCTTCTAAGGGGGTCTTCCATAAATAGAAAACCTCCCAAAAGGGGTCTTCCATACATAGAAGTCCTCCTTAAGGGGTCTTCTATAAATAGAAGACCTCCTAAAGGGGTCTCCTATAAATATAAGACCTCCTAAAGGAGTCTTCTATAAATAGAAGACCTCCTAAAAGGGTCTTCTATAAATAGAAGACCTCCTAAAGGGGTCTTTTATAGATAGAATACCTCCTAAAGGTGTCTTCTATAGATAGAAAACCTCCCAAAGGGGTCTTCTATAAATATAAGTCCTCCTAAAGGGGTCTACTATAAATAGAAGACTTACTAAAGGGGCGTTCTATAAGTAGAAGACGTCCTAAAGGGATCTTCTATAAATAGAAGACCTCCTAAAGGGGTCTTCAATAAATAGAACACCTCCTAAAGGGGTTTTCTATAAATAGAAAACCTCCTAAAGGGGTCTTCTATAAATAAAAGATCTCCTAAGGGGGTCTGCTATAAATAGAAGACCTCCTAAAGGGGTATTCTATAAATAGAAGACAGCCTAAAGGGGTCTTCTATAAATAGAAGACCTCCTAAAGGGGTCTTCTATAGATAGAAGACCTCCTAAAGGGGTCTACTATAAATAGAAGACCTTCTAAAGGAATCTTCTATAAATAGAAGACCTCCTAAAGGGGTCTTATATAGATAGAAGACCTCCTAAAGGGATCTTCTATAAATAGAAGACCTCCTAAAATGGTCTTCTATAAGTAGAAGACCTCCTAAAGGGATCTTCTATAAATAGAAGACCTCCTAAAGGGGTCTTCTATAAGTAGAAGACGTCCTAAAGGGATCTTCTATAAATAGAAGACCTCCTAAAGGGGTCTTCTATAAATAGAACACCTCCTAAAGGGGTCTTCTATAAATAGAAAACCTCCGAACGGGGTCTTCTATAAATAGAAGACCTACTAAAGGGGTCTACTATATATAGAAGACCTCCTAAAGGGGTCTTCTAAAAGTAGAAGACGTCCTAAAGGGGTCTTCTATAAATAGAAGACCTTCTAAAGAGGTCTTCTATAAATATAAGACCTCCTAAAGGGGTCTTCTGGAAATAGAAGACCTCCTAAAGGGGTCTCCTATAAATAGAAGACCTCCTAAAGGGGTCTTCTATAAATAGAAGACCTCCTAAAGGGGTCTTCTATAAATAGAAGACCTCCTAAAGGGGTCTTCTATAAATAGAAGATAAATATAAGACCTCCTAAAGGGGTCTTCTATAAATAGAAGACCTTCTAAAGGGGTCTTCTATAAATAGAAGACCTCCTAAAGGGATCTTCTATAAATAGAAGACCTCCTAAAGGGGTCTTCCATAAATAGAAGACCTTCTAAAGGGGTCTTCTGTAGATAGAAGATCTCCTAAAGGTGTCTTCTATAAGTAAAAGGCCTCCTAAAGGGGTCTTCTATAAATAGAAGACCTCCTAAAGGGGTCTTTTATATATAGAAGACCTCCTAAAGGGGTCTTATATAAATAGAAGACCTCCTAAAGGGGTCTTTTATATATAGAAGACCTCCTAAAGGGGTCTTGTATAGATAGAAGACTTCCTAAAGGAGTCTGCTATAAATAAAAGGCTCTTCTGTAAATAGAAGACCTCATAAAGGGGTCTTCTATAAATAGAAGACCTCCTAAAGGGGTCTTTTATAAATAGAAAACCTCCTAAAGGGGTCTTATATAGATAGAAGACCTCCTAAAGGAGTCTTCTATATATAGAAGACCTTCTAAGGGGGTCTTCCATAAATAGAAAACCTCCCAAAAGGGGTCTTCCATACATAGAAGTCCTCCTTAAGGGGTCTTCTATAAATAGAAGACCTCCTAAAGGGGTCTCCTATAAATATAAGACCTCCTAAAGGAGTCTTCTATAAATAGAAGACCTCCTAAAAGGGTCTTCTATAAATAGAAGACCTCCTAAAGGGGTCTTTTATAGATAGAATACCTCCTAAAGGTGTTTTCTATAGATAGAAAACCTCCCAAAGGGGTCTTCTATAAATATAAGTCCTCCTAAAGGGGTCTACTATAAATAGAAGACTTACTAAAGGGGCGTTCTATAAGTAGAAGACGTCCTAAAGGGATCTTCTATAAATAGAAGACCTCCTAAAGGGGTCTTCAATAAATAGAACACCTCCTAAAGGGGTTTTCTATAAATAGAAAACCTCCTAAAGGGGTCTTCTATAAATAAAAGATCTCCTAAGGGGGTCTGCTATAAATAGAAGACCTCCTAAAGGGGTATTCTATAAATAGAAGACAGCCTAAAGGGGTCTTCTATAAATAGAAGACCTCCTAAAGGGGTCTTCTATAGATAGAAGACCTCCTAAAGGGGTCTTCTATAAATAAAAGACCTCCTAAAGGGGTCTTCTATAAATAGAAGACCTCCCAAAGGGGTCTTTTATAAATAGAAGGCCTCCTATAGGGGTCTTCTATTTTTAATTTTTAATTTCAATTTTTATTTATTTTTAAATCCCAAATGGCATTTTGATTTCAATTCTGTTTACAATTGTGATAAAAAATTAACAATTATACATATTTTTAAAGATTAATATTTTTTAATGCTAAAGAAAATCTAAAAAAAATTATTTCTTTTTTTATTTTGAAAAAAATAAGCCCATCACCAATTAGAACCAATTTGTTTATATATATTTAATTAATTTTTAAAAAGAGTATATAGAAGATATGTTTATAACAAAACAAACAAAAATTATAAAATTATGTAAATTGTAAAAAAATAAATTAAAAAAAAAAAAACATTTGAACTATTGTGGGAAAAACGGGTTTTTCTTGTATATAAAAAAATACTATATAAATTAAAGAAGAATATAAAATTTCTTCTTAGGCGGTTTTGTGGGTTTGAGTGGGTTGTTGGTTGGTTTATGGAATGTTGTTATTTTTTTAAGAAAAAAAAAAAATATAATAATATAAATAAATTAAGGGCTGTTTTCTCTTTTTATATATATTTAAAAATATATATTGTATATAAAAATAAATAGTTAAACATATAAATTAAGTTTTAATTCTAGAAAAGTAAACATAAATTACTATTTTGTGACGTTTCGTTTTTGTTTAAGAGTTGAGTTGTGTGTGTGTGTGTGGCAGAGCTAAATTTGTTGTTATGAACTGTTTCTTTTTTGTGGGGGGCGGTTGAAAGGAGAAGCCAGCCCCAAATGGTAAGCACAGCTTGCCATTGGGCAGCTTAGCTGAGAAGTAAAATTTAAAGCTGTAAATTTGAAATTCCTATGGTTTTTGTTTTTTTTTTTTTGTTCTATGGAATTAAAAAATAAAAATATTATACATAATTTCTTTTGTTTTTTTTTTTGTGATTTTTTGTTTTGTTAAAAATATAACACAAACTAAGTACCTGAGGTTTTTTGTTTCATATTTTCCTTTATAAAAATTGTTTTTTGTTTTTTCTTTAATTTTGTATTTTTTTTTTTTTAACTTAAAACCTAAAAACTGCTTAAAAATCTCTGTAGAAAAATAATATTATTAATATATGGAAATTGTAAACAACATAAAATAAAATATAAATATTTTTATGGCTTGTCTCATAATTTTTTTAAGGGCCCTAAAGCAACACAAAGATTTTGAAAATTAATGGATTTTAGAAAAATTGCCAACAAATTTTAAATTTGTGCTTTCTTATTTTGTTTTTATAAACTTTTAAAGTTTTTGTTTTTTTTGTGGAATTTTTTTGAAACAAGTTTTGTTTTTTCTTAAAGCGGTTTTTGTTATTGTTACCCCGATTGGTGTTTGCTTGGCTTTTTTGTATAAGAAAAATTTAACTTAAAATCTAATATTAGAATCCTGAATGTTTTTCTAAAGGCACTTTTGAATTTGTTTTTTACTTTTTCTAATTAAATAAATATAGAAAATATAATGGAAAATCAATTGGAATGTTTTATTGGGTGTGTCTTAGTTAGTTGTCTTTTTTTGCTAATTAATTATTTTTTAATTCAGTTTGTGAGGTATTTCTGTGTTGCAAGAAACGTGACTATATTGAAAAAATGGCCACATGACATGAATTGTTTTAATTTAGAATCTTTTTTCCCATTATTCCTTCCTTAAAGAGTCGTGGTCCATTTGAAAAAAAATCACTAATTATGACTCGTTGACTTATTCGTTGCATTTTCATTTCTTTTTTGCTTTCTTCAATTTAAATCTAAAAAATAATAATATTGCCTTTAAAATTATCATTTGTAAATATAATTAATTCTAATTAATTTTTTTTCAATATTTTATATTTAAAAAAAGCTACGGTTTTCAAAATATCCACTGAGAATTTTTTTGCTATTAATTACATTTTGAACCGGTTGAAATTCTTCTGGAGAAATTTAAAAATAAATATTATACGCGGGAGGAATGTATTGGGTTTCCTTTTTGTTGTTGTTGTTTTCTTTAAAATACTAAAAAACTATATCACGGTTTAAGTTTTGTAATGTTTTGTCAAAAGGAAATGAAAATTCAAAAGAGAAATTCGTATTCAAACTAAATTATTGAAAAAAATGGGGCTCAGGTTTGGAATCTGTTTACATTGGTTTCGAAAAACCGGCTTTCGAAGTAAATTAACAAATAAAATTAATTCTTATGTAATGCTTATATAATAATAATTGGAATATCATTGTCTTTTTTTTAATTGTAAATAGAATGTCTTGTTGGTGTTTTAAATTAAGGAATGCCAGAAGTATTTTTTTCTTTCTTCATTAATATATAACTAAAAAAATACATAAAATGGGTGTAAAGTTTAACAAATTGCAAAAAAGGGAATGGCATTTTTTTTTGTTTATCTCTCTCATATGTGAGCGTTTTGGGGGAAGATTTGTTTTCAATTCCCTGATTTTTTTAAATTATTTAAAATATTGATGATTAACAAACAAAAACAATTATTTAAAAAAAAATATTTTAAAAATTTGGCACACTTGTTTCCATTTGTCACAAACGTTGTGGTTGTTGGTTGTGATTAGAACAAAAATATATGTATATGTATATTCTCTTTTACAGGTAGTTGTCTATATAGATTTAGATATCTATAATTAATTTCCCTGATTTGTATTTCATTGTGTTTTTTTTTAATTATGTGTATTTACATTGGTGAAAGAAAAGTTATAAAAAATGGAATATTGAAAGATTACTAGATTTAGAAACTTCAATTTTGGATAAAAGAAAAAATATTATGCAAAATTTTCAAAAATTAATTAATTTCAAAAAATTATATTAATTTTATAAAACTGCATTAATTTTATAAAATTAAATTGAATTTATATAAATCAAAAAAAAAATTGAATTAAATTAATTTAATAAAATTAATAAATTAAATTAATTTATTAAAATCAAATCAAATTAATTTAATTTTATTCATTTTATAAAATCAATTTAAATTTATGAAATTAATTTAATTTTATGAAATTAATTTATTTTTATTAAATTAATTTAATTAATTAAACAACAAATTAATTTAAATAATTAATTTAATTTTATTAAATTATTTTGATCTTTAATTAAATTGAATTAATGCAATCCATTAATTTTAATTAAATTAAATTAATTTAATTTAATATTATTAAATTTTTTGCTTTATTCTTATTTAAGTCAATTTTATGAAATTAATTTTAAAAAATTAATTAATTTTAAATTAGTTTAATTAATTAATTTAGTTTATTTAATTCAAAATTAATTTTAATTAATTAAAAATTAATTTTTATGAATTAGAAATTAGTTTTAATTAATTCAAAATTAATTTTAATTAATTCAAAATTAATTTCATTAAGTTCAAAATTAATTTAAATTAATACAAAATTAATTTTAATTAATTCAAAATTAATTTTAATTAATTCAAAATAAATTTTAATTAATTCAAAATTAATTTTAATTAATTAATTAATTTAATAATTTAAATTAATCTAATTAAAATTAATTTTTAATTAATTTAATTAAAATTAATTTTTAATTAATTTAATTAAAATTAATTTTTAATTAATTTAATTAAAATTAATTTTTAATTAATTTAATTAAAATTAATTTTTATTTAATTTAATTAAAATTAATTTTTAATTAATTTAATTAAAATTAATTTTTAATTAATTTAATTAAAGTTAATTTTTAATTAAGTTAATTTTAATTAAATTAATTTTAATTAATTAATTTAATAATTGAAATTAATTTTAATTAATTAATTTAATAATTGAAATTAATTTAATTAATTAATTTAATAATTGAAATTAATTTAATTAATTAATTTAAATTAATTTAATTAAAATAAATTTTTAATTAATTTAGTTAAAATAAATGTTTAATTAATTTAGTTAAAATAAATTTTTAATTAATTTAGTTAAAATAAATGTTTAATTAATTTAATTAAAATAAAATTTTAATTAATTTAATTAAAATTAATTTTTAATTAATTTAAATTAATTAAAATTAATTTTTAATTAATTTAATTAAAATTAATTTTTAATTAATTTAATTAAAATTAATTTTTAATTAATTTAATTAAAATTAATTTTTAATTAATTAAAATTAATTTTTAATTAATTAAAATTAATTTTTAATTAATTAAAATTAAAATTAATTTTTAATTAATTCAAAGTTAATTTTAATTAATACAAAATTTATTTTAATAAATTCAAAATTAATTTTAATTAATTTAATCATTTTAATTAATTTTTAATTAATTTAATAATTTAAATTAATTTAATTAAAATTAATTTTGAATTATAAATAGAAGACCTCCTAAAGGGGTCTTCTATAAATGGAAAACTTTCTAAAGGGGCATGCTATAAATAGAGGTCCTCCTAAAGGATTCTTCTATAGATAGAAAACCTCCCAAAGGGGTCTTCTATACATAGAAGTCCTCCTAAAGGAGTCTTCTATAAATAGACGACCTCCTAAAGGGGTCTTCTGTAGATAGAAGACCTTCTAAAGGGGTCTTCCATAAATTGATGACCTCCTAAAGGGGTCTTCTGTAGATAGAAGATCTCCTAAAGAGGTCTTCTATGAACAGAAGACCTCCTAAAGGGGTCTCCTATAAATAGAAGACATCCTAAAGGGGTCTTTTATAAATAGAAGACCTCCTAAAGGAGTATTTTATAAATAGAAGACATCCTAAAGGAGTCTTTTATAAATAGAAGACCTCCTAAAGGAGTCTTTTATAAATAGAAGACCTCCTAAAGGAGTCTTCTATATATATATAGAGTCTTCTATCTATATAAGACCTTCTAAAGGGGTCTTTTATAAATAGAAGACCTCCTAAAGGGGCCTTTTATAAATAGAAGGCCTCCTAAAGGGGTCTTTTTTAAATAGAAGACCTCCTAAAGGGGTCTTTTATAAATAGAAGACCTCCTAAAGGAGTCTTTTATAAATAGAAGACCTCCTAAAGGAATCTTCTATATATAGAAGACCTCCTAAATGAGTCTTCTATATATAGAAGACCTCCTAAAGGAGGCTTCTATATATAGAAGATCTCCTAAAGGAGTCTTCTATATATATATAAGACCTTCTAAAGGGGTCTTTTATAAAAAGAAGGCCTCCTAAAGGGGCCTTTTATAAATAGAAGGCCTCCTAAAGGGGTCTTTTATAAATAGAAGACCTCCTAAAGGGGTCTTTTATAAATAGAAGACCTCCTAAAGGGGTCTTTTATAAATAGAAGATCTCCTAAAGGAGTCTTCTATCTATATAAGACCTTCTAAAGGGGTCTTCCATAAATAGAAGACCTTCTAAAGGGGTCTTCTAATTCAAAATTAATTTTAATTAATTCAAAATTTCTTTTAAATTATTCAAAATTAATTTTAAATTATTCAAAATTAATTTTAAATTATTCAAAATTAATTTTAATTAATTAAAAAATAATTTTAATTAATTGAAAATTAATTTTAATTAACTAAAAACTAATTTTAATTAATTAAAAATTTATTTTAAATTAAAATTAAATTTAAATTTAATTTTTTAAAATTAAAAATTTTAATTAATTCAAAATTAATTTTAATTAATTCAAAATTAATTTTAATTAATTATAAATTAATTTTAATTAATTATAAATTAATTTTAATTAATTCAAAATTAATTTTAATTCAATTAATTAAAATTTAAAGTTAATTTTAATTAATACAAAATTTATTTTAATTAATTCAAAATTAATTTTAATTAATTTAATCATTTTGAATTAATAAAAATTAATTTTGAATTAATTAAAATTAATTTTGAATTAATTAAAATTAATTTTGAATTAATAAAAATTAATTAAAATTAATTTTGAATTAATTGAAATTAATTTTGAATTAGTTAAAATTAATTAAACTAATTTCTAAAAATAAACTTAAGTTTTTAATTAAACTAATTTTTAAAATTAATTAATTTAATAAAATTAATTCCATAAAATTAAATTAAATTAAATTAAATTAGAATAAAATAAAAAATTATATAATATTAATTTAATTTAAACTGAATTAATTTAATAAAATTAATTTAAAAAAAATAATTTTAATTTTAATGAATTGCATTAATTCAATTTAATTAAATTAATCAAAATAATTTAATAAAATTAAATTCAATTTAATTAAATTTTATTTATTAAAAATTAATTTTAAATTATTAATTTAATTTTAAATAATTAATTTAATTCAAATTACTTTAATAATTGAAATTAATTTAATTCAAATTAATTTTTAATCATTTAAAATAATTTTTTTTTTAATAAATATTTAATTCAATTGAAATTAAACTTCTTTATCTCAAATTTCTTTCAATATTCCATTTTTAAACAAAAACCTTTCTTCACCATATTTCTCAGTGATTTAACATTCGTTTCTCTTATTTTTTTAATTACCTTAAAAAAATGTTTTCCTCCATCTTAATACATTTGTGTTTTCTTTCATTCATTTAAATATGTATGTATATGTATAAAAATAATAAAAAATAAATTATTTTATATATTCCCTGATACAAAAATAAAGAAGAATCTCTCTCACTTACAACTAAAAATATATATTTTTCCATTTTGTAGAAAAAAATCTTAAGAAAATATAAAAAAATTTGTTACCACTCTGCGCTATTGGAAAAGAATAAAAAAAACCTTTAAAAGATGAGGAGAGGCACCATTCGTTGTGTGTGTGTGTGTTGTATACATGTGGTGTTTGCTTATGAGAAATGTTGACGTAATTCAGCCACTGCTGTTGAAGAATCATCACCACTAACACTGGAACCACCAACGCCTACCGTACTGCCGCCGCCGCCACCACCTCCAGCAGCTGCCGCTGCTGCTGCTGCACCAGCCAACTGTGAACCTATGGTGGCTGTGGTAAAACTTTTCAAATCTTCCACTTTAAAGAATTTCTCTTTATGCATACGCTCCATGTGGCGGCCAATGTGCATTTTTTGCTTGGCCCTGTACACACAGAAGGGACACTGGAATTGTGGTTCCTTGCCACATTCCCATTTTTGATGATTACGCAGTGAAGATTTCAATTTATAGAGGCGACCACATTCGGGACAAGGATGACCAGCACCATTGCCAGCACCACCAAGGCCGCCGGCCCCGCCTCCTGCACCTCCCACACCCAAAGCCGCAGCACTGGACAGACTTAGGCCACCATTACCACCAGCATTTATAAGATTGTTCATGGCATTAATGCTATTCAAAATGTTGATACTTAAACCAGCAGTACCCACATCAGCAAAGGCAGAATGATAATCGCCTGCACTTAGATTTCCCGGTGTGGGATCATCAGAATAACTATTATCACTCATGTTGCCGCTGTTATTGGCCGCCTGGGCAGTTTTTTCGGCAGCAGCTTTTAACATTAAAACTGTAGCCTCTTCCTGGGTTAAATGTTTCAATTTACCACCGGAGGGTGTGGTTGTTATGTTGGTGGCGGTGGTATTATTGGAATTTGTGGTCTTATCTTTATCACTGGCCGATGAACAATTTAGTGGGGTACTTGAATTACCCTGCTGTACAGTTGGTGCTTCACTATTACTTAACTCATTTGGGGGTGTGGGTGAACCGGAGAGATTTGATCTCTTTAAAGGTGATTTTAATTCAATTTTACATATATCACGGGCATTAATGCCATTACCGGTTGATGAGGGAGTTGTGCCAATCACCGATGAACCTTTTTCCATGGTTAAATCAGTGGGAAACACCAAAGGGTGTACACCTTCACGTAATTGTGTCACCAATGGCATGGCCAAACGGGCATTCCATTCATTCCAGGTTAAACCTGCGATGCGAGTAATACTTAAATCTGCTTAAATGGGGGTAATGAAAATTCATTTTTGGGCAAAAGTTGTTGTAATAACGTTTTGTTTATTTTTTTTTTCAAGAAATTTGTTTAAAGAGAATCCATTGTTGTTGTAGGCGTTGAGGTGGCGTTAATTCGTTGTAGATGTTTTTTTTTTATTTTTAACACGATTTTTTCGCAAACAAATCAACAAATTTTAAATAAAAGTAAAAGGAAAAAGAGAAAAAAAAGAAAGAAAAAAGGAAAATAAAATATAAACAATAAGGACGCACACTTAAATCATAATAACAATAATAATAATAATGATAAAAAAAAATAAAAATATTTAAAAAATAAATATTCTTTGGATTTTAGCAAAGAGAAAGCTTTTAAATCCAAAAATAAATAAACAACATTTTCATTGTTTCTTTCTTTGCAGTAGCAGAAATAAAATTAAACAAAAATCTAAAGCAACATTTCTGGACGGGAGGAGGGTTGGTTGTTTTGAATGAATTCCATGGAGGGGGATGGATGAATGAATGGATGGATGAAGGGGTTGGTTAAGATTATTTTTTGGTGTTTCGATTTATACCAATGCCAATAAACAAAAATTATTTTAAAAGCAACAATGAGTAAATGGATGAATGAATTGATGAAATGAAGCTCAAAATGTAGCGAAATTTCTTATATTAAAATTATACTTTAGGAATGAAATGAAATATGACATCTTGGGAATGTGATGGGTGGTATGATTGAAATAAATTACATTAAATGAATGAATTTTAAGAAGCTTATCTAAAACACAATGATTTACCAAGCAGCTAAATTTGTTTTAAGACACAAACAAATCTATGAATATATATACACACAAAAACATATGTAAGGAGAGCCCAGTGGGGCCACCAATATCATCTATAGAGAAAAGTAAAAAATAAGAAGTTAAACATAGCTAACAATTAAACAACACACAGGGTGGGGGAGGGGTCATTACTTTGTTTCTTCTTTTAATATTCTCTTTCCCTTTGTCTGGTTTTTTAAAAATACGGGGTATAATAAGGGGTTGTGGGAAAAGTACCAGGGATCTTGTGTGAAGTGGGGCCATGGATGGATATAACTTTAAGGGGGGAATAGGAGTTTCTTATTGAATAATAAAAATTATTTAATCGTTTTTCTTTCCAGAAAAGGCACACAATTGTTTTTTGCAAAAGAAAAAAAAAGAGGAAAACAGACACAATTCTCATAAAAAGTTACAATAAAAACGATTAAAAAAAAAAACTGAAATGACTAAAAAAATATTTATAATTATAAAATAAATAATAAATAAAATTGAAAAAATAAAAACTAAAAAATTGTTTTAAATAAATTATAGCAGAAAAAAATCTAACAATAAAAATGTAAGAAAAATAAAAATAATAATAAGAAAGAAGAATTAAAAATATCAAAAAATCACAATTAAAAATAATATATAAAAATAAAAAAACTCAATAGAGAAACAGAGAATAAATGCTAAAAAACTATTCAAGCAGTTTTTTAAGCATTAACCTTTTTTAAATGCTTTTTTAATTTTTTAATTTACTTTTTATTATATTTTTCAATTTTTATATAGCTTTAGAGGACTTTGATTTATATTATTTTTTAATGAATTTTTTTATTTTTATATTTGTTATTTTTATATTTTGTATTTTTTATTTTTATATTTTGTGTTTTTATATTTTTATTATTTTTATACTTTTTTGTTTTTATATTTGTTGTTTTTATATTTATTAATTTTTGTTGAAGTTTTTTTATTAATTTAATTATCATTTTTAATTATTTTTTTAGTTTATATTCTTTTTTTAATTATTTACTTTTTTAATTTTAATTAATTTTTATTTTTTTAATTTAATTTAATTTCAATTTTATTTTTTATATCGCTTTTTTCACTATTTTTATACCCTCAGCCTTTAGGCTAGAAAGGGTATATACACTTTCACACGGGCAAAATGTGCCTCATCGAAATAATAGTTTTAGACCCCATGTATGTTTGGACGAAACGTGTTTCAGACAATTTGGGGTCGATTGAGCAATGTCCGTCCGTCTGTCGGTCTGTCTGGGTGGCTGGAGCGAACGGATCAACCGATTTGGTTCAAAATTTGGCTTTCGTAACATTTTGGCCAAACTTAGTTTAAGTTCGAAGATGGGTCCACTCCTTCCGGTACCTCCCCCACAAAAGTTCGGAAATGTTCGGAAAATTTGTGCGCACGATAAATCTTGAAGGAAGTAACCGATTTGGTTCATACTTTGCAAATCGTGAAATGTCTACCAGACTTAGTCCAATATGGACTCAATCGGTCCACTCCTTCGGGTACCCCCCACACAAAATTTCGGATAAGTTCAGTTTAGGACCTGCTCTCGAATCGCATTGATTTTTGTTTTAACAACTTGTATTCACTGCCCCCCACACGATGGTACAAGTTTCATCAGGGGCAAGTCCATACTTCCTGAGAAAATAGCATAACAGTTGCAAAAAAACCCCTATGACACCGAACGGATCTGCCGATTGGGTCCAAAATACGGTCTTAGTTATATTTTGTCCAAACATAGTTTAAGTTTGAAGATAAGCCATATCGGTCCAGTCCTTCAGGTACTTCCCCCACAAAAGTTAAAAAATTTTCGGAAAAATCGTTCGTACGGTAACTCTTGAAAGGAGTGACCGAATTGGTCTATACTTTACACATCCTAATATATCTACTAGATATATATCAGGTTCAAATATGGACTATATTTGTCCACTCCACCCGGTACCTCCCACACAAAATGTCGGAAAAGTTCAGTTAAGGGCCTGCTCTCGAATCGCTTTGATTTTTGTTTTAGCAACTTGTATTCACTGCCCCCCACACGACGGTACAAGTTTCATCAGGGGCAAGTCCATACTTCCTGAGAAAATAGCCTGAAAGTTGCACAAAACCCCTATTACACCGTGTGAGGTGGTTGAAGCGCAAGATAACTCTCGAACGGATCTGCCGATTCGGTCCAAAATACGGTCTTAGTTATATTTTGTCCAAACATAGTTTAAGTTTGAAGATAAGCCATATCGGTCCAGTACTTCAGGTACTTCCCCCACAAAAGTTAAAAAATGTTCGGAAAAATTGTTCGTACGGTAACTCTTGAAGGGTGTGGCCGAATTGGTCTATACTTTACACATCCTAATATATCTACCAGATATAGATCAGGTTCAAATATGGACTATATTTGTACACTTCATCCGGTACCTCCCACACAAAATTTCGGATAAGTTCATTTTAAGACCTAATATCGAATCACTTTGATTTTTGTTGAAGCAACATGCATTCGCTGCCTCAATTACGATGGTCCAAGGTTTTTTTAGGGGCAATTCCATACTTCTTTAGCAAACAGCCCGAAGAATGTAAAAACCCCCTATGGCACCATATGTTGTGGCTGGAGATCCACTTCCATAACGGTCAATGTCGATCCATTCCTTTTAGTATCTCCTCCGCAAAACTTTTGATCTTTAATCCTAATCAGCATTTTTGTCGGTTCAAACGACCAAATTTTTTAATTCCCCCTAAAGACATACGTATTTTGGGAAAAATTTGTTTCAATATACACAGGCTGAGGGTATATCTCTGATCCTTTTTACTTGTTGTTATATATTTTAAATTTTTTTTAATTTTTATTAATTTGACTTTTATCACTTTTAATTAAATTTTTATTTTATTTTTAATTTTAATTATTTTTTTTTAATATTATTTATTTTCCTTTTTAATATTTAATTAGTTTTTAGATTTAGTTAAAATTTATTTTTTGTTTTACTGATTTTTTAGATATAAAAAATTCAAATATATATAAGAAATTGTATATTTATATTTTGTAATTTTAGTTTTTGTTTATTTTTTAATTTGTACACTTTTTTTATTTATTTGGTTATTTATTTTTTTTATTTTTATTTTTTTTTAATTATTTATTTATTTTATTTATTATTATAATTATTACTTTATTAATTTTTAATTTTAATTATTTGTTAATATTAATTATTTTCCTTTTTAATATTTAATTAGTTTTTAGATTTAGTTAAATTTTATTTTTTGTTTACGGTTTTTGTAGATATAAAAATTTTAAATATATATATAAGAAATTGTATATTTATATTTTGTAATTTTAGTTTTTGTTTATTTTTTAATTTTTACACTTTTTTATTTATTTGTTTATTTTTTTAATTATTTTTTTTTATTTTATTTATTACTATTATTATTATTATTATTATGATTATTATTTTTATTATTATTGTTATTGTTATTATTAATTAATATTATTATTTTTATTACTTTTTAATTTTAAATTATTATTTAATTATTTTCCTAAATTTTTTTTTTAATTGTTTTTAAAGTTAAAAAAATTAAATATAAATAAAAAATGTTATTTTTTACAAAAAAAATGTGTCTGTTTTTCTCCCCAGTTTCTTCGTTAAGTATTAAAAAAAAGAATTAAAAATCACACAAAATTAAATTGAAAGAAAATAAAGAGAGATTTTCAAAATAATAACAAAAAAATAAATTACAGTTTCAGATTTTTTCGCTGTGTGTGTGAAGTCTTCACCATGTAGTCTCAATTCCAGTTTGTCACAGAGATTGGGCACACAAATTGTCGTGGTAGGAGGGCCTTGTATAATTGACACCAAAGTTGCATTTGATCTCGGATATTCCCAATTAGTTGGAGGTTACCTAAAAAAGAGAAATATATTAGTGGAAGTTCTGAAAAAATAAAATGTGAATAGGCGGCTGTGAAATGGACACCTTAAGAGGAGAGAACTAAACACAGAGAAATGATAAGAGGCTTGTTTTAGAACAGTATTATGCCAATGGGGGAATTACTTGGAGGAAAGACTTTTGGAATAGAATTAATTATGACTTTCCAATATTAGGAAAGCAAACTGTTTGTGGGAAGGTTAATACAGTAGAACCTCGATAATTCGTAATCCAAGGGACCGGCAATTTTATACGGATTATCGGGGATTTCGAATTAGCCAGGTGTAAATGCGAAGGAAATTGCTTCAAGGGACCGACAGTTTATACGAATTATCGAGATTTTCGATTTATCGAGGTACGAATTATCGTGATTCTACTGTATAAAGGCACAGTATTGAATGGGAATGTCCTGTTTAAAACCTAATCATCACTTCCGCACCATGATTTATTGCTTCTTTCGAAGACATTTTGCTCTACAAAAGGATTTACAAATGTCCACAGTAGACGTTTTGGAAACAAATGGATCAAAAACAAGCCATTGAATGTAGAAACGTAAACATGTGAAATTGTAGTACGACATAAGAAATAGCCAGCACTGCGCTGGACCTGGACTCAGCATCTAACAAACAGTAAGGAAGGCAAAAAGAATGAGGATATCAAAAATTCGAAATTATTTTTAAATACCAGCTGCTTTGAAGGTTTCAAACAATTGTCTCAAAATCATCCAACAATCCGAAATTATCTAATTAATTCTCTTTCGAGTTGAGCTGTTAGACCTTAGATATACATTGAAAAATTAGGAGTCTACCGAAGTCCCACGCATCCAACCATTACGCTACGTTTCACGGTTGGTTAAGCCGATCTTCAGGCGTATTAGGAAATTATCTTTAAATATCGGTTTTAACTGTCAACTGTTTTAAGTAAAGAATGTTCCCTGCTTTCCAATCATTATTGTATCAAATCTGAGTGCAATGAATCTGAAAAGTATGATCTGAAATATTTGAAAAAAACTTTGCTTCATTCCGCCAAGCTCATGGACCACTTATATCTAGGCTGCCAACCATATCAATAGTTGAGAATGAACACAACCACATGTGCCATTATGGGAAAGCCAGTCGTCAGTCACCTAAAAAATAAAGAGAAATATGTTAGTGGAAGTCCATAGAATAAAATATAGTTAAAAATAAATGATAATTGGAGTAACCTCCTTTGGGGGGAGAAGATAATATAAATTACCCAAGTTCTCTTTACCGAAGAATAAAACTCACAAACAGATGTGTAATGGAAACCAATGCGAGAAATGCGAGTCTTCTACTTTCAAAAACTTTTTTGAAGAGACAATAAAAAATTCTCAAATATCAAAAAGTTTGAGTCCATTCTAAAATTGGATACAAATTAACTGAGCCGATGTAGGAAGACTTTGGTTTGAAGAACAGACCCTGAAAACGACTTACACAGCTACCTTGTGGGAGATTAGTTAGGCACCACTCCAAAAATAAATATTTTTAAATTTTATTTAATTTACATATAATACATAATAAATAGGCTTCGAATTAATTTCCATTACATACCTGATATTTTGTGTTTTATTTTATGTTTTACATTTAAAATATTTATTTAATTTCTTTTGTATTTTGTTGTTTCCTGTTCTATACACATTTATATTACTAGAAAAAATCAGAACAAAAAAAATCTTATTTTATATTATTATTTTTTATATATGTTTCTATATTAATTTTTTTATTTTTTTATAGTAAAATATTACTTACAAATGTGGTTTTTTTCTATGATATATATATATTTTTTTTTATTTTTTGTTTTAAACATTGTTTATAATTGCATAAATGTATGTGTTTGTGATACTAACATTTACATTATAAGAAATAAAATAAATTTTCTTTTGCAAAACGAATTTGTGCTGCATTTTGTTTTTGTATTTTTTTTTATGACAAAAATGAAATGAAAATACTTATTTATTATTTTGCTAATTTTTATTAATTTTGTATTTTCTATTTATAAAATTAAAACTAAATTTGTGTTATTAATGTATTTGAACATCTATTTTTTTTCTATATTTTAATTAAGGAAATAAATTTAAAAATATTTTTGTTTTTCAAAAATAAAATTTTTATGAAAACATATTTTATTAAAAAAATAACATTTTATTAAGCTAAATGTTTTATTGAAATCAATTTATTTTTAATATTTAAAATACGAATTTAAAAAATAATTCTCAAAAAGAAAATTTTAATAAAAGATATTAAAAAGGCAAATCATGAAAACGAAAAAGAAAAATTTAAATAAAAATGTTCTTAATGTTTTAAAAGGACTATTTAATAAAAAATATTTTCAAATCTATTTTCCCACAAGAAATTATTTTTTTAAATATATTTTTTTAAGAACAAAAAATTTATTTAAATAAATTTGTCAAAAAAAAAGATAATAATAAATTATTTTAGAAACATTTTTAAAGAATTTTTTTTAAGAAATTACGGACAAATTTTCAATAATTAACATTTCATTAATTTCTCGTTGGAGTTGGGCTGAAAGATCGAATATTTTTTTTTTTTTTTGCATATGAAAAAAAGGAAACATTTTTGGTGAGCAATTTTTTTTGGAATATTTTAAAAGGTTATTTTACTGAAATTGCTTGTACAACATATAATTAAGAAAAAAAAATATAAAAATATTTAATAAAATAAAAAACTTCTCTACAAGTGGTGTCGTAAGACATGCCGTTAGGACTCGGCAATAAAAAGTAGGTCCCATATCATTGAGCCAATATGAATCGGCGTGCACTCATTGATATGAGAGAAGTCTCCGTTGTCCCATCTGGGATGTTTGTGGAACAATTATTATATAATTATTTAATAAAATTAATTTTTTATAAAATTCTATTTTGACAAAATATTAGATATTTTTTAGTAAAATTTTCTTTTTGAGAATTTTTTAATTAGCCTTTTTTTTAAAAAAAAGTATATCATAATAAAATTTAATTTTTAAAAAGTTTGTTTTTTTATGAAAATTTAATTTTTGAAAATAAAATGTGTTTTCATAAAAAAAAATTTATATTATTTTTTTATATTATTTTTTATTTTATTTTTTATTTTTTTAATAAAATGTTTTTTAATATATTTTTTAAATACATTTATACATTTTTTACAAAATAGTTTTGTTTTGTGAAAATGCTTTGCTCCAAAAGTAAGTCAAATAAAAAAATGAAAGCCTCATTTTTGAAAATAAAAGAATTGATTTAATCTTGAACAACAAAAAGTGCTGACAATACTAAAATCAAAAAACCAAAGAAAAAACGATTTTTTAATATAATTTTAAAAACTTTAAGTTAAATTGCAATTTTAAGGAAGACAACCAAAAATAAATTAAAATAATTTTTCTTTAATGTATAAATGTTAAAGGAAATTGTTGTAAAATGTTTTATGATTTTTGCTTATAAGAAATATTTATATATGTATATGTGTATGCGTAAGGGGGAGTAAAGATAATTTTATAAATTACTCTACTTTGTTTTGTTTTTTGTTTATTAAAAGAAAAAATTCTTAAAGCTGCTGCTGCTGATATTGCAATTTTTCTTCTAACGAAAAAAAAAGTAAAAATAAAAAATATAATTTTAAATTGCATATTTTTTTTTAATTGTTAAAAATCTCATATAATTAATGGTATCTTATAAAATAATACTCATATATACAGGGTAAGCCAAAATGAGGACAAAAAACCAATGAAATGTGAGCTTAACCCAACATTTTCAGTTTTATCCACTCATTTTGGCAACACCCTGTATATATGTACATATTTATATATTTGCACATTGTTTAATTTGTTATTGTTGTGAAGAACCAGGGGCAGGGGAGTTGGAAGGAAATCCATTTGAATATTAGTTTTTCTTTAATATTTGCAAATGGTGTTGTGGGGATAAATGGACATTTCTGTGCTAATGCAACTTCCTTCCCATAAATAACTATCCAAGTTTCTTAATTATATTAAATTCTATTAACTAAATAAACAAACTTAATTAAAACTAATAACAACACAAATATATGAATTATGAAAAAAATATATATTACTAATAAAAATATAACAAAAATGAAAAATGTTTAAACTAAAGCTAAATAAAACTAAGTTTAAAAAAAAAATAAAAAAAAAAAAATGAAATCCTATTTTGAGTTTAAGACAATCGCCAAATTGCTATGAAATTTGAGGAGGAGGCAGATTATTTTGGAATATTTCTTTCAATAATTTTTTTTTAATTTGAAAATTACTTTTTAGTTTTAAAAAATAATTTATCTTAAAATACATTATTGAAATTAAATAATAAATGTTTAAAATTAAAAATTAATTTATATATTTATATATATATATATATATATATATATATATATATATATATTATTTTTAAGAAAAGGAAATAATTTTTAACACAAAAAAACTTAAAGGAAAAAATTAGGAAAATTTGTTAAAGAAAAAAATTAAAAACAACCTGTTTGTTTTAATTACAAAAATATTTTTTAATTTAATTTTGTATTTACAAAATATTAGTTTTTAATTCAAAATAACAAAAAAAAATATTTTGGAATATTTCTTTAAATAAAAAATATTTATATTTTTTAATTCAAAAAAATATTTTTTAGTTTTAAAAAATAATTAACTTTAAAATACTTTATTGAAATTACATAATAAATGTTTAAAATAAAAAATTAATTTTCTAAAATTAAAAAATATATATATTATTCTAAGAAAAGGTAATAATTTTTAACACAAAAAAACTAAGAAAAAAATTAAAAAATATTTTTTAAAGAAAAAAATTGAAAACAATCTATTTGTTTTAATTACAAAAATATTTTTAATTTTATTTTGTAGTTACAAAATATTAGTTTTTAATTCAAATTAAAAATATTTCTTAATTAAAAAAATTATATTTACAATTTTGTTTTAAATCACAAAAAAATATTTTTTTAAATTTACCAAATTATTTTCTAATTTAAAAAATATTTTATATTAAAATACATTTTTTTTACGAGCTTGAGGTCTTTTTTAAAGTTAATAATAATAAAAATAATAATTATTTATAATAATATTAATAATAATTATTATTATTTATAATTATAATTATTATTATTATAATTATATTAAATTTAAATAAATTTTTTAAATTAAAAAATTATTTATTAAAAAGAAATTTATAATTAAAAGTAAAATATTTTTAATTAAGAACGGATTATTTTTTTTTTAAATTAAAGAAAAATAATTTTATATTTTAAAATATTATATTATTATTATTATCTATATAATTTGTTTTTATTTTTCAAAAAAATAGTTATTTAATTTTTTTCTTAAAAATGTTTTTATTTATTTTTTTAATTTTAAAAATAAAATTGTTTCATTTTTTATTTTAAACATTTTAAAATTATTTATTTTTTTTTTAATTAAGTAATAATAATTTTTTTGAAAAAATATTTTTTTTTTAATTTTAAAAAATATTAATTTAAAAAAATTAACAAAATATTTTTTAAATTAAAAACATTTTTTTAATTTTTTTTTGTTATAAATTAAAAAATATATATTTTTCGTTAATTTAGAAAAATTATTTATTAAAAAGGAATTTTTAATTAAAAGAAAAATATTTTTAATTAAGAACGGATTATTTTTTTTTTTTTTTTTTAATTAAAGAAAAATAATTTTTATTTTAAAAAAAATTAATCTACATTTAAATATTTATTGTTAAATTTAAAAAAAGACCTCATGCTAGTAAAACGCTTATTTTACTTTAAAAATTGTATTTTAAGATGAAAATATTTTTTAAAATTAGAAAATAGTTTTGTAAAATAATTTTTTTTTTGTGAATTAAAGAATATTGTAAAGTTAAAGTATTTTTTTTATTTAAGAAATTTGAATTTTCAATTAAAAACTAATATTTTTAAATTAATATTATTTTTTTTTTTAATTTTAAAAATAAAATTGTTTAATTTTTAATTTTAAACATTTTAAAAGGTAAAGGAAAGGTAAATTTATTTTTTTATGTAAAAATATTTTTTAATTTTTAATAAATTAAATATTTTAAAAGTATTTGTTTGTTTTTATTTTTTAAAAAAATAGTTATTTAATTTTTTCCTTAAAAATGTTTTGTTTTTTTAATTTTAAAAATAAAATTGTTTAATTTTTTATTTTAAACATTTTAAATTATTTTTTTAATTAAGAAATAATTTTTTGAAAGGTAAAAATATTTTTTTAATTTAAAACATATTAATTTAAAAAAAATTAAATTGAAAAATAATTTTTTAAATTAAAAACATTTTTAATTTAAACTTTTTTGTTATAAATTAAAAAAAAATATTTTTCTTTAATATAAAAAATTATATATTAAAAAGGAATTTTTAATTAAATGTAAAATATTTTTAATTAAGAACCGATTATTTTTTTAAATTAAAGAAAATTAATTAAAAAAATATATTTTTTTTAATATTAGAAAATATTTTTGTAAAATTTATTTTTTTGTGAATTAAAGAATATTGTAAAGTTAAAGTATTTTTTCTTTTAATTAAGAAATTTGAATTTTAATTAAAAACTAATATTTTTAAATTTTAAAATATTTTTTGTTTTTATTTATTTATTTAATTTTTTCCTTAAAAATGGTTTTTTATTTTTTAATTTTAAAAATAAATTTCTTTAATTTTTTATTGTAAACATTTTGAAATTATTTTTCTTTTTTTAATTAAGGAAAAATTTTTTTGAAACGTAAAAATATTTTTTTAATTTTAAAAATATTTTTTTTGTTTGTTTTGTTTTTGGTTGAAGTTTCAATCTCATTTGATTGTTTTTAAGTCTGGAGTGTTACCCCCAATGGCTTAAACTTCATCATTACTCTATCTCTGTAATAGAGAGTAATGATGAAGTTTAAGCCATTGGGGGTAACACTCCAGACTTAAAAACAATCAAATATTTTTTTTAACTTCCAGAATTTTTTTTTAGTTTCAGAAAATAATTTTTTAATTTTCAAAATTTATTATTTCATTTCAAAAATGTAATTTAAATGTTTTTTTAAAGAAAAACATTTATATTTTTATATTTAAAAAAAATATATATTTTTTTAATTTAAAAATATTGATTAAATTTTTTTTTTTAATTTTAAAAATAAAATTGTTTAAATTTTAATTAATTTCTCGTTAGAGACGAGCTTACTGACCAAGATGCTTTTTGAAAAACATTTTAAAATTATTTTTTTTTTTAATTAAGAAATAATTTTTTGAAAGGTAAAAATATTTTTTTAATGTAAAAATATTTTTTTTTTTTAAAAATATTTTTAATTATTTTTTTATCTTCCAGAAAAATTTTTTTTAGTTTCAGAAAATAATTTTTTAATTTTCAAAATTTATTATTTCATTTCAAATATGTAATTTATTAATTTTTTAAAGAAAAACATTTATATTTTATAAAAATATATTTTTTAAATTTAAAAATATTGTTTTAAAAAAAATCTTGTAAAAGCCGTCCTTCAAAATTTTCATAGCAATACGGTTGGGTGGTATTTATCCCTAAACCAGGTATCAGCATTCACTTTACTCGCGAGCAAGCAAAGAGACTTTCTCCATTCATACAATTCAAACCATTGAAAAACCATGCACTCACACAATGACACCCCCTAAAGTATGCAATACAAAAAAATGATGCCGATACCTGTCTGTCCTAAACACAAAAACAAACCGACATAACGAAGTCCCGGTCCACACTAGAGTGAATTTAATTAAAAAATTTCATGAAATTAGGTGTTCTTAGGTCGAATTCCCCGCTACAGCAATTTCATGATTTTACTCTACTATGGAACTCGATCTAGAGACGCATAATTTCATGTCAAAATTTCAGTGAAATTACTATAGTGTGGCGCGGGACAAATCGATTTTCTGTGTGAAATTTCTAAACATTGAATGTATTTGTACCATGTCTTATTAGAGAAAGAGAGAGAGAAGAAGAGAAAATATCAGAGGTATTTTGATTTTTTGAGCGCCTAAAAGTATGCATCACAACTCATAAATGAGTGCAGTACATTTCTGAGAATATGTATACAAAATCCCGAGAAAAATCTCAGAAAGAATGTAGAGAGAATTGCGGTGAAATATGAAAGATTGAGGGCAATGTTTCCCTCTAATGCGCCTAAAAGTATGCATCGCATCTTATTGGTGAATGTAATATATTATAAGGAAAATATTTAAACATTTTTCAATTGGACCGGGCCTTTATCTTGGAACTGGATCAAATTTTTGAAGTCATTCCTTTATCGTGTTATTTAGCCATGATTTAAGTTGGCCATCGTATGCATTTTAGAGCCTTTGGGACACTATCTCAAGAAGTATTTTAGATGTTGCATAGCCTGAGGATCGAAACCGAATGCCACAAAAAGCTCTCGAAAAGGGTAACCGATCGAAACCGAATGCCACAAAACCTGTCGAAAAGGGTAACCGATTTGATCTGAACATTGTACTTCTTAATATCGGCCCACTCTCTTTGATTTCTTCTCAAACATATGAATATAAAGTCCACAGTGACACTTATATTCTCTTCCTCAGCATAACCACCACAATATTATATGCAATGTCGAAATCTCTCCACTCTTTCAAAAACTTTAAGACCGATTGAAAAAATAAAAATCAAATTGCGACTGAAAAAAATCTATAAAACAATAAATAGAAATAAAAATAGAACATTCCTACTCACGTGCTTGCATGCAAGAAATTTAGATTTTTTACGCTTTCGAAAAAAATACAATTTTCTCAAACTCGCGTGTCATTATTTTCTTCCTTGCTTTCTCCTCCTCCTCCTACTCAATTCAACACCACACAGTTAAAAACTCCATAAATGTTCCTCCATCTTTTACTTTCGAACTTCGCCACGAAGTTTGTGGAAAACAAGATCAAGTCATTAATTTCTTCATTGCATTCTCCTCCTCCTCCTGCTGCTCCTCCTTCACCACCGTACACAGTCAAAACCTTCTTCTGAATTATCCCCTTTAAATCTTCCTTCCCCGCTTACTTTCCAATTGCGGTTTATCAGGATGATGTTTGCGCACATGGACACCCAGGTTGCCACGTTGCTTGGCCTTATACGAACAATACGGGCATGGATGACATGGTTCCTTACCACCACATTCAACATTTTCATGACGTCTCAGTGTCGATTTCCAACGATATTTCTTACCACAGTGGCGGCAAACATATTTCGATTCATCACCACGATCTTCACTGGGTCCCAACGAGGAGTCACTTAACGACAACTCATATGTTGTTGCTCCCGTTGTGGTGTGATCCAATTCACTTAAATGTGATTCCTGTTTCATGGGACGTGCTGTCAGAATGGTATAGCTTTTTGTTATTGTTGGCTGGTCGCCGTGCACGGTAATGGTATCGGGTAAAATGGCCTCGACACTGGTGGTGTTATCATCTTGCTCCTGTAAATGCAATTGTTGATGATGCACCACCGTGTGGGTGGTACCACCTCCGGCCTGTTGTACTATATGATGTTGTTGCTGCTGCTGTTGTTGATGGTGTCCTGCACTTTGTACCGTCTGTATATGATGTACCTGGCCACCATGCTGCAACTGTTGATGTGTGGGATGTGTTTGTATTTGATGATGTTGTTGGGTACCATCTGCCTCAATGGTGGTAATTTGCGCCGTCGTACCAACGGCTGTGCTTTGCATATGTTCAGTGATTTCTGTGGGAGCAAAACCAATACCAATCTTAGTACCATCCGGCAATTCAATGTCATCGATTTCAGCATATTTCACCAAATCACTAATGATTGCCGCCGATGTTTGCGGGTTGTTGAGATCAATTTCACTGATTTCATATTTCGTACCATCGGTAATCTCATGGGTTTGATGGTGGTGATGGGCCTCATGGGCCTGTACAATTTGTACATTACCACCCGTGGTGGGGGTAATGATTTTACCGCGGGAATATTTTATTCTTGAAACAATGGGTTTTTGTTCGGTAATTTGGACATTCCTTAGACCCATCAGGTTAATGGTTTGTGTTGTGGGTGATGTGGTGACAATACTTTGTACTTGGGGATGTTGTTGTAGCTGATGATGATGTTGCTGCTGTTGGGGTTGATGGATGATGATTTCTTGATGTTCTGCTGCTTGATGATGATGTTGCTGCTGCTGGTGGTGGTGTTGTTGGTGGTGATGTTGTTGCTGCAGCTGTTGCTGATGATGTTGAATTTGTGGTTGTTGTATCTGTTGGGTTTGTATTATGGTTGCAGCATGCGGATGATGTGTAGAAATTGTTGTAGATGCAGGTATAATTTTCTTCAAATTAATGAGCTCTAGAAATAGAGAGAGAAAAAGAGAGAGAGAGAGAAAAGGAGAGATGGAGTGTTAGTAACAAATTTAATGGAAATTTGCATTTTTTCTTTCAAAGGCACCTAAAGGTATGCTCCATGTGAATTGAAATGTCAGGCCTATGGAAGTTGTTCTCATGAGAAGAGGACTTTGAGCAAAAAACACTCTCCGAAGGTCTTCTAAAGAATGAAGGGCTTCCATTTTAAGGGAAGGAGACTTTGCGTTTTAAGGAAAGGAGACTTTTCCTTTTATGGGAAGAATAACTTCCCTTTAAAGGAAGTATAACTTCCCTTTAATAGAAGGAGACCTTCGCTTTTAAGGGAAGCATACCTTCCCTTTTAAGGGGAGGAGACTTTCCCATTTAAGGGAAAGGAAATGAGACCTTTCATTTTAAGGAAAGGAGACCTTTCCTCTTAAGAAAGGAGACCTTTCCTTTTAAGGAAAGGAGACCTTTCCTCTTCAGGAGGAGGAGACTTTCCCATTTAAGAGAAGAATACCTTCCATTTAAAGGAAGCAGACCTTCCTTTTAAGGAAAGGAGACCTTTCCTTTTAGGGGAAGGATACCTTCCCCTAAAAGAGGAGGAGACTTTCCCATTTAAGGGGAGTAAACCTTTCCTTTTAAGGGAAGAATACCTTCCATTTAAAGGAAGCAGACCTTCCTTTTAAGGGAAGGGAAGGAGACATTTACTCTTAATGGAAGGAGACCTTCCCTTTTAAAGGAAGGAAAGGAGACATTTCCTCTTAAGGGAAGAATACCTTCCCTTTTAAGAAAAGGAGACCTTTTCTTTTAAGGGAAGGAGACCTTCCCTTTTAAAGAAGGAAAAGAAACATTTCCTTTTAAGCGAAGCAGGCCTTCCCCTTTGCAATCCCACGACAGTGGGTTCTTTCGTACCGGATTGGCCCGAAACCATAGAGTTTCGGCCAGCGGCTGCCAACCCAGCATCAAACCTATGCTTCTACGTAGGTTTCATGCTGCTACAACAACAACAACACCCCCTTTAAGGAAAGGAGACCTTGCTTTTTAAGGAAAGTAGACCTTCCCTTTTAAAGAGACATTTCCTCTTAAGGGAAGGAGACCATCCCTTTTAGCGGAAGAACGCCTTCCTTTTTAAGGGAAGGAGACCTTTCCTTTTAAGGGAAGAATACCTTTTTTTAAGGGAAGAATGCCTTATTTAGAGGAAGGAGACCTTCCCTTTTAGGGAAAGAAGACCTTCCCTTTTAAGGGAAGGAGAACCTCCCTTTCGAGGGAGGGAGACCTTATCTTTTAAGGGAAGGAGAAGAATACCTTCCTTTTTAAAGGAAGGAGACCTTCCCTTTTAAAGAAGGAAAAGAAACATTTCCTTTTAAGCGAAGCAGGCCTTTCCCTTTGCAATCCCACGACAGTGGGTGCCAACCCAGCATCAAACCTATGCTTCTACGTAGGTTTCATGCTGCTACAACAACAACAACATCCCCTTTAAGGAAAGGAGACCTTGCTTTTTAAGGAAAGCAGACCTTCCCTTTTAAATAGGCATTTCCTCTTATGGGAAGGAGACCATCCCTTTTAGGGGAAGAACACCTTCCTTTTTAAGGGAATGATAACTTTCCTCTTAAGGGAATAATACCTTTTTTAAGGGAAGAATGCCTTCCCTTTAGAGAAAGGAGACCTTCCCTTTTAAGGAAAGAAGACCTTTTCTTTTAAGGGAAGGAGACCTTTCTTTCAAGGGAAAGAAGACCTTTTCTTTTAAGGGAATGAGACCTTCCATTTTAAAGGAAGAACACCTCCCCTTTTAAGGGAGGGAGACCTTCCCTTTTAATGGAGCTTTCTATGGGAAGAGGTTCCTCTGTAGGTCGTCAAAGGAAGACGGTCTTTATTAGCAGAAAATCATGTAGACAGAAAAAACTTTCTGAAGGGACGAAGAGAACCTAAGGGTCTTTCATCCGAAGAATACCTTCTAAAGAAAAGAAGTACTTCTAAGGGTAGAAGACCTTGCAAAGGGGAGAAGGCCTTTAAAAGAGGAGAAACCCGTCTAAAGAAATTTTAGATAAGGTAGACTTTCTAAAGGTATTCTATGAAAAGAAGACGTTTTAAGGGTCTTATAAAGGGGAGAATACCTTCTAAGGATAGAGGACATTCAAAAAGAAAGAAACCCTTCTAAAGATCTTGTTGGGTCCTGGCCCCCGCTTACAGCCGTTGTCTACTTATTTTCTATTATAATTATTTTTTTTTTTTCTTAAATTAAATCTTTTTTTGTATAAATTAAAAAATTTCCCCACTTACCGCATTCCGAGGATGGTAGCTTAATTGATGGACTTGTTGTAAGGGTGGTAAATGTGGGCTTAACATCGGGTATTTCTTGGATCTCGGTAATTTGTGGTGATGAGTGATGCTGTTGTTGTTGCTGATGAGACGATGATGACTGGCTGCTAACATGGCCGCTGGTTGCAGCAGCCACAGCTGCCGCTGCCACTTGATCCTCATCTTGGGACGATAGTTTGGCCGTTGTAATATTACCCAATTTCTTGACATGCAGTACAAAACCATCTTTATTTTGGGTAATGACAATGTCATTACTCTCCAGCAGGCAATCATCTAATTCAAAATCATCGGGGCTAATGTCGGTTTGTTCGGACTTGTCTTGTTTGGCTAAAGGGAGGAAAGAGATGCGAATATATTAGTAAGAGAAAAAAGAGAGTTTTCAATTTTTACAATACCACAAGAAGAAGAGTAACAAACAAACGTTAATTTTTTACTATTTTTTTTAAAGATATAAAGACGAATTTTAAGAAAATTTTTGTTTTTTTTTTGTAGGGTTAAAATAATAGTAAAGAAATGTTGGTACCATAAACCCCTTAAAACTAAAATGTTAGTCTCTTATTAAAACTAATTTTAAAGAAAATACTTTTTGGCTTACACGGTTTTTTACATAAATAACTACACAAGGGTTTTTTGTTGTTGTTTTTATATTTTTAAATTTTACAAATTTATTTATTTTCTTTTTAAAGTATTTTTTTAATTACTAAAATTATTACTAAGACAATATTTTTATTTTTTTTTTAATAATTATTATTGTTGTTTTAATTTTGCTTTCCAAAAACAAATAGAGTAAACTATGTTCTTACTGTTTACAATCAATATTAATTTAATTAATTATTTTTTAATTCACATAATGCTAACAACATTACATACATACATGGCTGGCTTACCTGTTGTTTGTTATGTGTTTTGTTGTATTTGGATTTCTAAGGAATGTTGTTTTTAATAATTTGAAAACAAAATATTTATATCAAAAGAAAACTATTAAAGATTTTCAAACCTGAGATCAAAAAATAAGGACAGTGTGTGGCATATCGATTTGGTTACATTTTGTTTTCCGTTTTAAAACAAAAAAATTTAAAAAATCATCTTTGAAATCTTTGAAATATTTACAAAAATTATTAAAAAATTATAAAGTTTAAACTCCTAGGTTGTTGTTGTTGTTGTTTTACATAGTCTTTAGATGTCATTTTTAAAATTCAACTTGACTAACCTAACAAAAGAAATTGAAATAAAATGTTAGCATTTCATTGCTCAGGGAAAATAAAAACAAAACAAAAAATTGAGAAGTGAGAAGAAGACCTTCCAAAGGTGCATTTAAAGGTATTTACTTGTTTTCGATCCTTTCTATGGAAGTTTTTTTATATAATCCTTTTACGGGTAGAAGACCTTCTACAAGTATCCTAAAGGCTGAAATATTTTTATGGGTAATGAACCATCTAAAGTTATAAATTTTTGAAGCCCTTATATGGTAAGTGAACGGATCTTCTATGGAGAGAAGACCTTCTAATACCCTTATATGGGAAGAAGACCTTTTAAGGATCTTCAAAATGCGAGAAGATCTTCTAAAAGAAGGAAGGAAAGAAAGAAAGAAGACCTTCACCTTTTAGTGTAAGAACACCCATTGAAGCATGAATGTAACAAAAAAAAAAAAAAAACAACAAAAAAATAATAATTCGGAATTCGAATTGAGTTTCGCCATAATTCGTCTCAAGGGAAGAGGTAGGGATCTTTTATGGAGAGAAGGCTTTCTAAAGGCCCTACAATGGTCTTTCAAATGCGTTCTACGGCAAAAAATACCTTCTTTGGAAAGAATACCTTCTAAAAATATGCAATGAGGGAAAACAAGGGAAGAGGAAGAGATGTTTTATGGAGAAAAGACCCCTCAATGGACTTTCAAAGGACCTTCTAAAGGCGTTCTATGGCAAAAATACCTTCAAAAGCCTTCTTTGGAAAGAAAACCTTTTAAAAATCTCCAATGGGGAAAAACAAGGGAAGAGGAAGGGGTCTTCTATGGTGAGAAGTTCTTCGAAAGGCCCTCCTATGAAAAAAAACACCATCTAAGGGTCTTTTAAAAGACCTTCAAAAGTCTCCTTTACAAAGAAAGTCTTATACAAATCTCCAATGAGAAAAAAACAAGGGAAGAGGAAGGGGTCTTCTATGGCGAGTCTTTCAAAGGACCTTCTAAAGGCGTTCCAGTGTGGAAAAACAAGGGAAGAGGAAGGGGTCTTTTATGGTGAGTTCTTCTAAAGGGCCTCCAATGGAAAAAACACCATCTAAGGGTCTTTAAAAGACCTTCAAAAGTCTTCTTTACAAAGAAAGCCTTCTTCAAATCTCCAATGAGAAAAACACAAGGGAAGAGGAAGGGGTCTTCTATGGCGAGAAGACCTTGTAAAGGCGCTCCAATGGTAAAAGTCGTCTTCTAAGGGTCTTTCAAAGGACCTTCTAAAGCCGATCTTCGGCAAAAAGACCTTCAAAAGTCTTCTTTGGAAAGAAAACCTTTTAAAAATCTCCAATGGGGAAAAACAAGGGAAGCGAAAGGGGGTCTTCTATGGTGAGAAGTTCTTCTAAAGGCCCACCAATGGAAAAAACACCTTCTAATGGTCTTTTAAAAGACCTTATAAAGACCCTCAAAAGTCTTCTTTACAAAGAAAGCTTTCTACAAATGAGGGAAGAGGAAGGGGTCTTCTATGACGAGAAGACCTTCTAGAGGCCCTCCAATGGTAAAAATCGTCTTCTAAGGGTCTTTCAAATGACCTTCTGCAGGCGTTCTATAGCAAAGAAGACCTTCAAAAGCCTTCTTTGAAAAAAAGAACCTTTTAATAATCTCCACTGGGGAAAAACAAGGGAAGAGGAAGGGGTCTTCTATGGTGAGAAGTTCTTCTAAAGGTCCTCCATTGGAAAAAAACCACCATCTAAGGGTCTTTTAAAAGACCTTCAAAAGTCTTCTTTACAAAGAAAGCCTTCTACAAATCTCCAACGAGAAAAAAACTAGGGATGAAGAAGGGACCTTCTATGGCGAGAAGACCTTTTAAAGGCCCTCCAATGGTAAAAATCGTCCTCTAAGGGTCTTTCAAAGGACCTTTTACAGGCGTTCTACGGCAAAAAGACCTTCAAAAGTCTTCTTTGGAAAGAAAACCTTTTAAAAATCTCCAATGGGGAAAAACAAGGGAAGAGGAAGGGGTCTTCTATGGTGAGAAGTTCTTCTAAAGGCCCTCCAATGAAAAAAACACCATCTAAGGGTCTTTTAAAAGAACTTGAAAAGTCTTCTTTACAAAGAAAGGCTTCTACAAATCTCCAATGAGAAAAAACAAGGGAAGAGGAAGGGGTCTTTTATGGCGAGAAGACCTTCTGAAGGCCCTACAATGGTCTTTCAAATGCGTTCTACGGAAAAAATACCTTCAAAAGCCTTCTTTGGAAAGAATAACTTTTAAAATTTTCAATGGGGAAAAACAAGGGAAGAGGAAGGGGTCTTTTATGGAGAGAAGACCCCCCAATGGTCTTTCAAAGTACTTTCTAAAGGCGTTCTACGGCAAAGAAGACCTTCAAAAGGCTTTTTTTTGGAAAGAAAACCTTCTAAAAATCTCCAATGACCCCCCAATGATTTTTCAAAGGACCTTCTAAAGGCGTTCTACGGCAAAAAGACCTTCAAAAGTCTTCTTTGGAAAGAAAACCTAATAAAAATCTCCAGTGGGAAAAAACAAGGGAAGAGGAAGGGGTCTTCTATGGTGAGAAGTTCTTCTAAAGGCACTCCAATGGAAAAAAACACCATCTAAGGGTCTTTTAAAAGACCTTATAAAGACAAATCTCCAATGAGAAAAAAAAACAAGGGAAGAGGAAGGGGTCTTGTATGTCGAGAAGACTTTCTAAAGGCACTCCAATGGTAAAAATCGTCTTCTAAGGGTCTTTCAAAGGACTTTCTAAAGGCGTTCTACGGCAAGGAAGACCTTTAAAAGTCTACTTTGGAAAGAAAACCTTCTAAAAATCTCCAATGGGGGAAAAACAAGAGAAGAGGAAGGAGTCTTTTATGGAGAGAAGACCTTCAAAAGGCATTCTACGGTTAAAATACCTTCAAGTCTTCTTTGGAAAGAAACCCTACTAAAAATCTGCAATGGGGAAAAACATGGGAAGAGAAAGGAGTCTTCTATGGAGAGAAGAACTTCTAAAGGCCCTAAAATGGTCTTTCAAAGGACCTTCTAAAGGCGTTCTACTGCAAATAGACCTTCAAAAGTCTTCTTTAAAATGAAAACCTTCTAAAAGCCCTCCAAAAACAAGGGAAGGGGGAGGAGTCTTTAATGGAGCGAAGACCTTCTAAAGGCCCTCCAATGGAAACACTTTCTAACACCTAAAGCCGTTATTCCTTCTAAAAATGTTCTATGGCAAGAAGACCCATTGAAATATGCATGAAAAAAAAATAAAATGGACCCCGATAGTAGTTCGATAGAATTGATTTTCAAGCAATCTATTTTGAATTTGAAAGGAAATTTATTCAAAACTATGCCCCGCTTTACATTAGGCCATTTTACTTGCGGCAATTGTCCGTTTCTGGGTGAGAGAGGGTGTTGAGAGGCAAAGGGTTACCATATACCTCACCTCTCTCTCCATCAAACTGACAATTGCCGCAAGGAAAATTGCCTAATATAAATATGGACTAATTTTTCATACAAAAACTTTCAATTTTCATTATTGTGAAAATCCGAACCTAACCTCAAAAAAACTTTTCGATTGGATTTTTACAAATTTAGATAACAGTGATATCAAACACTGAAATCTAGACTTGAATTTTGCGATACAGAAAATTTTGCTTGATATTCATTTTTAAGCTGATTGTATAGAAAATCTCAGTTCTAACATCTAGTTCTAACCTCAAAAAAAAAAAAAAATGAACGAAAGAATTCTGATATCACTGAAATATTAACATAAATTTTAAAGAAAATGTATTAAAAACAAAATCTTCTTCTTTATTCAAAACTATTTTTTTCATATAAAAAGTTTTGATTTCCATTATTGTGAAAATCCAAACCTAACCTCAAAAAACTGTTCGATTGGAATTTTTTTACAAAATTGAGATAACAGTGATATCAAGCACTAAAATCTAAAAATGAATTTTGTGATACAGAAAATTTCGCTTGATATTAATTTTTAAGCTGATTGTATGGAAAACCTTAACCTAACCTCAAAAAAAAAAATTAACGAAAGAATTCTGATATCACTGAAATATAAAATTGAAATTAAAATAAAAATTCTTAAAAACAAATCTTCTATGCATTTCTCTCAATAATAATCATATTTATCCTGATTGTAAAGAAAGATCTTAACCTAACCTCAAAAAACAAAAAAACTTGCGATTTGTAGTTCCTTAAAAATGAGAGAAAGACTTTTGGATTCACTGAAATCTAAACTTGAATTGAAAAGAAAATTTCTTCAAAGCAATTTTTGACACAGAAAATTTGGCTCGGTATTCATTTCTACCCGAATTGTGAAGAAAAACTTAACCTAACCTCAAAAAGCATTTGATTTGTATTTTCTATAACTATAAAAAGAATCCTGATATCACTGAAATCTGGCCAAACACTTTTTTACGATACAGAAAATTTAGTTCGAGAAATATTTTTTTTACAATGATTGCGAAGAAAATCTTTACTTAACCTTAAAAAAATCGTTCGATTTTTTGTTTTCTATAAAATGAGGAAAAGAGTCGTGATATCACGGAAATCTAAACTTGAATTAAAAAGAAAAAATACACAGAAAATTTCTCTCGGTATTTATTTTTGCCCTGATTGTGAAGAAGACTTTAACCTAACCTCAAAAAACCAGTTCAATTTGTATTTTCTATAAAATAAGCGAAAGAATTCTGATTTCCTGAAATCTAATAATAAAATGTCGTCAAAACAATTTGTCTATACAGAAAATGTCACTCAATAATATTTATTGTTACCCTGATTGTGCAGAAAATCTTATCCTAACCTCAAAAAACTTTCGTTTTGTTTTTTTTTTTTTTATAAAAAATCATTCAAATATAATCACTGAAATCTAACTTGAATTGAACAGAAAATTCCTTCAAAATAATTTTCGATACAGAGAATTTATCTCGATAATCATTTATAACCTGATTGTGAGGAAATCTTTACCTAACCTAAAAAATTTCGATTTGTATTTCCCATAAAATGAAAAAATCTTTATCGCTGAAATCAAAACTTGAATTAAAAAGAAAATTTCATCAAAACAAATGTTCTTTACATTTCATTCAATAATATTCACATTTACCCTGATAATCTTAACCTAACCTCAAAAAAAAAACTTTTAATTTTCTATAAAATCAGGAAAAGAATTCTGATATCATTGAAATCTAAACTATATAAGGAACAAATAAAAGATATACATTAGGAAATTTAAAAGAATACAAGTTACAAAACACATAGTAATGGCCTATTTCACTAAAACGTTTCGAACTCAAACTCGTTACCAAACTCCTGTAATTGTAGAAAATTTTTGTTTGATTGAAAACACAAATGGAGTAAATATTTTTCAAAAATAGACGTTTGATAGTAGCTCGAACGAGTTTTAGTTCTAATCGTCTTAGTGAAATAGGCCATAACTTCTTAAAATTGGAACATTTTGGGATCCATATCTGAGAAAATATTGGCTTCTTCTAACAAACAAAAATTTGTAATATTATAGTCATGATCACTAGGACATGATCCGAGAAGTGGCCTTTAACAGGATTAAAGCGCAAAAGTGTTGAATTTTTGTGAAGGACGGGCAAATTGTCTGAAACGGATTTCGTCCAAACATACATGGGGTATAAATTGAAATGTTTTTTAATTAAAAATAGATTTCTCGAATTACAAATGATGAAATGTTAAAATTTACAACTGAAATGTTTTGAATAACATTTGAAAAAAGTGTGTAGGTTCCCGCAAAAACAAAAAAATCCTAGCTGTTCATCTGCCTAATCATCCTTCCTTCCCTTTAAGTCTTATTTTTAACATTATAAAATTCGGGATGTTGTGTCCGAACATGAACATTAAGACTATGTTTGTAGCGGGTCAAATATTCACAATAGGGACATTTTTCCTGTGGCAAAATGCCACACTCAAAGCGCAAGTGGCGCGATAGATTCTTTTTATAGGTATAGGCTTTTTCACAGCGTGGACAAATGTGTGGGGTATTCAAATCGTTGTCAATCGTTGCAATACCAGCTCCACCAGTTGTTCTAAAACTATTGTTTAATATATTCCCTGATGATGGTGATAAAGTCAATGCGGATGAACTTGGTGATCCTCTGCTTAAGATGCGCGGTTTCAAACGTTGTTGTTTCTGTTTGATTTCTTCCAGGGCAATTTTGTTCAGTGATGTTACCGATTTGACCGATATTGTCCAGTAGTTTTCTAAGGAAGGGGTTGAAAGGGAGAAAAAGAAGAAGAGAAAAGAAATAGGTTAATTGGAGTGTTTTTTGTTTTGCTTTTTATTTATTTGTTAATATAAAATTATATACAAAAAAAAAACAAAAGAAATAAAAAAATATATTTTGAAGAAGAAAATAAAAATAAATTATAAAATAATAGAAATGAAACAAAACTATAAAAAAACAATACAAACAAATCTGCTACTATAAAATATGAAAAATATTTCAGTCACTATTATTTGTTAAATATTTATAACATTCTTTTAAAGAAATAAAAAAATATACATTTAAAAGAAATTGGAAATATTTTTAAACTTTCTTTAATTTTTTTATTATTATTTATTTATACAACATAAATTTAACCACATTTTAGCCGATAGCCTTAGATGCTAGTGCTATTTTTTACATAATTTTATTGTAATTTTTTATTATAATAAATATTTGAAGTAAATAAATACAAATTATTTTTTATTTTAATAAAAAATAAAAAATATTAAAAAAAATTAGACATTTAATTTGGAACTAGAATTTTGTTTTTAATTGTTTGTCTTTTTTATTTTTTTATTATTTTTATTCTAATATAAATTAAAAAAATATTAAAGAAATGTTAAAAAAATAGAAATTTTTCAAAAAATAAAAAATGAAAAAAATTTAAAAAGTTAAAGAAAATTTAAAAAAAAAATTGAACATTTTTTTAACACTTTTTATTACTATTTAAAAATAAAATAAAATTGTTGAAATGGAAAACATTTTTAAAGAATTAAAAGAAAAATAAGATTTTTTTAAAACAAATTAGAATGTTTTTAACTTTTTCAACACTTCTTTAATTTTTTTATTTTAATAAAAAGTAAAACATATTAAAGAAATATTTAAAAAATTAGAATTTTTTCAAAATTGAAATTAAACAAATTTTAAAGAAATTAGATTTTTTTAAGATTTATTTAATTTTTGTATTATTTTTTATTTTACTATAAATTAGAAAATAGTAATGAAATATTTAAAAAATTTTTCAATACTGAAAAAAATTTAAAAATGAGTTTAATTTATTTGAATTTTTGAATTGAATTTTTTTAAAGAATTCTTTAATTTTTGTATTATTTTTTATTTTAATATAAATTAAAAAATATTAATGAAATATTTAAAAAAATTAGAAATCTTTCAAAATTGGAAAAAAAAATCAAAAATGTGTTTAATTTATTTAAAAAAAAATGAAAAAAAGAAAAAATTTAAAAAGTTAAAGAAAATTTTAAAAGATTTTGAAAAATTTTATTAACATTTTCCATTACTTTTTTATTTTAATATTTTTGTTCAAAATTGAAATTGAAAGAATTGACAATTAATGTTTTTTTCATCACTATTATTTGGTAAAAAAAATTATAAAAATAATTTTTTTTAAAATGGAAACCATTTTCAAGGAATTAAAAGAAAAATAAGATTCTTTAAATGAAATTAGAATGTTTTTTTAACTTTTTCAACACTTCTTTAATTTTTTTATTTTAATAAAAATTAAAAAAAAATTATGAAAATGTTTAAAAAATCAGAAACTTTTCAAATTTGAAATTAAAAAAGTGAAACATTAAGAAATTTTTAAAGAAATTAAAATTCTAATTTCTAATTTGTAAGATTTCTTTAATTTTTGTGTTATTTTTTATTAACATTTTTATTACTTTTTTATTTTAATAATTTTTTTTTTCAAAATTGAAAAAAGTGACAATTAATTTTTTTTCATCACTATTTTTTAAAATTGAAAACATTTTTAAAGAGTTAAAAAAAAAATAGAATTTTTTTAAAAGAAATTAGAATGTCTTTTTAACTTTTTCAACACTTTTTTTAATTTTTTTTATTTTAATAAAAATTAAAAAATAAGGAAATATTTAATAAATTAGAAATTTTTCAAATTGAAATTACTATTTTTTTTTACTTCAAAAAAAAAATGTATTTTTAAAATTAAAAATATTAGAAAAATAAAAATATGAAAAAATTTAACTATTTGGCAAATATTGAATTAAATTAAAATATAGAAAAATATTTAAAATAATAAAATTATACAAAAAAAAAAAAAATACAATTAAATGCATACTTCACAAGTTACATAAAAATTGAAAATAATGTTTTTTATAAAAATAATTATTTAAATTATTTTTGATAAAAATAATTATTTACATTATTTTTAAACTCAAACTTCTAATTAACACACTAATAGCAAAGCAAGTAAATAAATTTTAATTTATTTCAGAATGAATAGATTTGAAATGAAATTCTAAAGACAAAAAACTAATTGAAGCAAAAAGCTTAGCTTAGCTAAATAATAATGTCAATGTAGATGGTGAGAGCAGCGAGCGTATGAAAAGAGTTTGCGTATACAAATCAAAGCAAAATTTTGTTCGTTTCTAAAACCTAATTCCTATACTGGTTTCGCGAATTAATTTCTTAATTCTTAATTTTTTCTTCAAAAAATGTTAATTTCAATTTTTTTCGCAAGAATAGTGCGCCACATATACATACATCGGGTTCGGGTACATCCCACACAAAATTTCACAAATTTTCGAAAAAAATACAGTTTAAGGCTAACACTGGAATCGTTTTATATCTCGTTCCATGCTTCCTGATATAATGGCCCAACATTTCAAAAAAAAAAAAAAAATCTGCCGCCACCAATTAAAATGGCTGAGAAGCACTATAGCTCTGAAAGGTAGTAACCGATTTGTCCGAGTCGTTCCACATTCTAATGTTTTTTCCACACGTATATCGAGTTCCAAGATAGGATCACACCTTCGGATACCTCCCGCACAAAAGTTCATAACTTTGGCTCAAAAGCTGTTTAAGGTCCATTCCAGCATCGTTTTGAAATTTTATCCATAATTTTCTGGGATGATGACCCAAATGTTTCAAAAAAAAAAAAAAACCCTCTGTTTACACCAACTAAAATGACTAGTGAGCAGAATTGAATATCAGATTGCTTGCATAATTGAAACATTTTTCAAAACGTATATCAATATCTAAGAAGGTCTATATCTGACATCAGTTCCCTCACAAAAGTTCACAGTTTTCGGATAAGTGTAGTTTAAGAGCTGTTCGAGGATCATTTTGAAATTTTCATTGATGAAAGTCCTTGTGATTCTGATTACAACAATATAACTATTTTCGTGGGCATGTCCATGCTTGCCGACATAAACACACAATTTCAAAAAAAAAAAAAACCTGCGATGACCAACTAAAATAATTGGTTGGTGGCACGATAACTATAGGAAGGAATAACTGCCAAAATTGGATCCAATTCCAAGATGGACTATGTCGGTCTATTCCTCACAGCTATTTGATACATATTTAATTTCAAATATTTGAGATTTTTGTCTCTCCGCCGTTACAACTTACGTTCAGAATAACCAACATTATGTTTTTTTCCATGGTGGAGGTTCGGAGATAGAAAAGAAAGTCCGATTAAATCATTCAGATGGCTGTCCTGCCATTTTGTTGTGTTTTAAAGGCCATCAGCATGTTTTTTCATATTTTTCCTTATGGTGGAGGTTCGGAGATAGAACGAAAAGTTCTAAAGGCTCAAGTCCGATGGCTACCCATTATGTGATGTCATATAGGTCACCTGCTTGTAAAACGTGAGACTGTTTTCTCGTTTAATTAGAAAAGAAACTTTGGGTGGATCTTTTAGGAAGGCTCTGGACAGATGATTTGCTTCCATGGGAATGGAGTTTATGTTACATATATGCAAATGAAATAGAAAAAAATAAAAAAAATATTAAAAATACATAAGAAGTATTTATTAGGTTTTGCCTACAGCAATGTACCCTCAGCCTCAGATCCCCGAAGTGGTCCATCTACGAACATGATGCAATGTTTGGAAGGCATATCCCGTTGCGAATGAAAAGTTTGCAGCAACGTCGGCCACTATTTTCGATAGTTGTCGTGTACACCAGACATTTTGCTTGATCTCCGTAGGATTTTCTAGGGCTATCGTGCCATTATGTCAGGATGTATGTACTTGCCGGCGAAAAAATATATAGCGTAGTAATCAAGACAGCACAAGGATTAAATCCCTTAAAACTTGGAAACGATCTTTGAACAGACCTTAAACTGCACTTAAATCGAGAACGGTCACATCATAGCGAATAATTTTGAACGTTTTGAACGAACTCGAACTTTCGAACAAAATATTGCAATGTGTAAACTTAGGACCATGAACAATCTTCAAAAGTTATCGTTCTCTCCAACACTCATTTTAAGCTGCTAATCTAAAATGATAACCTTCAGGGCCTTTATAAAGGCCTCTCACTTCAGCTCGTCCATAAAAACTCCATTCGGCTCTATAAAGACTCACATCAGCTAGTCTATAAATACTCACTTCGGTTCGTCTATAAAGACTCTCTTCAGCTCGTCTATAAAGACTCACTTCGGTTCGTCTATAAAGACTCACTTCAGCTCGTCATTTTGACTTGCTAATCTAAAATGATAACCTTCAGTGCCTTTATAAAGGCCTCTCACTTCAGCTCGTCTATAAAGACTCACTTCAGCTCGTCTATAAAGACTCACTTCAGCTCGTCTATAAAGACTCACTTCAGCTCGTCTATAAAGACTCACTTCAGCTCGTCTATAAAGACTCACTTCAGCTCGTCTATAAAGACTCACTTCAGCTCGTCTATAAAGACTCACTTCAGCTTTTCTATAAAGACTCACTTCGGCTCGTCTATAAAGACTCACTTCGGTTCGTCTATAAAGACTCACTTCGGCTCGTCTATAAAGACTCACTTCAGCTCGTCTATAAAGATTCACTTCAGCTCGTCTATAAAGACTCACTTCAGCTCGTCTATAAAGACACACTTTGGTTCGTCTATAAAGACTCACTTCGGGATGTCTACAAAGACTCACATCAGCTCGTCTACAAAGACTCACTTCAACTCGTCTATAAAGACTCACTTCAGCTCGTCTATAAAGACTTACTTCAGCTCGTCTATAAAGATTCACTTCAGCTCGTCTAAAAGACTCACTTCAGCTCGTCTATAAAAACTCCCTTCGGGATGTCTACAAAGACTCACATCAGCTCGCCTATAAAGACTCACTTCAGCTCGTCAATAAAGACTCACTTCAGCTCGTCTATAAAGACTCGCTTCAGCTCGTCTATAAAGACTCACTTCGGCTCGTCTAAAAGAATCACTTCAAGCCGTCTATAAAGACTCACTTCAGGCTCGTCTATAAAAACCCCCTTTGGCTCGTCTATAAAGACTCACTTCAGCTCGTCTATCAAGACTCACTTCAGCTCGTCTATAAAGACTCACTTCGGTTCGTCTATAAAGACTTACTTCGGCTCATCTAAAAGAAACACTTCAAGTCGTCTATAAAAACACCCTTCGGCTCGTCTATAAAGATTCTCTTCTTGATGTCTACAAAGACTCCCTTCGGAGTCTTTACAAAGATTCTCTACAGCTCGTCTGTAAAGTCTCACTTCACTTCGTCTATAAAGGCGGCTCATCTATAAGGACACACTTCGGCTCGTCTGCAAAGACTGACTTCGGCTCGTCTATAAAGACTCACTACGTCACGTCTATGAAGATTAACTTTAGCTCGTCTATAAGGACTCACTTCATCTCGTCTATAAAGAATTGAGGTCATGTAAAAAGAGTCACTTCGACACGTTGCAGCTCGCCTTTAAAGACTCACTTCAGCTCGCCTATAAAGACTCACATTAGCTCGTCTATTAAGACTTACTTCGGCTCGTTTAAACAGACTCACTAAAACTGGTCTGTTATTTCGGTTGGTGATGGCTTTAGGTCTTATCTTGAAAAGTGTAAATAAAGTTCCCCATATCTGAAGATGTATGAACCTCCTCCCCGGAAATTTGTAATCGTTGTGATCAGCATACCATCGACTTCCTGTAGTTCAAATTTCTAAAGGATCCGCTAGCAGCCCCTAAAGTGGGCATAAGCCACAAACACGCTTTTCAGATTCCACGATAAAATGGAGGTCCCATAAAATTAAATTAAATATTAAATGGATCTACACTCATTGATGTGAGAAAAGTGAAAGTCCCACCTTGAAGTATGTTCACACCTATGAATGAATTCAAAACGATCCGAATGGTACCCTTAACGAGAACATAAGCTACAAATATAGAGGGTTATCATGAATGAAATTTCCCCGTGAGTTTTTTCTTTCCGCCGTTGCAACTTAAGGGAGAAAGTGAAAAAAATTACGGGGAATTGCCGTGCATGATAACCCCCATAAATAACTCCATTCCTTAGAATGACCATATCTGAAGAAATATTTACCTACTGCTCGGATATATACGGTTATGTTCTGGTACTAAGATGGGGGGCTAAGATTCATTAGGGTATTTAAAAAGAAGAGTACACCCTAGACCGTCCATAAAATACTCGAAAAATAAGCGTAAATGGGGTGAACAAAATGTTTGAGGCGTGAAGTGAAAGGTGAAGAAGTGTATCTCAGAACATATCCTATAAAAAAGTTGCGATCGGCATATCATGGACTGTCTGTAGTTTAAATTTAAAAACTATCCGAGTGGAGCCAAAAAACACTCTTTTTGGGGGTCACTGATATGAGAGAAGCCTCCCTTTCCTATCATGTTCGTGTTCAAAATTATTTTTTTTTTAATTTTATTAATTAAATTTCTTTAATTTTACGGTTACGGTTTTTTACTTTAATTTTTAATTGTCAAAAAGAATTAAAAAATAAAAATTCAGTATTAAAAACTAAAAAAAAAATATTAAATTTCTAACTATTTTTTATAAAAACAAATAATTAATAATTTTCGATTTTTTATCATAAAAACAAAAATGCTTACCATATAAATTTGTATATCAAGAAAATTGGAAGGGGGAAGAGTGTGTTTGTTTCACAAACAAAATCTAATTTTAAAAAAATATTTTTTAAATTATAGAAGGAGTAGATAAAGAAGAAGATTTAACGCAAAACAGTCGCAGGTAGTACCGTCTACTGTTTTCCCAAAATAAAATTGGTTTGATTACGGTAGCAATTGTTGTTATGAATTATTTAAAAAATCACAACAATAACAACAACTGACCTGACTTGAGAGAGTTTGCGTATAACCTAAAAAAATTGACCATTAAATTTGTGAAATAAAAACAAATGGGTTTTTTGAATTTTTAAAATTATTTCACATTGAAAGTTTATTGAGATAATATCTCTAATCTATATTTTTTTAAATATATAGCTAATTGTTTTTAATTATTTTTTAATTTTATTTTATTTATTTTTTTGCTTAATAATTCATTTTGTCTTAATTTTTTTACTTCATTTGTAATTCATTTTATATATGTTTGTATGTATGTATATGTATGTAGTTGTATTTACCCTCTGCCTTAAGTGGGATGTCTTTCACGGAAATGTTGCAATAGCAGTTCCTTCCTCTTGCAGGAGAAGGCACACAAATGACAACGGAAATTATGCACCTCAGCGGGTAGATTACGATTTATGCGTCCAAAACGTTGATAGGAAATTTCACGCATATTTGCGGTGAGATTTTCATTGTTTTTAATGGTCAACAAAATGGTGGGCATTTCTGTGGAAGATTCATGGCTGCGATCTGTTAGCAGCAATTTTGGAGTCGAGGAGGAACTAAAATTGGTGGTGGTGGTCGTGGTGGTGGCCGAGGTGGTGGTGCTAGTTAAACTTGTTGTATTTTTAGATGTTGTTGCCATCACTGGCACCGATGCTAAAGAAGAGCTGGTTGAGGAACTGTTGGAGAAACTAATTACATTCGTTGTCACCGGCAGCGATGGCGCCATATTGACAAACAACGATGGCGGTGAATCACCACAAGGCGGCATTACAATTTCAATGGGTGGTGGAGTGTTATTATCCTCATGATGCCTTGTCGGTGATGTCTGCAAATCTTTAATGTGATGAAAATCTATTAGACTTTCCACTTCATTTTGATTTGGCTCCTCCATATATTCCACAATGTTGAGAGGTGTGTTTGTTTTCCCCGCAGAACTTGGTTCATCCATCACCGTATCATCAGCATCATTAAGGAATTCATTTACCATGGATATTAAGAATTGATCACGTGATAGACATGAATCCAAACTGCCACAACGCATGGGAACTGAGGAAGATGATCCGGTGGCCATGGTGTCACGACAATTGTCATCATTAAAGGCAGCAGCTGCTGCAGCCTCGGAGGCCAAAGAGGCCCGATTCAGATCCTCCAAATCTTCAACCATAATAATAAAGGCATCGGTGTTGTCTTGATTTTTATGCTCCTTCAGATCACTGCTGGACAAGTTGAAAAATTCCAAGTGGCCTAAAACGAAAAAAAAGAAAGAAGAAAAACAGAAAAAATTAATTAATAAAAAGTTCTTAAAAGAAAATCCAATTAAAAATATTGTTAATTTTTTTAATATAAGTTAGTTAATTTAAAAAATAATAAAAAAAATCAATACCTACCTTTTTGCACATTCCATTTTAATTTTTGTTTTATTTTCCCTCCCGGCCAAATATTTTTTGTTTTCAAATTTTTTAAATAAAACACACTTTTTTGTTTTTTTTTTCTCGTTTTATTTTGAAATTTCCATTTTCTGTTTGTTTTCAAAATTAAATACGTTTTTCATTATCATGTTTTTTTCATTAAATTTTTCAGTTTTCTTTTTTATTTTTAATTCTTTTTTTATACTAAACATAATATATATGTATATATAAACGTTTTTACCTATTTATGTTCTTGTTGTTGTTTTGTTTTCTCCTTTTTTGTATATTAATAATGTGTATTTTTATTTATTTATTTTATTATTTTTTAATTTATTTCTATTTTTTTCTTCTAAAAGTTAGGTTAGGTTTTTAACAGAAAAAAAAATTGTTTAATTATCTTTTACTTAACAAATAAAATCTCATTGTTACACAGAATCCAGGCATTGGGGAATAATTTTTTGAGGGGGTTTGAGGACTAAGGTAAGGGAAGTTAACAAAAATAACTGGATATAAATGGTTGGTAGTGGTGGGGCGGGGGGGGTTCATTAATTGAACATAGTAAAAAAACACAAAAACTCTGTTATTAACAAAAATTCAAATCATTTCAATAATATTGAGAACTTTTTTAAAATTTCCAATATTATAATTTAATTATAAAAATTATTTTATTTACAAATTATAATTAAAGGGCAATTTTTAATGAATTAATTGCTTTTTAGAATTCTAAAATGAAAAAAATCTGTTCTGAAAATTGCCACAAATAAAAATTTCCCTTAGAGGGAAATTTTTATTTTGCTTCAAAATTGAAAATTTCTTTTTTGTTTATATAAATTCTAGGGCAAATTATTCGATTTCATTAAAAACAAAAATTTCCCTACATAAACAAAAATTTCCCATAAAGGGAAATTTTTATTTTGGCTCAAAATTGAAAATTTCTTTTTTATTTATATAAACTCCAAGGCAAAATATTCGATTTCATTAAAAACAAAAATTTCCCTTAAAATTTCCCAAAAGGGAAATTTTTATTTTTTACTCCAAAAATCATAGTTTTTCTTTTTAGAACTAGAAAATACAAAATTGCCATAAAATATCGCTAAAACAAAAATTTCCCTCAAAGGGAAATTTTTATTTATGAGCCAAAAAATTTTAAAATTTGTTTTTAATTACATTTCAATATTATTAATTATTTGAATTTTTGTTTTTAACATGTTTTCTCTTTTTTTCAAGTTTTATATATTTTTTTGTTTTTTTTTTCTTCGTCTCTCATTTTTTGCGTTTTGGTTAAAAACTACAATTTGTTACATTTTGGGGTAATAGGTACTAAGAATATCATTTTTTTGTAAAATGTTGTTGTTGTTTTTTACTTGTTCTTTTTTTGTATATAAATGTGTTGTTATTTATACTCTTGGTTAACAATATTTATATATTTTATTTCACTTATTTATATGGGGTGTTTCAATGAAATATGTAAAATTGAAGCGGGGTGAGTAGCGGCTCTAGAAGGGAAAATTATAAAAAAAACACTGTATCTCATTTGATTGTAGAGTTATGATGCAAAAATGTTTCCTTAATTAAAAGTCAATTTATAAAAAAAATATTTTCTTGGAAGGCAATATCCCAAAAATCTTTTAATAAGGGAATTTAAATGTTAAAGGCGGTCGGTTTCAGGGCTTCATATCTCAAAATCCATAGATCAATCGGAAAAATTTTCAATCATGACCCATAGTGGTTTCCTATGAGGAATGTTTTTCCCATAGACAAGATAATCAATTTTCAAATATTTAAACGATTTTTTACATTTTTTCAAAAATTTCCAAAAAATATTGAGGTTATGTTATAACCTGGGTTTCCTTAAGGACTATTTTTGCCAAGGACATTACATATGAATTTAAAATATTTAAGGGATTATTTTTTGATTTTGAAAAATATATAAATAATGAAAAAAACTTTAAGTCTATTACCTGATAACTCGAAAAGCATTGGGTTCAGAGGAAAACATTTAAAGACGGCCAACACCTTTTGGTCCTTGGGGCCATATTCTCCTTTGCCATGAGGAATCTATTTCCCTTTAAAGGAGTCCAAAAATGACAATTGTTTTTAAAAGGTACGATTTTAATAATAAAATACATATTTTTTTAATTTGGAGGTTATATTTTGAGTGTCAAATCTCGAAATCCCTTGGAGTAAGGACACCATGTCTAAAGGAGGTCAACATTCAATGGTTCTTAGCAAAAACTTTCCCTTTGGACTGAGGAATTTATTCCACCAAAATAGCATAAAAAATGGCAAAAACTTTTAAAAAGACTAGAGCCAAATGTAAAAAATTTGGTAGTCTATAACCTGAGGATCATAACTCGAAAATCATTGGGTTGAGGGAAGACTGATTAAAGATGGCAAACTTCTTTAAGTCCTTGGGGACATTTTCTCCTTAGGCACGAAGAAAATCTTTCCCTTAAAAAATTACAGTTACATTAAAAATTACAATTACTCTTATTTATTATTTAATTTTAAATTAGACCAATACTAAGGGCAATATATCGGAAGTCCTATCTGGAAAACCTTCAACCTTAGGTAAAAAAGTTTAAAGGTGGTCGACATCTAAAGGTCCTAAGGAACAATTTTCCCGTTGGTTTGAGGAATATGTTTCCAGAAATAAGCATCAAAAATCGCAAAAGCAAAAAAAACATTTTTAATTTAGAAATAAATATCAAAACAAATTGAAGTCTATAGCTCTTGAGGGCCATAACTGGAAATCCATTGGTTTCAGAGAAAAATGTTCAAAGGCGGACAACCTCTTTAAGACCATACCGACATTTTCCTCTTTGACCTGAGGAACATATTTCCCCAAATAGTTCTTAAAAAATGCAATTGCTTTTAATAAGTTGTTATTTTAAGGTAGAACAATACTAAGGGCAATATCTCGGAAGCCCTATCACAAAAACAATTAATGCAAGGACAAAATGCCTAAAGGTGGTCAACATTTAATGGTCCTTAAGAAAAATTGTCTCTTTGGGGGGATGAATGTATTGCCGAAAATAGCATCAGAAATAAGAAAAACTTTGAAATAATATTTAATTTAGAAAAAAATATTAAAAAACCTCTATAAACTGAGTGTCCCAACTCGAAACCCATAGGTTTCAGTTAAAAGTGTTTAAAGATGGACAACCTCTTTAAGATCATACGGAAATTTTCCTATTTGAACTGAGGTATATATTTCCCCAAATAGTTCTTAAAAAATGCAATTGCAATAAGTTGTTTATTTTAAGGTAGAGCAATACTAAGGGCAATATCTCGGAAGCCCTATCACAAAAACCATTAATGCAACGACAATATGCCTAAAGGTGGTCAACATTTAATGGTCCTTAAGAAAAATTTTCACTTTGGAGGGATGAATGTATTGCCGAAAATAGCATCAGAAATGAGAAAAACTTTGAAATGATATTTAATTTAGAGAAAAATATTAAAAAACCTCTATAAACTGAGTGTCCTAACTCGAAACCCATAGGTTTCAGATAAAAGTGTTTAAAGATGGACAACCTCTTTAAGACCATACAGTCATTTTCCTCTTTGACCTGAGGAACATATTTCCCCAAATAGTTCTTAAAAACTGCAATTGCTTTTAATAAGTTGTTTATTTTAAGGTAGAGCAATGCTAAGGGCAATATCTCGGAAGCCCTATCACAAAAACCATTAATGCAAGGACAAAATGCCTAAAGGTGGTCAACATTTAATGGCCCTTAAGAAAAATTGTCTCTTTGGAGGGATGAATGTATTGCCGAAAATAGCATCAGAAATGAGAAAAACTTTGAAATGATATTTAATTTAGAGAAAAATATTAAAAAACCTCTATAACCTAAGTGTCATAACTCGATACCCATAGGTTTCAGATAAAAGTGTTTAAGGATGGACAACCTCTTTAAGACCATACAGACATTTTCCTCTTTGACCTGAGGAACATATTTCCATTAGAAAGTATTTTAAGGAATTTTTGAAAAAATCCCTTTTTTTTAATTTTGAGGTTATAACATGAGTGTCATATCTCGAAAACCAGCGAGTTAAGGAAAAAATGTCTAAAGGTGGTCAACATCTAATGGTCTTTAGGGAAAATTTTCCCTTTGGATTGAGGAATATATTACCCATAAATAGCATCAAAATATGCCAAAACTTTTTAAAATGATATTTAATTTAGAGATATGTACTTATATAGGTTAAATAAAAACTTGAGGGCAATATCTCGAAAACTATTGGGTTGAGGAAAAAAAGTCTAAAGAAGGTCAAGGTCTAAAGGTCCTTGGGGAAAAATGTCCCTTTGGATTGAAAAATGAATTCCCAAAAATAGCATCAAAAAAAGGTAATAACTTTTTATACAGATATCACAAGAAATATTTTTTTAAAAATGCCAATATGTCGGAAGCAGTGGAGTGATGGTAAAACTTTATAAAGGTAAACCACGGTGGTGTAATGCGGACATTAGTTTTCCTAAAACATATTATGTACAAATTATAGCTACAAATGTAATTATTGAAATTTGTTTGAAATATTTTAGTGTATGAAAATTGTATGGTTATATCTTATAGGCGATATATCGATAACCATACATACATATGTTCCCACAACATCCCCGAAGGGACAAGGGTGACTTCTCTCATATCAATGAGTGCACGCCGATTCATATTGGCTCAATGATATGGGACCTACTTTTTATTGCCGAGTCCGAACGGCGTGTCTTATGACACCACTTGTAGAGAAGTTTGTAGAGAAGTTTTTATCGATAACCATTAATCTTTAATAAAAGTGTACAAAGGAGATCCATAGCCTTTTCTTGAGGGGAACATTTTTGTCAGAGACATATTCTAACCAATTTGAATGTTTGAACAATTTTTTTACATTTTTCTTTAAATTTTATGAAAATTTTTAATTTTGAGCTTTTTAAGGTCATATCTCAGCCCTTATATCTCGAAAACCAATATGTTTGTATACAAATGTCTAAAGGTGGCCTTTTGGGGTTTCTCCCAAAGAAAAATTTTGTCCCTGACAACTTGTTGAATTTTCCATATTTGAGTCTGTTATTTACATGAAACTTTAAATTTCTTTAAAATTTTAAAGTTTCCCAATTTTTGAGGTTACAACTTGGACCTTATTTCTCGATAACCTATAAGTTTGTACACAAATGTCTAAAGTTGGCCTCTTGGGGTTTCTCCCAAAGAAAATTTTTGCCAAAGGAAGCATATTGAAATTTCAATATATGAGTGAGATTTTTTTTAACATTTCAAATTTTGAGCTTTTTAAGGTTATAATTTGGACTCTATATCTCGAAAACCAATAAGTTTGAACACAAACGTATAATGGCGGTCTTTTGGGATTTCTCCCAAAGAAAAATGTTGCACCAGGCAACTTGTTGAATTTTCAATATTTGAGTCTGTTATTTAAACTTTTCATTAAATTTCTTTAAAATTTTAAGGTTTCCCAATTTTTGAGGTTACAACTTGGACCTTATTTCTCAATAACCTATAGGTTTGTACACAAATGTCTAATGTTGGCCTCTTGGGGTTTCTCCCAAAGAAAATTTTTGCCAAAGGAAGCATATTGAAATTTCAATATATGAGTGAGATTTTTTTAACATTTTCCTTTAACTGTTAGGGGCAGTCTTTAAATTCCCACATTTTGGAGGTTAGATGATGGACCTTTTATCTCGAAAACCAATAAGTTTGAACACAAACGTATAATGGCGGTCTTTTGGGGTTTCTCCCAAAGAAAAATTTTGTCCCAGGCAACTTGTTGAATTTTTAATATTTGAGTCTGTTATTTAAACTTTTCATTAAATTTCTATAAAATTTTAAGATTTCCCAATTTTTGAGGTTATAACTTGGACCTTATTTCTCCATAACCAATATGTTTTTACACAAATGTCTAAAGGTGGCCTCTTGGGGTTTCTCCCAAAGAAAATTTTTGCTAAAGGAAGCATATTGAAATTTCAATATTTGAGTGAGATTTTTTACATTTTTCTTTAACTGTCAGGGCAGTCTTTATATCCCCAAATTTTGGAGGTTAGATGATGGACCTTTTATCTCGAAAACCAATGAGTTTGAACACAAACGTATAATGGCGGTCTTTTGGTATGTCTCCCAAAGAAAAATGTTTTCCCAGGCAACTTGTTGAATTTTCAATATTCATCTTTAAAGTTCTTTAAAATTCTAAGGTTTCTCAATTTTTGAGGTTAAAACTTGGACCTTATTTCTCGATAACCTATAAGTTTGTAGACAAATGTCTAAAGGTGGCCTCTTGGGGTTTCTCCCAAAGAAAATTTTTGCCAAAGGAAGCATATTGAAATTTCAATATTTGATTGAGATTTTTTCTACATTTTCCTTTAACTTTTATGACAGTCTTTAAATTCCCAAATTTCGGAGTTAAGATGATGGACCTTTTATCTCAAAAACCATGAGTTTGTACACAATTTGTTTCAAGGGGGTCTATTTGGATTCGTCCCCAAGAAGATTTTTGCCAAAGGTAGTTCATTGAAATTACAATATTTCTTAAATTTTGTGGAAATTTTAAGGTTTGCAAAATTTTGAGGTTACAATGGACCTTATATTTCGAAATCCTATGAATTTGTACAAAAATGTCTAGAGGTGATCGATTGGGATTTTTTCCAAAGATAATTTTTGCCAAGGGGAGTTTATTGAAACAATGGGAAATTTGAAAATACATTTAAAATATACTTCCCAAAGCTCATTAAAGACAAATATTCCAAGTAATGGGGACAAATTCTAAAATATCTCTTTACAACCAAGTTAAATACAATTTGTTTTTATAATTTCTCACTTCAGGGAGATCTTCTGTCACCTACTTAACTTATTTTACATTTCATTGTGAACCACCCCATATTTTATATGTGGGAGTTCTTTTCTTTCGTTTTTTTTTTTTTTTTTGTTATAATCTCTTTTGCAAAAACAACAATAATCATAATAATAGTAATAATAATAAAAACAAAACTAACAACTAATAATTTCCAGCAAAAAATATATAATCTTTTCAATACTTAAAACTAAAAAAATATATAGAATATAATAAAAATTATGTTATAATTAACAAAAAAAAACAATAATTAAAACTAATTGTAAAAAATAAAAATTTTTGTTTAATTTGACTATGATGTGTTACATATTCACTAATTCAATTATTTATATATGGCATCATAAATTTTCAATTTTGTTTTCTTTTTGTATGGTGTTATGTGGGTAGAAAGGGGGAAGGGATACAATTTCAATTTGTTGACTATTTTTGTTGGTTGGTTTACGGTTTGTTCGATTGTTTTGTAAATAGCTGTGTGGGGGGGGAGGGTGTGAGTGTTTTGTTGGGGGGTGGAGTTTATTGTTTGTTTAATTTGTATATAATATATAAGTATATATCATCATTGTTCATTGTTATTATTTGTTGTTTGTTGGTTTATAAATTGTATATAATTTTTGGTTGTTTTCTTTGGAGTATATTGTTCGTCATTTTGTTTTTATTCATTTTTTCAAAACTATTTTTTGTTTCTTTTCATTCTTTCGGTTAAAAACGAGTTTTCTTTTTATATATTATTTGTTTTACTTCATTATATACTTAGTATTTTTTTGTTTATTTTCCATTTCATTTCATGTTAAATATATGTTTTTGTTTTGTTTGTTTATTGTATATATAATCAGTATATATGTATGTGTGTATAGATAAATATTTAAATAACAATAACAACATTCTTATAGAATAAACAATTTGTTTTCATTACATTATTTCATTTAATTTAATTTCTATTTTTTTTGTTTTTCTTGTTTCTTTTTGAAATATATATTTGTTTTTAACTAAAACATAAAAAAACACAACAAAATTATAACAAAAACAAAATAAGCTTTGATTGTATAATGGAAACATATTTTAGTTAATTAATTAACAACATAAAAACAAATTAAAATATATAATAACATAATTATTTAAAACACAAAAATAAGGTAATTGTTTATTTTTTTTAAAAGAAATTGTTTTAATTAAGCGCGTAAATGTAAATATATGTATATGTGTGTGTGTTTTTTTTTTAACAACAAATTGTAATAAATTTCTTAAAAACTAAACGAAAGGGTCATTAGACAAACCATTGACAAGAAAATTTACTTTGAAAAGTTGTATTTTTTTTAAAAAAAGGTGTTCAAAATGAAAACAAACAAAAAATACATAAATAAAGTCGATCTCAATTTTCGAAGAGAGAGAGAGAGAGAGAGAGAGATGAGAGATACAGAAGAGCCATTTAGGAGGTCTTTTATCTATAGATGAGCCCTTTAGGAGGTCTTCTGTCTATAGAAGACCCCTTTAGAAGGTCTTCTATATATAGAAGACCTCTTTAGGACGTGTTCTATCTATGGAAGACCCCTTTAGGAGGTGTTCTATCTATGGAAGACCCCTTTAGGAGGTATTTTATCTATAGAAGACCCTTTCAGGAGTTGTTCTATCTATAGAAGAGCTTTTTAGGAGGTCTTCCATCTACAGAAGACTCCTTTAGGGGGTCTTCTATCTACAGAAGACACCTTTAGGAGGTCTTCTATCTATAGAAGACCCCTTTAGGAGGTGTTCCATCTATGGAAGACCCCTTTAGGAGGTCTTCTATCTATAGAAGATCCTTTCAGGAGTTGTTCTATCTATAGAAGAGCTCTTTAGGAGGTCTTCTATCTAAAGAAGACCCCTTTAGGAGACCTTCAATCTATAGAAGACCCCTTTCGGAGGTCTTCTATCTAAAGAAGACCCCTTTAGGAGGTGTTCTATCTACAGAAGACCCCCTTTATGAGGTCTTTCATCCATATAAGATCCCTTTAAGAGGTCTTCTATCTATAGAAGATCCCATTAGGAGGTCTTCTATCTATAGAAGACCCCTTTAAGAGGACTTCTATCTATAGAAGACCCCTTTAGGAGGTGTTCTATCTATGGAAGACCCCTTTAGGAGGTCTACTACCTATGGAAGACCCCTTTAGGAGGTCTTCTATCTATGGATGACCCCTTTAGGAGGTCTTCTATCTATAGATGACCCCTTTAGGAGGTCTTCTATCTGTAGAGGACCTCTTTAAGAGGTATTTCATCCATATAAGACCCTTTAAGAGGTCTTCTATATATAGAAGACGCCTTTAGGAGGTCTTTTATCTATAGAAGACCCCTTTAGGAGGTCTTCTATCTAAAGAAGACTCCTTTAGGACATCTATCTATAGAAGACCCCTTTAGGAGGTCTTATATCCATAAAAGACCCCTTTAGGAGGTCTTCTATCTAATGAAGGCTCCTTTTAGGAGGTCTTCTGTCTATAGAAGACCCCTTTAGGAGGTCTTCTATCTATAGAAGACCCCTTTAGGAGACCTTCTATCTATAGAAGATTCCTTTAGGATGTCTTCCATCTATAGAAGACCCCTTTAGTAGGTACTCTATCTATAGAAGACGCCTTTAGTAGGTCTTCTGTCTATAGAAGACCCCTTTAGGAGGTCTTCTATCTATAGAAGACCCCTTTAGGAGACCTTCTATCTATAGAAGATTCCTTTAGGATGTCTTCCATCTATAGAAGACCCCTTTAGTAGGTACTCTATCTATAGAAGACGCCTTTAGTAGGTCTTCTATCTATAGATGTCCCCTTTAGGAGGTCTTCTATCTATGGATGACCCCTTTAGGAGGTCCTCTATCTATAGAAGACCCCTTTAGGAGGTATTCTATCTATAGAAGACCCCTTTAGGAGGTCTTTCATACATATAAGACCCCTTTAAGAGGTCTTCTATATATAGAAGACCCCTTTTAAGAGGTCTTCGATCTATAGATGACCCCTTTACGAGTTCTTCTATCTATAGAAGAGCTCTTTAGGAGGTCTTCTATCTACAGAAGACTCCTGTAGGAGGTCTTCTATCTATAGAAGAACCCTTTAGGAGGTCTTATATCTATAGAAGACCCGCTTTAGGAGGTCTTTCATCCATATAAGACCCCTTTAAGAGGTCTTCTATATATGGAATACCCCTTTAAGAGGTGTTCTATCTATAGAAGACCCCTATAAGAGGTCATCTATCTATAGAAGACCTTTTAGGAAGTCTTCTATCTATAGAAGACCCCTTTAGGAGGTGTAATATCTATAAAAGACCTCTTTAGGATGTCTTCTATCTATAAAAGACCCCTTTAAGAGGTCTTCTATCTAGAGATGACCCCTTTAGAGGTCTTACATCTATAGAAGACCCCCTTTAGGAGGTCTTCTATCTATAGAGGACCCCTTTAGGAGGTCTTTCATCCGTAGAAGACCCTTTCAAGAGGTCTTCTATCTATAGAAGACCCTTTTAGGAGGTCTTCTGTCTACAAAAAACCCTTTAGGAGTTCTTCTATCTATAGAAGAGCTCTTTACGTGGTTTTCTATCTACAGAAGACCCCTTCAGGAGGTCTTCTATTTATAGAAGACCCCTTTAGGTCATCTATCTATAGAAGACCCCTATAGGAGGTCTTATACCTGTAAAAGACCCCTTTAGGAGGTCTACTTTCTATTCCATCAATAGAAGACCCCTTTAGGAGGTCCTCTATCTATAGAAGACCCCTTTGGGATGTCTTCTATCTATAGAAGATCCCTATAGGAGGTCTACTATCTAAAGAAGCCTCCTTTAGGAGGTCTTCTATCTATAGAAGACCCCTTTAGGATGTCTTCTATCTGTATAAGACCCCTTTAGGAGGTCCTCTATCTATAGAAGACCCCTTTAGGAGGTCTTTTATCTATAGAAGACCCCTTAAGGAGGTCTTCTAGCTATAGAAGACCGCTTTAGGAGGTCATCTATCTATAGAAGACCCCTTTAGGAGGTCTCCTATCTATAGAAGACTCCTTTAGGAGGTCTCCTATCTATAGAAGACCCCGTTAGGATGTCTTCTATCTATAGAAGACCCCTTTAGGATGTCTTCTATCTATAGAAGACCCCTTTAGGAGGTCTTCTATCTATAGAAGACCCCTTTAGGATATCTTCTATCTATAGCAGACCCCTTTAGAAGGTATTCTATCTATAGAAGACCCCTTTAGGAGGTCTTCTATCTATAGTAGACCACTTTAGGAGGTCTTCTATCTATAAAAGACCCTTTTAGGAAGTCTTCTATCTACAGAAGACCCCTTTAGGAGGTCTTTCACCCATATAATACCCCTTTAAGAGGTCTTCTATATATAGAAGACCCCTTTAAGAGGTGTTCTATCTATAGAAGACCCCTTTAGGAAGTCTTCTATCTACAAAGGTCCCTTTATGAGGTCTTCTGTCTATAGAAGACTCCTTTAGGAGGTCTTCTATCTATAGAAGACCCCTCTAGGAGGTCCTCTATCTATAGAAAACCCCTTTAAGAGGTGTTCTATCTACAGAAGACCCCTTTAGGAGTTCACCTATCTATAGAATACCCTTTTAGGAAGTCTTCAATCTACAAAGACCCCTTTAGGAGGTCTTCTGCCTATAGAAGACCACTTTAGGAGGTCTTCTATTTATAGAAGGCCCCTTTAGGGGTTGTTCTATCTATAGAAGACCCCTTTAGGAGGTCTTCTATCTATAGAGGATGCCTTTAGGAGGTCTTTTATCTATAGAAGACCCCTATAGGAAGTCTTCTATTTAAAGAAGACCCCTTTAGGAGGTCCTCTATCTACAGAAGACTCCTTTAGGTATTCCATCTCTAGAAGACTCCTTTAGGAGGTGTTCCATCTCTAGAAGACCCCTTTAGGAGGTCTTCTATCTATAGAAGATCCCTTTAGGAGGTCTTCTTTTTATAGAAGACCCTTCCAGGAGTTTTTCTATCTATATAAGAGGTCTTCTATAGATAGAAGACCCCTTTATAAGATCTTCTATAGATAGAAGACCCCTTTAAGAGGTCATCTATCTATAGAAGACCTTTTTAGGAAGTCTTCTATCTACAAAAGACCCCTTAAGGAGGTCTTCTGTCTATAGAAGACCCCTTTAGGAGGTCTTCTAGCTATATAAGGCCCCTTTAGGAGGTCTTCCGTCTTAAGAAGACCCCTTTAAGAGGTCTTCTATCTATAGAATACCCCTTTAAGAGGTCATCTATCTATGGAAAACCCGTTTAGGAGGTCTTCCATCCATATGAGACCCCTTTAAGTGGTATTCTATCTATAGAAAATCCTCTCAGGAGATCTTGTATTTATAGAAGACCCCTTTAGGAGGCCTTACCCATTACTACTCTCTGTTCTTTACTCTTCTTCTTTTTTTTCTAATACATCGATTATAAAATAAGCAAAGAAATAATTCATTTTAAAAATAAAAGAATGTTAGCCTCTTGAAAAAAATAAAAATAAAAAATTTACAAAACATAAAAAAATTACAAAAAATAAAAAATTCCAAAAAAATAACAATTCTTCAAAATAAATTTTAGTGTCATACAAAAATGTTTCTCTTTCTTCCATTCTGTTATTACATAAATTTAACATTAAATATTTTAAACTTATAATATTAAAAAAATAATATTAATAGTAATAATAATTAATAATTCGAGCTGAACTTTGTTTTATGTTAATGATAATAATAATTAATAATATTAATTAAATAACATAAACATAAACAAATAAATGTTGGTAACAATTAAAAATATATGTTTTGTTTTGAAATCTTAATATTAAAAAAACATTTTTGCTATTTCTTCTTTTGCTTCGTTTTCTTCTTTTGTTACATCATTATGTTCGCTTAAAATTCTTTTTGCGATTTTTTTTCTTTTTTAAACTTAACAACAAGCAACAAATTAAATATATTTATTATTTTTTTTGTTTTAAATATGTTTATATGTTTATGATTCCATTCAATTTTAGTTTAGTTTCTTAACTAACATTCTTCGTTTACTTCTTCGTCTTCTTCCTCCTATTCCTTTTTTTTAACATTTAATGTTAGAGCACATAGTGTTAGTTTTGTTGTTGGTTTTGTTTTTTAATTATTTTGGTTTTAAAAATGTGTTTCATTTTGTATTCCGAAAATATATTTTTTTAAAGACGAAAATAAACATTAACGAAAATATTGTTGTTGTTTAACAAAACAAAGGCAGATATGCTAAAAACTTAGAATTATTTTTTTTATTATTATTATTTAATAATTATTTTTATATATTTTTTTCTTTAATAATGGCACTCATTTTCTATTTTTTATTTGTTTTAATGTGTTAGTGTTGGTTTATTCGTCATAGTTTTGTTTTTTCATCTTTTGTATTGACTAAATATAAATTATTATATTCTTTTATTATTATATATTTCATATATAGTGTTTTTATTTTTTTATGCAATAACCAACAATTTTTTTTCTTTATAAATATTATATAAATTGAGTATAAATTTGACTAAAAAATATAACCAAAAGAAAAAATGTCTACTTCTGTTAAAATTGTTCTAATAAAACGTTTGTTGTTGTTGTTGTTTTAAATGTCATCAAGTGTTTTGGGAGGGAGGGAGGAAAGGGAATTAAGGGGTTAATATTTGTACTCGATTTAGTTTGGGTGATAATTTGTTGTGGAAAAAGTCAGCCCATATTAAAAATATTAAGATTTTTATTGATAAAAATCTATTTTAGCTGCCTATAAGAAATTTTTTATAAATTGGCGCCCGAGCTGAAACGTTAATGGTTTATAAGAAGACCTGAAGACCTATTGTGTACATCTCTAGATAACCCCGAGAAGGATTTTTTGAAAAAAAATACTTAATTTAGGTTTTTTGCCATTTTTTTTGTAATTGGCGCCCAAAATGGGGAAATAAAAACTTTATGAATTTTTATTTCTTTTTTTTTAATATAAGGAAGGCTTCGAAAATATGAATATTTTGTCAAATTACAACCCAAAAAATAATATTCTGATTTGAATCTGGGACTGATTGTGAATATGGCGCCCAAGCTGGGAACTCTTGGGAAAAACATACAAGTCATTTTAATGCTCCAAAAAGCTTAAAACCCCTTAAAATAATGAATATATGTTTATCCTTATCTTCGAAAGGCCTCAGTGGATTTTTCTTTTTTTAAAAGAACTCTTTATCTTTAGAAGACCTTCTAAGGAGGTCTGCTACTTATAGAAGACCCCTTTACGAGGTCGTCTATCTATGGAATATCCCCTTTAGAAAAAGGGGGGTTTCTATTTACAGATGACCATTTTAGGAGGTCTTATTCGTGATTTCTAAAGTTTTTTTCACTTTATCCGCAAACACAAAACTGCCTTTCTCTTTATCCGCAATTATCCAATACCATAAAAATGTTTAAAAATCACTCAAGTTTACCATTGAAGTCATATTACAACTTTAAAAATTAATTCTGATAAAATGTTGTTTTATCCGCAATTATCCAAATTTATCCGCGGCGTTAAAAGTGCTTAGAAACTACCAGAACTTCACTTGAAGGTCATATAACAATATTATTCTTGATTTCGGAAGTTTTTCACTTTATCCACAATTATCCAAAATTATCCGCGGCCTTACAAATGCTTAGAAATCTCAAGAAAATAATATAATTTCAAATTAAAAACCCTTTTAATATAACTCTGTGGCCATATTACAACATGATTCATGACTTCTAAAGTAATTTCACTTTATCCACAATTATTCAAAATTATCCGCAAGCTTAAAAATGCTTGGAAATCACTTGAAAAAGTATAATTTGAAATGAAAATCCCTTTTAATTTAACTTTGTGGTCATATTACAAAATTTTAAAATGTTACTGAAGTAATTTCACTTTATCCGCAATCATCCAAAATTATCCGAGGCCTTAAAATGCTTAGAAATCTCAAGAAAATATAACTTCAAATTAAAAATACTTTTAATGCAACATTATTCATGATTTCGAAAAATTTTCACTTTATCCGCAATTATCCAAATTTATCCGAGGCGTTAAAAATGCTGAGAAACCCCTAGATCTTCACTTGGAGGTCATATAACAAAATTATTCTTGATTTCGGAAGTTTTTCACTTTGTCCGTAATTATTGAAAATTATCCGCGGCCTTAAAAAGGCTTAGAAATCTCTTGAAAAAGTATAATTTAAAATCAAAAGCCTTTTAAACAACTTTGAGGCCACATTACAACATTATAAGTTATTTCTGAAGTAATTACACTTTATCCACAATTATCCAAAATTATCTGCGGCCTTAAAAAGGCTTAGAAATTTCTTGAAAAAATATAATTTGAAATTAAAAACCCTTTTAATTTAACTTTGTGGTCATATTACAAAATATTAAATTATTTCTGAAGTAATTTCACTTTATCCGCAATCATTCAAAATTATCCGAGGCCTTAAAAATGCTTAGATATCTCCAGAAAAAAATATAATTTCAAATTAAAAACCCTTTTAATGCAACATTATTCATGATTTCGAAAATTATTCACTTTATCCGCAATTATCCAAATTTATCCGCGGCGTTAAAAATGCTGAGAAACCACTAGATCTCCACTTGGAGGTCATATAACAACATTATTCTTGATTTCGGAAGTTTTTCACTTTATCCGTAATTATTGAAAATTATCCGCGGCCTTAAAAATGCTTAGAAATCACTTGAAAAAATATAATTTGAAATTAAAACCCTTTTAAACAACTTTGAGGCCACATTACAACAATATAAATTCTTTCTGAAGTAATTTCACTTTATCCTCAATCATCCAAAATTATCCGAGGCCTTAAAAATGCTTAGAAATCTCCAGAATAAATATAATTTCAAATTAAAACCCCTTTTAATGCATCTTTGAGGTCATGTAATAACATTATTCATGATTTTGAAAATTTTTCACTTTATTCGCAATTATCCAAATTTATCCGCGGCGTTAAAAATGCTTAGAAATCACTTGAAAATGTATAATTTGAAATTTAAAACCCTTTTAATTTATCTTTGTGGTCATATTATAAAATTTTAAATTGTTTCTAAAGTAATTTCATTTTATCCGCAATTATCCGCAGGCTTAAAATTGCTTAGAAATCTCCAGAAAAAAGATAATTTCAACTTAAATACCCTTTTAATATAACTCTGAGGCCGTGATACAACATTATTCATGATTTTTAAAGTTTTTCACTTTATCCGCATTATCCACAAGCTTAAAAATTTTTAGAAATCACTAGAAAAAATATGATTTTAAATTAAAAACCCTTTTAATATAACTTTGAGGTCATATTACAACATTATAAATTATTTCTGACGTAATTTCACTTTATCCGCATCTATCCAAACTTATCCGCGGCCTTACAAATACTTAAAACCCATTAAAACTTCATTTGTGGGTCATATAGCAACATTATTTATGATTTCTGAAATAATTTCACTTTATCCGCAATTATCCGCAGCTGTAAAAAATGCTTAGAAACCACTTGAAATTAACATTAAGGGCATATTACAACATTATAAATTATTTCTGGGGTAATTTCATTTTATCCAAAATTATCCGCACACTTAAAAACCTTTAAAAACCACTTAATTTTAATTTTGAAACCATATTAGAACATAGTAATTTATTTCTGGAAAATTTAAATGTTATCCAAAATTATCGAAAATTATCCCTATTTATCGGAGGCCCTATAAAAAATTAAAAAAAAATACTGACTTTTTCCACAATGAAATGAAATTCCATAATTAAAAAAAAAAAAAAAAAAACAAAAAAAAATATTTTTCTGAATATTTATGTGTTGTGTATCTTCTCATTTAAGCTCTTTGTCTTGGGTTTTGGTGTAAAGGGAGATGAAGGAGGCTTTGGGTGTTGGGTAGGAAATTTGTTAAAAAATATTTTTCTTTACTTTGTTGTTGTCAACGTAGTGATTATTGTTTAATTTTCTTTCACTATATATACAATATATGAATGTATATTTAAAAAACATTTTTTGTCTGTTTGTATATAATTAGTTTTTGTTGGTTGGTTCTCCAAAAAAGAAAAACTTATAAAAAATTAAATATATATTTTTTCTAAGAGTTTCGGTTTTTATAATTGAGTTTTCTTGTTTAACTTTAGTAACTACATTTGTTTGAATATGATGAACAATCGATTTGGTTTTGGTTTTTTTGTTGGCTAAAAAATTTGTTGTTGTTTTTTTTTTCTCTTGTATATAAATGTATTTTTTTTTTTCTTTGTTTCTTGTGTATATATAAATGTTTTTTTTTTATATTTTATTTCGGTTCTGCGTTAACAACAAACATTCTTTAACATGTATAACAAACACAGTTTTCTTTTTTTGGTTTCTCTTGACATTTAAAACACTTTTACAAATCGCTCTCCCGTTCTTTCGGTTCTTGTCAAAATTGGTTATGTTTAGTTGTTGTTCTTTTTTATATATTTTTTCGCTCTATATAACTTTAACATTAACATTTTCCTTTGTTTTTTTCTTTTGGTATTTTTTTTATTTTATTTATTTTTTTTTTTTTTTTGATAATTGGGATATGGGGAAAGAGGGAGTAGAGGGGAGTGGGGTGGTTATTATTTTTCCTGAAAACAGTCTAAAGATACTTGTCCTTATCTCTGGTTCTTGTTCTTACATGACTCTCTTGGCCAAGATTTTTTTTTTTTTTTTTTTTTTTTTGAAAACTTCAGGGATTTCCCTTGTGAGAGTCCTCCAGGCCTTTTACAATTCCTTTTTGTGTACATTATTTTCTAGCTATAAAAAAATTTGAAATTGACTATTTGTGATGTAGCTAAAGGAATTGTAATTGTGTGGCCCGGCCCACACTCCATAATTTTCATTACCAAGAATTTTATATTGAAAATGTTCAATAATTTGGCCACTTGAATTGAAATCCTGCTAATTGAATCGAGCCACATTCAGTATCCTTTCTTCCTTTCTTTTCTCCTAAACATATATTTTTTATATATAGAACTCCATATATATATATGTATGTATTTATGTGATGTGAGTATATATAAGTTACTTTCAGTTTGTTGTTACATCTCTACATATATATAACTATAGGTTTTTCTTTGTTGTATATAAATTAAATATATATCTCAATTTATATAGTTTTCTTCTTTCTCTTCGTTTTCCTAACTCTCTTTTAATGTCAGTTTCGAAAAATTTTGTTGTTGTTGTCCTTGTTCGGGTGTAATGTTCGCGGTGTATATATTTGGCAACAAATAAACACAGTACGTCATTGTATTACCTAATAATTATTTCTTATAATTAAATAAATTATATATAACATATATATATAAATATGTATGTATATGTAAAGTTGTTGTTGATTTTGTTGGTTTCGGTTCCGTTATTATTTGTTTTTTTTTTTTTATATTGTATATTAACTGCCTTTATGAATTTTGTTGTGTTCAAATAAAAAAAACTAACAAAAAAAAATAAATTTGAACTATTCGTCCTTCACTTTGTTTTAAATTATTTAAAAAAAAATTGTTATAATTTAAAAAAAAAATATTAAATTATAATTTTTATAAATTTTTTTATAAAAATTTAAATTAACTTTGTTTTAAATTATGTAAAAAAAATTTTGTTAAAACAATAAACATTTTTTTATATTATAATTTTTATAAATTTTTTTATATAAATAAAAATAAAAAATTTCATTGCAATTTTTTTTTTTATTTCAAAAAGCTTTTAATTGGTCTATATAAGAAATTGTTAAGATAATAAACATTTGCTTTTTTATATATTATATTTTACATAAATATATTTAATATACATAGGTACATATATTTATATATTTTTTGTAAAATACGAAATAAGCGTTTATCTTGCCAATAAAATGTGTTTATTATTTCAACAAAACTTTTAATTGGCCTACATAAAAATTTTCAGCATTCCACTATAGAAATAAAAAATTTCAATTTAAATTTTAAATTTAACCAGTAAAATTTTACCACAAAATTATTTCATTAACTAAAAAGTTTGTTAAAATAATAAACATTATTTTTTTTATTTAAACAAATTTATATAAAAATATTTTCATTAAAAAATCTAAAATTTGAAAAAAAATATTTTTAAAAAATTATTTCATTAACCAAAAAATTAATTTAATTAATTTTAAATTAATTTTTTTTATTCAGACAAATTTTTATAAAAATATTTTCATTAAAAAATCTAAAATTTGAAAAAAATATGTTTAAAAAATTATTTCATTAATTAAAAATGTTTTAAAATAATAAACGTTATTTTTTTTTATTTAGACAAATTTATATAAAAAAATATTTTCATTAAAAAAATCTAAAATTTGAAAAAAAATAAAAGTTTTGTTGAAATATTTTTTTATTTAGACAAATATTTTCATTAAAAACACTGTAAAAAATCTAAAATTTGAAAAAAAAAATATTTTTAAAAAATTAATTCATTAATTAAAAATTTGTTAAAATAATAAACATTATTTTTTTTATTTAGACAAATTTATAAAAAAATATTTTCATTAAAAAATCTAAAATTTGAAAAAAAATAAAAGTTTTGTTGAAATAATAAACACATTTAAATATTTTAATAAAATCGAAGAAGTAACAGAACTTTAATCAATCCAAAAAAAATTGTTTATTATTTTAACAAAACTTTTTTATTGACCTACGTAAGAAATTGTCGACATTCCCCTAACTAAACAACAATTTTCAATTTATATTATTTGTTCTGATTAGATTGAAGGAAAGATCCCTTATTTAATTTAATTTGAACAATTGAAAATGTCAAATTTATCGAAGAAAATATTTTTACGTAAAGTATTTTATTGACAACAGTTTTTGTTAAAATAATAAACATTTAATTTGTTTATTCAAAATATATAGTATGAATATTATTTTTATTTATTTAAATAAGTTTCAATAAAACAGAAAAAATAATTTTTTGATCATTTCAATAATGTTCGTTTATTGTTTTTGTTGAACTACGTAAACAAATTTTCAGTAAGTCCCAATTTACATTAGGCGAGTTTACTTGCGGCAATTGTCAGTTTGATGGAGAGAGGGGTGAGGTATATGGTAACCCTTTGCCTCTTAACACCCTCTCTCACCCACAAACTGACAAATGCCGCAAGTAAAATGGCCTAATGTAAATTGGGACTAACCAATTTTTGAATAAAAGCAAAAAATTTCAAAATTAAATTTATTCAGAAAACATTATTAAAATTTTAAACACTATTAGAAAAATATAAAATAAAACTATTTTTTATCACTTCAATAATTTTTGTTTATTGTTTTAACAAAATGTTTTGTTGATCTACGTAAAAAAAATCCAGAAAAGCAACACATTTCAGAAAAAATTAAAAAAATTAAAAATAGGAAGAAAGAACATTTTTTAACGCTTCAATAATTTTTGTTTATTGTTTTAACAAAACCTTTTGTTGGTCTAACAAAATTACTTTTATACGAAAAAAAAAATTAACAAAATTAAAAAAATATTTTTGATAGTTTTAATCATTTTTGTTTTTTTTTTTTTTATCCAGAAAATTAAACAAAGTTTATAACAAATGTTCAAAAAAATTGTCTTTGGCACATGGAATTAAATAAAATTTAATTTAACGAAATAATTTATCAAAATCCCCCAGAAAAAATCAATGCCGTTGCAAATGTTTTCAAATTACACATGTTCCAATATTTTAATGTGAAGACATCTGCGACAATGTGCCCCGCTAAATATTACTAAAAAATATTAATAATATTTTATCATTGCAATAATTTGTGTTTATCATTTTCACAAAGCATTTTTATCGGAAATTTGTTGAGATACATTCTCACAACTTTTAGAGAAAATAAAGAGCAGATTATTTTCTTTCGAATAAACAGCAATTTGGCCAAAAAACCCCCGATATAAAACAATACTATGAACCTTAGAGCAGATGATATCGAGATAATAAATTTTTTTTTGATAATTTTAGGGTGATATAAATATATTGCCGGGGATATCTCGGGAATTTGTGGAGATAAATCCTTAGAACTTTCTGGGGAAGTGAAGAGTAAGTTGATTTCTTTCGAATGAAATGTAAATTGGTAAAGAAAAGTTAATAGGAAGTAAAAATATGCACCTTCGTGTAGATGACTCCTACAAAGTTTAAAAAATTGCATTATTTAAAAAGACGTCAATATATTGCAGGTTATATCAGGAATTTGTTGAGTTAGATGCTCACAACTTTCAAGGGAATTGAAGAGCATATAGTTTTCTATTGAATGGAAAGCAATTTGGCCAAGAAAATCCAATAGGAAGCAACGATACGAGCCTTAGAGTAGATGACTTCTAGATGATTAAAAAATTGCCCAATTTTAGGGTGATATGAATATATTGGCGGATATCTCGGGAATTTGTGGAGATAAATCCTTAAAACTTTCTGGGGAAGTGAAGAGCAAATGGTTTTCTTTCGAATAGATTGCAATTTGGCCAATAAAACCCAATAGGAAACAAAAATACGCACCTTAGAGTATATGACTTCTAAAAACTTTAAAAAATTGAATTATTTAAACAAGAGGTCAATATATTGCAGTATAACTCAGAAATTTGTTGAGATAGATGCTCACAACTTTCTAGGGAATTGAAGAGCAGATAGTTTTCTAACGAATGAAAAGCAATTTGGCCAAGTAAATCCAACAGGAAGCAACGATACGAGCCTTGGAGTAGATGACTCTCAAATAATTAAAAAAGGTGGAGATGTCAATATATTGCCGGAAATCTCGGGAATTTGTGGAGATACATCTTTACAACTTTCCGGGGAGGGGAAGAGCAAATGGTTTTCTTTCGAATAAAAAGCTATTTGGCAAAGAAAAGTTAACAGGCTGTAAAAATATGCACCTTCTCTACTCGGACTTCTAAAGACTTCAAAAATTTGATTATTTAAACAAGACGTCAATATATTGCAGGTTATCTCAGGAATTTGTTGAGTTAGATGCTCACAACTTTCTAGGGAAGTGAAGAGCGAATAATTTTCTATCGAATGGAAAGCAATTTGGCCAAGAAAATCCAACAGGAAGCAACGATACGAGCCTTAGAGTAGATCACTTCTAGATGATTAATACATTGGCTAATTTTGAGGTGATATCAATATATTGCCGGATATCTCGGGAATTTGTGGAGATAGATCCTTAGAACTTTCTGGGGAAGTGAAGAGCGAATAGTTTTCTTTCAAATGAAACTTAATTTGGCAACGAAAACCTAATAGGAAACAAAAATACGCATGACTTCTAAAAACTTTAAAAAATTGAATTATTTAAACAAGACGTCAATATATTGCAGGTTATCTCAGGAATTTGTTGAGTTAGATCCTCACAACTTTCTAGGGAATTGAAGAGCAGAAAGTTTTCTATCGAATGGAAAGCAATTTGACCAAGAAAATTCCACAGGAAGCAACGATACGAGCCTTAGAGTAGATAACTTCTAGATGATTAAAAAAATTGGCTAATTTTAGGGTGATATCAAAATATTGCCGGATATCTCGGGAATTTGTGGAGATAAATCCTTAAAACTTTCCGGGGAAGTGAAGAGTAAGTGGTTTTCTTTCGAATGAAATGTAATTTGGTAAAGAAAATCTAACAGGAAGTAAAAATATGCACCTTCGGGTAGATGACATTTTCAAACTTTAAAAAATTGGATTATTTAAACAAGACGTCAATATATTGCAGGATATCTCAGGAATTTGTTGAGTTAGATGCTCACAACTTTCTAGAGAAGTGATTAACAGATAGTTTTCTATTGAATGGAAAAATTTGGCCAAGAAAATCCAACAGGAAGCAACGATACGAGCCCTAGAGTAGATGACTTCTAGATTATGAAAAAAATTGCCTAATTTTAGGGTGATATGAATATATTGCCTGAAATCTCGGAAATTTGTGGAGATAAATCCTTAGAACATTCTGGGAAAATGAAGAGTAAGAGGTTTTCTTTTGAATAAAAGGCTATTTGGCAAAGAAACCCTAATAGGAAACAAAAATACGCACCTTAGAGTAGATGACTTTCAAATAATTAAAAAATTGGTGGTGATAAAATATTGCCCGATATCTCGGGAATTTGAGGAGATACATCTTTAGAACTTCCTGGTGAAGTGAAGAGCAAGTAGTCTTCTTTCGAATGAAATGTAATTTGGCAAAGAAAATCTAATAGGAAGTAAAAATATGCACCTTCGGGTAGATGACTTCTAAAAACTTTAAAAAATTGAATTATTTAAACAAGACAAACAATATATTGCAGGTTATCTCAGGAATTTGTTGAGTTAGATGCTCACAACTTTCTAGGAAAATGAAGAACAGATAGTTTTCTATCGATTGAAAAACAAGTTGCCCAAGAAAATCTAACAGGAAGCTACGATATGAGCCTTGGAGTAGATTACTTCCAAATAATTAAATTTGTTTATAATTTTAGGGAGATGTCAATAGATTGCCGGATATCTCGGGTGTTTCTTGAGATACATCCCCGCGACTTTCAAGAAAAATTTAGAGCAGACTGTTTTTTGCCGAATACAATGCAAATTGAAGCGGAATATATATGAGAGACCAACCAAATGAAGCTTAATTCAAATATGGGAAATTAAATGACCATTTTAAGGGAAAGGTGAAGTATTGTCGGATATCTCGGGTACTTGTTGAGCTACTTCCTTCCAGTTTTCAAAGAAAATGAACATTACATGGTCTTCTTTCGAAAGCCGATCTATGTGCCAGTGAAGGTCTAGTAGATACCAATAAAATATCCCCTAGTATAGATGCAAAAATAAAATTTAAACATTTTTTAATGCTTGTTTGACTTGCGGGAACCAAAGGATCTCTGGGGGCGGGGCATTGAGTTTTTTTGGGGGATTTGAAATATTTTTTTAATTCAAAAAAAACTTCATTGAATAAAGTAACAAAAAATGTGAAAAATCCATAAAAAATTAATATTTGACTAGCCCAATTAAAAAAAAAAAAAAAACAGAATTTGGTAGACGTTTTAAGGAAAGAAAATATTGGGTGGGGCTGGTCCTATCATCATAGCCTTTTTGAAAAGTAAAAGAATAACAGAAATTCTAATCAGAAATCAGACAGTTGTGGTGTGTCCTTGAACATTTTTGGGGGTTATTGATTATTATTTTAAAGTCGTCATGAGGCCGACTACCATTTTCCTTTTAGTTTGTTTGTTTTTTTTATGTCACTAAATTATATATTGTTCATCAAATTTCCTAGCTGAGTTATTTTCAGTTTTCCGTTATTTGTTTTTTTTTCTAACTTGGTTGTTGTTCTTCTTCTTGTTAAATGTTAATTTAAAATTAACTACTATCGTTATATTTAATATATATAATTATATTATATTGACTATTAAAAATTAACAATATATATTTTGTTTTTTAATTTTTATCAACGTTTTTTTTTTAACTCTTTTTTTTCTTGGTTTTCATTTCAATAAAAAATATGATGATGTGGCATCCAATAAATTCGTTTTGTTATCCGTTTTTTTATATATTTTTTTGTAACTATTTGGTGGTTTAGGGGTGGGGGTGGTGGTCATCAAAGGGAAGTAGGGAATAAAATGTTGGGAATTTTGGGGGAAATTTTGGATATGGAGAGTTGTCAAAAATTCTCTGTATATATGTAAGGTTTGTTGGTTTTTGTATGTATGTAGGTAATTAACACTTGTTTTGGTTTTTTCTTGACTTAGATAATTTGTTGTTGTTGTTTGTTTGTTCTTTGTTAATGTTTTGTGAACAAAACAAAAATTGTTGTTTAAGGTAATAATTTAACAGCTCATTTTTTTTTTTTTTAGTTTTTTTTTTTCGTTCTTGCTTTCTTTCATTTTGTTAAAGGATTTACACAATGATGGTTAGTGTTTTTCATTTCTCTCTATATATGTATGTTTGTAGTGTGTGTGTGTGTATATGTGTACCTAACATGTCTGTGTAGTTGTTTTTTTTTTTTGTATTATAATTTTTGGTACTTGGTTTTCTTTATTGACTTTTTCCAACACTTGTTGTGGTATTTTTCCTCTTCTACTTCTACTACTTTTTTCTCTTCTTAATTTTCTTGTTGTTCTTCTTCATCATCATCATCATCATTATTTTTCTTGTTAATATTTTTGGTGTTTTTCTTTTTCATATTCTTTGCTATTTTTCGATATTTTCTAAAATAATAATAATATTTGTTCGATTTGTTCTTCTTAACTTTCTTCTTTTGTATGTTTTTGTTGTTGTTCTTGTTGTTGTTGATATAATTATAATAATTATGAATTTTTTGCTAATTCTATGTTATTTTAAAGAAAACATTATCTCATAAGTAATATTTAACACAAACACCCGACTCCAGGTGTCGTTTTAGGTGGGAGCTTTGTGAAAATGCTTTACCGCACATAAGGCAGCGGAATTTTTTCTGACCACCACATTCATATCTTTGTGAGAGAGAGGAGCAGGAAACATTGGTGTTTGATGGTGGATTGGTTTGTTTTATAAAAATAAATAGGAAAAATGCTTTTATAAGTAGAGCAACTTGGAACCTGTTCTGATAAGTTATAACAAAGAAAGTATGTGTGCGAGAGAGAAGGACGCTTAAAATGAGAGATAAAAAATTAAGTTGATTAGAAAAGCACATTTTTTAATTTCGAAATTTTCAAAAATAATTTTAAAAAAATCCACTTTACAAAAATTTGAATTTTTGGATCACCTTTTTTAAATTTTGTGAAAAATATTTTGAGATTTTTGAAAATTATTTTGAAAATTTTCGAAAATATTTCAATATTTCAAGAATGCAATTCAAATGAAAATTAAAAATAAACTTAAATTCTTAAAAATTGCGAATTCGCAATAAAATTTACAATGAGAAAGGCACAATTATTTGAAATTTCGAATTTTTCAACAATTATTTCAAAATTTCCCATTTTAAAAAATTTACATTTATTTTTAAAATCCCCTTAAGAATGCTGTTGTACGTTTTTTATGCATATTTAAAAAAATAGTATTTTCAAATTTCTAAAAATTATTTTGGATTTTCGAAAAAAATTTTGAAATTTCAAATAATAAAAAAATAAAATAAATTTCGAATTTATAATGAGGAAGTCATAATTGTGTAAAATTTTAAAAAATAATTTCAAAATTTCCGAAAATTATTTTGAAATTTTCGAAAAGTATTTCGTACAATAAAAATTTACAAATAATATAATGACAAATAAAAATGTACTTTTTTGAAATTTTTTAAATTATGTTGAAAGTTTCGAAAATTGTTTTGAAATTTCTATATTTCAAGAATGCAATTCAAATGAAAATTTAAAATAAACTTAAATTCTTATACATTGAGAATTCGCAATAAAATTTACAATGAGAAAGGCACAATTCTTTGAAATTTCGAATTTTTCAAAATAACAGTTTCAAAATTTCCCTTTTTTTTAAAAAAATCCCCTTAAGAAAGCTGTTGCAAGTTTTTTTTGCATATTTTAATAAAAAGAAGGATTTTCAATATTTTAAAAATTATTTTGGATTTTCGAAAAAAAATTGAATTTTCAAATAATAAAAAAATAAATTTCGAATTAACAATGAGGAAATCATAATTGTGTAAAATTTCAAAACATTAAAAAAATAATTTCAAAATTTTCGAAAATTATTTTGAAATTTTCGAAAACTATGTCGAACAATAGAAATTTTGCAAATTAAACAATGACAAATAAAAATTTACTTTTTTGAATTTTTTTTAAATTAAAATTAAAATTTTCGAAAATTATTTCGAAACTTCGTGAAATGAAAATTAAAAAAAAAAAAAAAAAAAAAAAATTAACTAAATTTCTAAAAAAAAATACGAACTCACAATAAAATTTACAATGAGAAAGGTACAATTCTTTATAATTTTCGAAATTTTCAAAAAAATTTAAAAAGTTTCCATTTTCAAAATTTTTAAATTTTAAAACCCTTTAAGTACGTTTATTATGCGAACTCTAAAACTGTTGTTTTTTATATTTTTTAAAAATTATAGAAAAAACCAAATTTTTTAAAATAATTTCGAAATTTCAAGTAACAAATATTTACAAAAAATTATTTAATTTCTTATATTCTACGAATTCTCAAATTTTGAATGTGAAACGATGAAATTTTTAAAATTTTCGAAAATTATTTTGAAATTTTTAAAAAAATTATTTTGAAATTTTTTTAAATTATTTTGATATTTTTGAAAAAAAATCGACTATGAATAGTTACAAAATTGATGATAAATAAAACTTAACTTTTTGAATTTGGAAAATCAAATTTTCGAAATTTATTTCGAACAATATAAATTTGAATCATTTTACCCTAATTAGTGTAAATGGAAATATTTTTACTGAATTTACAAAAAATTATTTAATTTCTTATATTTTACGAATTCGCAAATTTTACAATGTGAAACTATAAAATTTTTAAAATTTTCGAAAATTATTTTAAATTTTTGAAAATTATTTTGAAATTGTTTGTAAATCCAGTAAAAATTATTTTGATATTTGTGGAAAAAAATTCTTACTATAAAAATATGATGACAAATAAAACTTAACATATTAAAAATTTTTGAAAATTATATTTTCATATTTCGAACACTAAAAATTTGAATCATTTTACCCTAATTAGTGTAAATTGGGAATATTTTTACTGGATTTACAAACAAATATTTAATTTCTTATATTTTACGAATTCGCAAATTTTACAATGTGAAACTATGAAATTTTCAAAATTTTCGAAAATTATTTTAAATTTTTGAAAATTATTTTGATATTTTTGAAAAAAAAAAAATCGAACTATGAAAATATACAAATTTTTGACAAATAAAACTAAACTTTTTTGAATATTTGGAAAATTATTTTTTCAATTTTCGAAATTTCTTTCGAGCAATAAAAATTTGAATCATTTTACCCTAATCTAATTAGTGTAATTTGGAAATATTTTCACGGGATTCGAATTTTTTGTCCAAAAAAATTCAAATTCTTTAAAATCATATTTCGAAAAATTCGATCAAAATTTATTCCTAAAATGTTTGATTTTTTTCTAATTTTATTTAGTATTTATTGATTTTCGTTAAAATATTTTTTTTAGATTTTGAATAATTCACTTCGGAATTTCGAACACCAAAATGTTTTCCTAAATTTATTCTGTGATTTCAAAGCTCAATTTTTTCCAAAAATTTTAAATTCTCTAAAATTGATAAATGCAAACCTAAATAAGTTTCATTTAAGAAAGATTTTGGAAAATTTTCTATAGATTTTGAAAATTCGCACATTGAAAATTTTCCCAAAAATATAAAATTTGAACATTGAAAAAAAGCTTTCCAAAAATGTTAAATTTTTTAAAATTGATAAAAAATTGAAAAAAAAAACTTCGATCAAACTTTATTTCTAAAATTGATTGATTTATTTCTAAAAATTTGATTTAGTATTGATTTTCGTTGAAATATTTTTTTTTTAGATTTTGGAAAATTCACTTCGGAATTTCAAACACCAAAACTTTTTCTTCAAAATTTATTCTGTCATGATTTCAAAAACTCAATTTTTCCAAAAATGTAAAATTTTTTAAAATTGATAAATAAACGCAAACCTAAGTAAGTTTTATTTAAGAAAGATTTTGGAAAATTTTATACTGATTTTGAAAATTCGCACATTGAAAATTTTCTCAAATATATAAAATTTGAACATTGAGAAAAAAGTTTTCCAGAAATCTTAAATTCTTTAAAATTGATAAACGCAAACCTAAGTAAGTTTCATTTAAGAAAAATATTGGAAAATGTTGGTCGAAAAAATCAATTTCGAAAATTTCCCTGTTAGATTTGAATTTTTCGAAGATAGATTTTTTTGCACAATATACATTAAATAGGTCAATTTTTCTACACAAAATATGGAGAATAGAATTTTTCGAAGATAGATTTTTTTGTCCAATGTACATTACATATGTTTTTTTCCTACATAAAATATTGGATATTAGCTGGAAAATGCGTAATTTACCATTCTAAAAACTTGAAAAACTCAACTTCGAAATTTTCGAACTTAAGTGTGATATTCGAATATTGATTTATTCCAACAGAAAACGTGTTTAATTATGTAATTTCACATTAAATAATGTTAAGGCGTCGAAAAAATCAATTTCGAAAAATTCGAAGTAAACTTCGAATTATTCGAACATTGATTTTTTTACGGAAAAATGTTTAATTTGCCATTTAATGGACTTTAATTCATTAATTGTATTTAAAAATGGCGAAAAACTCAACTTCAAAATAATCGAACTTATGTTCGATTTTCGAACATTGATTTTTTTTAGAGAAAATTTAGAAATCATGAAATCATTATTTTTTTAATTAAAAAAATTGTTTATTTTTATAAATTATTATTTTGCTCTCTCATTTGAAGCCTCTCTCTTCTCGTGTTACTTTCTCTCCTAAAGTCCCTACCTAATATTGATTTTTAAATATAAAATTAAAATGAATGGAAACTTTTCGACTCACCTGATATGTCGCTGTAGAGAGCTGGCATCTTTATAACTTTTTAAACAATTATAACGTGGACATTGATAGCGACCATCGGCATTGATGAACTTGAATAAATCTGAAAATTTCAATTCATACCAATAGTCACGAATTAACGATTGTGGAGGCGGAGGTGGCGGTGATGTTTGACAATTCGAGTTGCCTGGATTCGATAGTGATGATGATGAACAGCTGCTAGCACCGCAAGCTAAATTAAAAAAATAAAAAATTCCAAAACAAGAAAACATTCCAAAAGAGAGGAAAAAAGAGAGCAAAAAAAAAACATGGAAGAAAAAAGAGAAAAACAAGAAAATAAATTTTGAGTTAAAAATTGTTGCACTTAAAATTATATATCTTATATATAAAAATATAACTTAATAAATATTTTTATAATAAATATAACAATAATTTTTTTATAGAAAAAGAAAATTTTGTTAAAATTTTATTTTGTTGTGGTTTTAAAAAAAAAAAGTTATATTGCAAAACTTGTTTTGTTTAGTATTTGAAAAAAAAAAAATCTTGTGTTTTTATTTTAGAAATGCGTATTTTAGCACTTTAAGTTTTTGTTCGAAATTAAAATATTTTTTTTGTATTAGAAACATAAAAAAAGGTGTTTACAACAAAATAAAATCAAAAGCTATTTTTTGTTATAGAATATTTATATAATAATAATTATTATGTAAGTAAAAAAAGGTTATGATATTTACAGTTACTTGTTTAGACAATTTTTAGTGGTGGTGTAAATTGGTTTTGGTTTGATGAGGCCGAATTTTACTCTCCTCCCATGGCAAGAAGAAGTTTGGCGTTTCTTAATTTTTTTTTAGTTTATGATTTTGCAAGCGAGCGAGCGAGCGATGACAAGTAAAGCTTGGTTTCATGGTTAGGTGCTGGGATTTTGTTTAAATATGATTCTAAAATTGATGATGATGATGAAAATGACGATGGTGGTGGTGGATAATGGTGGTTATTATGGCGATGATGAAGATGATGAAGTTTGTTTGCTTGATGGAAATCGTGGTGACGATGATGATGATGATACCGCTGACCAACTGATGAATTAATGCATGACATGAGAGACCTCAGAGTACAAAATAGACCCCTCTTCCTTATCTCTCCTCCCCTCTCTCTCTCTCTCTCTCTCTCTAGAGAAAAGAAACTTAACTTCTGCAAAAGAAAAACTCAACGGGAAAGAAAAACGTAATTTGGAAAAAGAAACTACTTACTTCTGGAAATATTTTGTATGTATATTTATTAAAAAAGTACAAAAATATGTATATAAGTATGTTTTTATGTATAAATATAAAATTATTTTTTTTTAAGAATAGTTGGTTTTTTCAAATAAATTATATTGGAATGCGTTATTAAAAAATTGAGTTTACTTAACGATTTATCGTTAAGTATTACAAACACATATTGAAATTAAAGTTTATAAAATAAGCTTAAGAATACAAAATAAAAAACAACTAAAAGTTGTTTTTGAGTTGAGTATTTGAAAACTTTAAAGGGAAATACAAGTAAAATGCGTGGGTAAGTACTCAAAAATATGCAAAATTATTGTGAAAGTGTTCAATTTCAAATAAAATGTTGTAAAACGTAGAAAACTTAATTTCGAAATTTTCGAACTTATGTTCGAATTTTTCGAACATTGATTTCACCTCAAAAAATATGGGGAATAATCTTGAAAATACTTAATTAACCCTTAAGTGATCTTAAAACGTAGAAAAATTCAATTTCGAAATTTTTGGACTTAAGTTCGAATTTTTCGAACATTGATTTTCCTTGCAAAATATTGGGAAATAATCTAGAAAATGTTTAATTTCTGTCAGCTGGTCTTTAAACGTCAAAAAACTCAACTTTGAAATTTTCGAACATAAGTTCGAATTTTTCGCAAATTGATTTCTTAACAGAAAGCATGTGAATTATTTTTAAAATTAAGTAATTTAACATTAAATGACCATAAGGCGTCAAAAAAACCTTTTCCAAAATTTTCGAAGTTAGACTCGAATTTATCCAAGATTAATTTTTTCACAAAATAGGGTGGTAGAAAATGTTCAATTTGCCATGATTGGTTTTTAAATTTTGAAAATTAATAAATTGATTTTAAAAACATGGAAAAACTCAACTTTGAAATTTTCGAACTAATGTTCGAATTATTCGAACATTGATTTTTTCAACAAAAAGCACGGCAAATAATGTCAAATTACATAAATTTGTCATTAAGTGGCCTAAATACGTTTAAAAAAGTCCATTTTGAACATTTCGAAATTATATTCGAAGTTTTCGAACACAATTTTTTTAGACCAAATAGGTAAAAGATTGGCAAATTTACCACGTATTGACTTTTAGACGTTGAAAAATCCAATAGGTGAAATTAAAAACTTCAAAAAACTCAACTTGGTAATTTTCGAACATAAGTTTGATTTTCGAACATAAGTTCGATTTTCGAACATTGATTTTTTTTCAACAGAAAATATGTCAAATAATGCAGAAATTGTGTAATTTCACATCAAATAGCCTTAGGCAGCAAAAAAAAATTAATTCCGAAAATTTCGAAGTTCGAATTTTTCGAACATAGATTTTTACATAAAATAATGAAAAAAAATGTTTTTAATGTATTTTTGTACAAAAAATATAGTTTTTAAACTATTTTTTAAACAAAAATGCAATTTTGAAAAACCCAAAGTTGTTTGGTTTGAAGTTCGAATTTTTCGAACATAGATTTTTTACACAAAATTATGTAGAAATTGTTTTTTAATGTATTTTTGTACAAAAAATAGTGTTTTTAAACCTTTTTTAATACAAAAATGCAATTTCGAAAAGCCCAACATTATTCGAACATTGAGTTTTCTGGCGAAAATCATCAAGAAATCTATACAATCACTTAAATATAGTCCTAAAATCATAGTTTACAACATTAAATTGAGAAAGAATTAAATTCGAATTTTTCGAACATTGCAAACAAATTTTCGAACATCGATTTGTTGCGATGAACTGAAAATTATTAATATATATATATGAAAATCCTTCAACGTTTTTCAATACTAGGTAACGATTTTGTCTAATTTTAAATGCAAAAACTCAATGTTCGAAAATGTGTTAATTTTTCGAACATAGATTTTTTTTAGAAAATAACCAAAAAATCATTGCAATCATTTAAAATGTGTTTAAAATCACAATTTACATTATTAATGGAAGAAAAATCAACTTCGAATTTTTCGAGCACTATAAACAAATTTTCAAACTTTGCTTTTTTGCTTAGAGTTAATTGAAAAATAACTAATTTATGATATCTACATTGGTTTTAAATGCATAAATAGTATTTTTAGTCTATTTTATATGAAAAAATTCAATGTTCGAAAATTTATTAATTTTTCGAACATTGTTTTCTTGACGAAATTATCCAAAAATCAATGCAATCAGTTTTAGGGAGTCTTGAAATCATAATTTACATTCACTAAATCAAGGGAAAATCTACTTCGAATTTTTCAAACATTATAAACAAATTTTCGAACATTGATTTTTTGCTTGAAATTAATTGAAAATCATTAATATATGAAATCTACTGGCGTTTTAAATGCATAAGTAGCGATTTTCGTCAATTTTAAATGCAAAAAATCAATCAAATCAATGTTCGAAAATTTATTTATTTTTCGAACATTGATTTTTTTCTGCAAAAATTATTAGAAATCACCGGAAATACTTTAAAATAATCTTAAAACATGAATTCCCATGCATAAAACGTGAAAAAACAATTTCGAATTTTTCGAACATTGATTTTTTGACCGAAAATGATTAGAAATCACTGGGAATATTTAAAACCGGTCTTAAAAATGCAATTTTTATGAAAAAATTGAGGAAAAATCAAATTCGAATGATAATTTCGAATTTTTCGAACATTGATTTTTTGCTTGGAATAATATTAGAAAATTGTAATTTAGCAAATTAAGCTACAAAAATCTAATTTTGTCTAATTTTTCTTCGAATTTTACTTGAATTTCCCTTTCTTTTAAAAATACAATAAATTACAAATTACACAAATAAATTAGAGATATATAAATTAACTTATGTTATATATGCATATGTGTATGTTTTTTTGTTTTTAACAATATTTGTTTTTTTGTATATATATCGCAATAGTTATGTTGTAAATAAGTTTATTTTTTTGTTAATATATATTTTTTCCTGCAAGTTAGTTGGTTTAGTAGTTTCAAATCTTCCAATTTATATATCTTCTCTTATGTGGCTTATATATTATTTTATTTTTTTGGTGAATTGTACTGTTTTCACAGGTTTCTTCTTCATCTTCTTATTTATTATTTGGTTTGTTGTGTTTTAAAAACTATTTGTTATCACTTAATGAATGCGTTACCGTTTATATAGATTTGTATAAAAAATAGAGTTGCGTTTATCAAAAAGAGTTCTTCGTTCTTTCTTTCTTTCATCTTTCAAAAAGGAACTTAGAATTAATATTTTTTCTTGTTTTTGGTTTTTAGTTTGACTTATAAACTACAAAATGTCTTCTCTGTTTTCAATATTAGTTTGGCAAATTGTTGTTGTTGTATATCTAATGTTAGTAATGCTTTACACACGTACGTTTTGAAAAGAGGAAAGGATCTAAGAAATTTCCAAGATTTGGATAAAATAACCATTTTTTATTCTGAAATTTTTCGAACAAATTTAAATGAGAATTTTAAAAATGTTTCCAAATTCTGAATTTTTAAATCAAGGGAAAATATTTTGCAAAAATATGTGAAATTGCAGAAAATAATTCGATGTTTGAAGTTCGAAAAATTTCGAACATAATTTTGAATTTTCGAAATTTTTAAAATTGGTTTTTTTGTGCTAAAATGTGCATTCTGATGCTATTTATTTTTGAAAACCATTCAAAATCATGGAAAAAAATAATATTTTTGCATGTTCGAATTTTTTCAAACATTATTTTGAATTTTCGAAATTTGTAAAATTTTCAGTTTTGTGATAAAAAGTGAATTTTAATGCTAATTATTGTAAACATAACCGAAAATCAGAAAAAAATAAATTTTTTGCTCATTTGAAATTTTCGAACCAAATTTCGAATTTTCAAAATTTTGTAAAATTTGCTTTTTTTATGTAGTTATAGTTGGAAATCACATAAAACCGCGAAAAACTACCATTTCTGCATGTTCGAAAAATTTCGAACATAATTTCAAATTTTCGAAATTTGAAAAATTCGTTATTTTCGTGTTAAAAAGTGCATTTTAATGCTAGTTATTGTTTAGTAAAAAAAAATTTAGTAAAAAAAATGTGATTTTCAAAATTTCAAAAAATATTTTGAAGTTTAAAAAATTTATTGAATTTTCAAAATTTCCAAATTCCAAAATTAAAAAATTTCGAACCAAATTTCGTATTTTCAAAATTTTGTAAAATTTGCTTTTTTATGTTAGTTATAGTAGGAAATCACTTAAAACCTAGAACCTGATTGTTAAAAATTTTTCGAACATCATTTTGAATTTGAAAATTTTGTATTTTTGTGTTAAAAATTGCATTTTAATGCTAGTTATAGTTGGAAATCCCTCAAAACCTCGAAAAAATACAATTTTTGCATGTTCGAAAATTTTCGAACATAATTTCGAATTTTCGAAATTCGTAAAATTCAAGGGAAAATTGCAAGAAAAGTCGAAAACTAATGAAATTTAGTAAAAACATTGTGATTTTCAAAATTTTAAAAAATATTTTGAATTTTAAAAAATATTTTTAATTTTAAAACATATTTTGAATTTTAAAACATATTTTGAATTTTAAAACATATTTTGAATTTTCAAATTTTTTTAAAATTCCATAGAAAATTAAAAAATTTTCGAACCAAATTTCGAATTTTCAAATTTTGTATGATAGTTATAGTAGGAAATCACTTAAAACCTCGAAAAACTACCATTTTGCATGTTAAAAATTTTTCGAACATAATTTTGAATTTGAAAAATTTTTGTGTTAAAAATTGCATTTTTAAGACAAGTTATTGTTGGAAATCACTCAAAACCTCGAAAAAATACAATTTTTGCATGTTCGAAAAATTTTGAAAATAATTTCGAATTTTCGAAATACGTAAAATTCAAAGGAAAATTGCAAGAAAAGTCGAAAACTAATGAAATTTAGTAAAAACATTGTGATTTTCAAAATTTTAAAAAATATTTTGAATTTTAAAAAATATTTTTAATTTTAAAACATACTTTGAATTTTAAAACATATTTTGAATTTTCAAAATTTTTTAAAATTCCAAAGAAAATTAAAAATGTTCGAACCAAATTTCGAATTTTCAAAATTTTGTATAATTTGCTTTTTTTTAGGATAGTTATAGTAGGAAATCACTTAAAACCTCGAACCTGATTGTTCAAAATTTTTCGAACATCATTTTCAATTTGAAAATTTTGTATTTTTGTGTTAAAAATTGCATTTTAATGCTAGTTATAGTTAGAAATCCCTCAAAACCTCGAAAAAATACAATTTTTGCGTTCGAAAAATTTCGAACATTTTCGAATTTTTTAAAATTCGTAAAATCCTTTGAATTTTGAATTGCAAGAAAAGTCATAAACTAATGAAATTTAGTAACAACATTGTGATTTTCAAAATTTTAACAAATATTTTGAATTTTAAAAAAATTTTTTAAATTCCAAAGAAAATTAAAAAATTTCCTACCAAATTTCGAATTTTCAAAATTTTGTAAAATTTCCTTTTTTTATGATAGTTAGAGTAGGAAATCACTTAAAACCTCGAAAAACTGCCATTTTGCTTGTTCAAAATTTTTCGAACATTATTTTGAATTTGAAAAATTTGTATTTTTGTGTTAAAAAGTCCATTTTAATGCTAGTTATAGTTGGAAATCCCTCAAAACCTTGAAAAAATAAAATTTTTGCATGTTCGAAAAATTTCGAACATAATTTTGAATTTGAAAAATTTTGTAAAATTTCCTTTTTTTATGATAGTTATAGTAGGAAATCACTTAAAACCTCGAAAAACTACCATTTTGCATGTTAAAAATTTTTCGAACATAATTTTGAATTTGAAAAATTTTTGTGTTAAAAATTGCATTTTTAAGACAAGTTATTGTTGGAAATCACTCAAAACCTCGAAAAAATACAATTTTTGCATGTTCGAAAAATTTTGAAAATAATTTCGAATTTTCGAAATACGTAAAAATCAAAGGAAAATTGCAAGAAAAGTCGAAAACTAATGAAATTTAGTTAAAACATTGTGATTTTAAAATTTTCAAACAATATATTGAAATTTTAAAAAATTTTTAAATTTTCAAAATTTTTTAAAACTCCAAAGAAAATTAAAAAATTGTTGAAAAATATGCATTTTTGAAATTTCCATGACCCTTTACTCTTTTTAACCATATATAAAGTTTCTCTCCCTTATTGGGGATTCTTTTTTTAAATATTTTCGTGACAAATATAAAATATTTAAATAATAAATATTATTACAAAACCGATTTTTCAGGAATGTTGAAAAAATTGTTTCGTTTTTAACCTGAGACGACTAGATTTTGTTGTTTCTCTCTCTTTGTTTTTTAGATATTTTTAATATTTTTAGGAATGATTTTTTTCTTAATTTTTATAAATTATAGTGAGTATCAAAAATATAGTTTTGCTTAAATAAATTGCTTGAGTATTTTGTTTGTTAAATATAAATTATATATATAAAATTGTATTTTTATAACCTAAATATAAGCTGCAATAATTTAAGCAAATTAGTTGAATAAAAATACTGATGGATGAATTAATTCTTAAATACTACCAATTAGGAAAAATTAAAATTAAAGATTCCTTTTTTGTATTAAGGGTTTGTGTTGGTATTTTGAAATTTCAAAAAAAAAAAACAATGTTTTAACATTGGCTTTTAATTTAAGCCAATAATGAAGAAGCTCCCTTTATTTTTGCTGAATAAAATTTGCCTCCCTGATTTCCAAATTCAAAACAAATTCAAAATATTTGAATTTTAAATTATAACCTAAACTGGCCTCTGCTGGCTGGCTACCATCCATGTCTTCTTCTTCTGGTGCTCTACTACTACGCTCCATGAATATGAAAAAACTTCATTCTATGGAATTTTTTTGTATAAAATTTGCATACCTACGCCGAATAGAGCAAAGAAAGTCAAATAAAATATACAAAACACACGTAAATGAAATGTAAATTTTATGCAAATTCCAATACGAAATTAGAATAATTTATACAAAAAATATGCACAAAAACTAAAGTGAAATAAAACTGGCAGAATTTTAAAGAGGATGAGACAAAGGTAAGCAAACTGATTTAAAAGGCAGGAGAAGAAGAGAGTGAAGAGAGCAGGCGGGCAGGGCAGGCAGGCTTTGAAGAAGAGCATTTATTTTAAATGGAAATTTGAAAGGCAGCAAAAACAACATGAGCAAAATACAAAAATGTTATTTGTTTGTAATATTTATGGACAAAAAAAATGAGAATCTATGACAGACGTACAAACAATAATAAATAACACATACAAATGCAACCAAGTCATCATGTGTAGCGTTATATTTTTTAGACGATACAATTTAAATCTTGGCTTCAGTCGATTGTCAATATTTTTAGAAATCACAAGTTTCAAAACAAAGTGGAAGAAAAATTGCAAACAAATCAAAAAGTCAACACAAACCCTTTAATTTTTTTTTTTGTAAAACTAAGTACACACCATAAAATATTGATAAATATTTTTCATATATAAATAAATTAATTAAATTGATACTCTTCTCAATACACCAATAGGAATGTTGTCAATAAATAAGTGTATATAAAAAATTATATATATTTTTGTAATTAAAATGAGATCTTGATTTTCAAATCTTTTTCTTAAAAAAAAAAAAGATGTACAAAACAACACTGGGTATGGAAACTAATTTTATGAGAATTAAAAAATTTGGGAAAGAGGGGGAGAAAAAGTGAAGCAAAACAAGGATGCAATGCAAGTGGATGTGTGATGAAATGTGAAAATGGTGTCAATTTGTCAACAAACATCCCCCAAATGCCTTAAAAATATCAAAATCGTTTATTTACAATTTTTCAAAAATTTCGAACATAAGTTCGAATATTCGAAAATTGAAAATTTTTGACAAAATTCGCATTTTAAAAACTAAAATAATGTTAAGAATATAAAAAAATAGTTTTTGTTAAATTTTCAGATTTTTCAAAATTTTCGAAATTATGTACGAATTTTCGAAATTGAATATTCTTACAAAATGTGCATTTATAGCACTAAAATAATGTTTAAAGTGCCTTACAATTGAAAAATTGATTAAAACTCCAACATTTTCAATTTTGCAAAAATTTTCGAACATAAGTTCGAATTTTCTAAAATGGAAAAAGGGTCAAGATGCACATTTTAAACATTGAAATAATGTTTAGAATATAAAAAAATTAGTTTCTGTTCAATTTTCAGATTTTTCAAAATTTTCGAAATTAGGTACGAATTTTCGAAATTGAATATTCTAACAAAATGTGCATTTATAACATTAAAATAATATTTAAATTGTCTTATAATTGCAAAATTGATCAAAACTCGATCATTTTCAATTTTGCAAAAATTTTCGAACATAAGTTCGAATTTTCTAAAATGGAAAAATAAATTCAAAATCCGTATTCCAAACGCTAAAATAAAGTTTAGTGTACTTTATAAATTTAAAATTTATCAAAAATAGATCATTTTCGATTTTTAAAAATTTTCGGACTCATGTTCGAATTTTGGACAATCGAAAATTTTTTACAAAATATGAACTTGAAACTCTAAAATAATGTTTAGAGTACCTTAGAATTTTAAAATTTATCATAAATCGAAATAGCATTTTAAACACTAATATAAAGTTTGGCTTGACTTGCAATTTTAAAGTTTATATTTAATCGATTATATTCGATTATAAAAAAATTTTCGAACATAAGTTCGAATTTTTGAGAATAGAAAAATATGATAAATTATTTTGGTCCGTTTTTTTATTCAACTGGTAATAACAAATTTCATAAAAAAAACGTTAAAAACCTATATTTAAGTTTCAAATTTATTTTCTATGGGTTTTGGAAATTTTCGAAAATAATTTCGAATTTTCAAATATTGAGAAGTTTGATAAAAAAAAAACACATGCGAGTGTGAAAAACTTTCCGAAATTAATTTCTACATTCCAAATTAAATTTTAAAGGACTTTGAAAACTTTCGAACATAATTTTTCGAACATTGAGAAAATGGCTACAATATTACATAAGAAACACATGAGTGACACGCATGTGAAAAAAACACATTCATAACTATTTTTAAGTTCAAAAATCATATTTTTATGAACTTGGGAAATTTTAGAAATTAATTTCGAATTTTCGAACTTTAACAAATTTGCTCAAAATTACATAGAATACTGGATTGCAAATAAATTAAAAGAAAAAAGTTGGCATGTGTTTTAAAACTTGTTTTTAGTGGATTTTGGAAATTTTCAAAAATAATTTCGAATTTTCGAACATTGAGAAATTTCCTACAAATGATACAAGAAACCCTTTGGGCTGTGACAAAACATTTAGAAATTATTTTCTACTTTCAAAATCTGATTTTCATGGAGATTGGACATTTTCGAAAATAATGTCGAATTTTCGAACATTGAAAGAAATTGCTAAAAATGACTTAAGATTTGAGACATTAGAGCGTACAAATAAATAAACCCTGGAAAAAAACGTTGACAAACTAGTTTCAAGGTCCAAATCAGATTTTTATAAACTTCAAAAATTTTCTAACACAATTTCGAGTTTTCGAACTTTAATAAATTTATGAAAAAAGATTACAAGGGAAACAAATTAATGTCCATAAAGTGGTTCTGAGTTCCAAAATTAGTGTTTTTATGGCTTTTGGAACTTTTCGAGCATAAGTTCGAATTTTCGAACATTGAAAAAATTTGCTAAAACGACATAAAAAACACATGGAAGTGTGAAAAAATATTCTGAAATTATTTTCTAGGCACAAAACCTGCCTTTTCTGGACTTTGGAATTTGTCGAAAATAATATTGAATTTTCGAACATTGAAAAAACGACATAAAAACACATGGCAGTGTGAAAAAATATTCTAAATCATTTTCTAAGCACAAAATCTGACTTTTATGGACTTCGGAATTTTTCGAAAATAATATTGAATTTTCGAACATTGAAAAAACTTGCATAAGAAACACATGAGTGTTAAAAAATATATGGAAATTGTTTTCTAGCCACAAAATCTGCCTTTTATGGACTTCGGAACTTTTCGAACATAATATCGAATTTTCGAACATTCAAAAAATTTGATAAAGTGACATAAGAACCAGATTAGACTGAGAAAAAATGTACCAAAATTATTTTCCAAGTTAAAAATCTGATTTTAATGGTCTCTTGACAATTTTCGAACATAATTTCGAATTTTCGAACTTTATTATTAAATTTAGTTATTAAAGTTTGCTAAAAATAACCATATGGAAATTTCATGGAAACAAATTTGAGGCAAAAAAGTGTTCCTGAGTTTCAAAATTAGAGTTTTTATGGTTTTTGGAAATTTTCGAACACAATTTCGAAATGTCGAACATTGAAAAAATTTGCCACAATGCCATAAGAAACACATGAGAAAATTCTGAAATTATATTCTAAGTTCAAAATCAGATTTTTTTGTGGACATTGTAATTTTTCGAACATAATATCGAATTTTCGAACATTGAAAAAATTGCCAAAAATGACAAGGATACTCATGGGAAACTGAATTAAAGACAAACAAGTCTTTCTGAGATCATTTTTAGGCTTGAACATTTTTTCGAACATAATTTCAAATTTTCGAAATTTTAAAAATTTGACACGAAATGTATGTGAATGGCCTAAAAATGATTTGTGAGTGTGAAAACACTCAGAAATTATTTTCTAGGTTCAAAACCAGATTTTTCGTGGACATTGTAATTTTTCGAACATAATATCGAATTTTCGAACATTGAAAAAATTGCTAAAAATGACAAGGATACTCATGGGAAACTGAATTAAAGACAAACAAGTCTTTTTGAGATGATTTTTGGGCTTGACAATTTTTTTCGAACTTAATTTCGAATTTTCGAAATTTTCAAAATATGACACGAAACTTATGTGAATGGCCAAAAACTGATTTGCTCGGAATTTTCACACCTTCAACTCCTCCATAAATTTGCTTCACTTATGTTTTCCCCTGGATTTCGCCCTCTTTTCCCCCCAACTTTCTCTTTCTTAGATTCCTTTTTTAAACAGTTTCCATATGGGTTTGTTGTAATGTACTTTGAATTTTCACAGCCAATGGCAGGAATTCACGTTGCATTTTGGCAAAATGCGTTTTAATGTGTTTGGTTAGGTTATCACTGCGTTTGGCAGCATAATTACACGATGGACACTGAAAGACGGGACGTTCGGCCGTAAAACGACACTCAAAACGACGATGACGTGATAATGATTTTCGTGTCTTGTACGATTTACCACATTGATCGCATGAATGCTGGTACCAGGTCAAGACAAAACCTAAAATGAGAATGAAAAAGAGAGAAGAAAAACAAAACAAAAAAAGAAATACCCCAACAAAAGAAAAAAGAGGAGGTGGGAGGGGTTTGAGAAAGATGAAGGAAATCAAGTAAAATTAAAAGGTAAAAAGGATCGTTGAGATGGTTAGAGATTTTCCACACACACAACACATAAACATCACAAGGGAGTGGTGGTGGGTGGTTGGTGAGAGTGATGTTTGGATAGTGCAGAGAAATATAGCATACACGGAGGACAAGTAGCGAGCGAGCGACCAAGCATCAAATTACCATCAAAAACGATCCGATTTATTTTCAAGGAGTGATAAAAACCAAAAAGCCAAGGAAGAAAAAAGTAGGAGAAAAAGAAAAACAAATATGATTTGATGAGTATTTTTGTTGTTGTTATGTGTTTGATTTTGTTGGTTGGTATGAGAATTATGAGAGAGGTTTATGATAAGAGTAAAAATGTTGTGAAAGAGAGCAAGATCGAGAGCAACTTGGATGGTGGTTAAGGGAAAATTAAATAAAGAATTAAAAGAATTTTAGGTTATGTTATGGAAATAAATGAAAAATGAAATAAACTATGTAACTACTTGTTTACAGGAAATGAAAAAATCTAACCTAAAAAACGTGCAAAAATTTTGAAAAAAAAAAATATTTTGTTGACGAGATAAAAATGAAAATAAAAATCTTATAAAAATTTGTGATTTATAGAAAAAAAATATTTAAATTACACGAATCACCACTCTTTTGTGGAGTGTTAAAACGTAGGCCAAACATTTTTGTTGTGGTAATAAAAGAGAGAATAAAATTTTGTTTGATTTGAGTATTTTTGTGATATAAAGCTTAATATTTTTTTGCATATATAAAAGAAACCTAAGAAAGTATATTTATTATTTTTAAAATTACATTATATGGTATTTATATATAAAAAATAGAGAGTAAGATATTTTTTGCTCATAATGAGAGAGAAATCAATTTAAAATAAAGACACACACAAACATACACACGAAATATAACCCAGAGTTGTAGAGTAGAGTTGGAGACCCCGGATCAGACACACAGATGATTTATTTTTAGAAGAAGAAGAAACAGATTTTTGTTCTTTTTCTGATGAAAGTAGTGGTAGTAGTAGGCAGTAGTAATGCAACAACAATGTAGAAGTAGTAGTAGTGTTGGTTGGCTGATGGCTTGGTTGGTAGTGTACGAATCTAAAAGAGATTTAGTTATAAAAATAGGTTAGAATAAAAATTCAATTTTGTTTTAAATTTGGAAAATTAAAAAGAAAAAAAAAAATACCAAAAAACCCAAACCGAAAAAAGTCAGAACTAAAGAGTTATGGAAACCAAACCGAAAGAAAAAAAAATAGAAAAAAAAAATAGAAAAAAAAGGATGAAAAAAATTAAGAAAATTTTTGAAAAATTAAAAAAAAAAAATAAAAATTAGAAATATTGTGAAAAAATTAGAAATAAAAATTAAAAAAAAAAATAAAAAATAATATATTTAAGTCAAAGTATTTCCAAAGAGAACTATGAAAACCAAACCGAAAGAAAAAACATAGAAAAAAGGATGAAAAAATATAAAGAAATTTTTTGAAAAAATTAAAAAAAAATAAAAAAATTAGAAATATTGAGAAAAAAATTTGTAACAAAAATTAAAAAATATATATATATTTAAGTCAAAGTATTTATTTTCACACATAATTTCGAAAAAAAAAATAGAAAAAAGGATGAAAAAAATTAAGAAAATTTTTGAAAAATAAAAAAAAAATTAGAAATAAAAATTGAAAAAAAATATATATTTAAGTCAAAGAATTTATTTTTGGGCTATTTCACTAAGACGATTCGATTTTTAGGTGTTTTGGAAAATTTCGAACATAATTTCGAAAGAAAAAAATAGAAAAAAGGATGAAAAAATTACGAAAATTTTTGAAAAATTAAAAAAAAAATTAGAAATATTGAGAAAAAAATTGTAATAAAAATTAAAAAAAAAAATTAAACAAAAATATATTTAAGTCAAAGTATTTATTTTGGGGCTGTTTCACTAAGACGATTCGATTTTTATGTATTTTGGAAAATTTCGAACATAATTTCGAAAGAAAAAAAATAGAAAAAGGATGAAAAAATTACGAAAATTTTTGAAAAATTAAAAAAAAAATTAGAAATATTGAGAAAAAAATTGTAAAAAAAATTGAAAAAAAAAATAAAAAAAAATATATATTTAAGTCAATGTATTTATTTTGGGGCTGCTTCACTAAGACGATTCGATTTTTATGTATTTTGGAAAATTTCGAACATAATTTCGAACTTTACTAAAATCGCTAAAAAATACATAGGATTCTCATGGGTAATAAATTAAAATCAAGAAAGTGGTCTTAAGTTTTAAAATTAATTTTTAAGGGTTTTGGAAATTTTCAAGCATAATTTCGAAAATTAAAAAAAAATAATAAAAATTGAAAATATTGAGAAAAAATCTTGTAACAAAAATTGAAAAAAAAAAATATTTAAGTCAAAGTATTTATTTTGGAGCTGTTTCACTAAGACGATTCGATTTTTATGTATTTTGGAAAATTTCGAACATGATTTCAAACTTTACTAAAATCGCTAAAAATAAATAGGACCCTCATGGGTAATAAATTAAAAGCAAAAACAGTGGTCCTGAGTTTTAAAATGAATTTGTATGGGTTTTGGACATTTTCGAACATAATTTCGAATTTTCGAACTTTAATAAATTTGCTAAAAATACATAGGAACTCGGGTTTTAAAATTAGGTTTTTAATGGGTTTTGGAAAATTTCGAACATTGATAAATTTGCAAAAAACAAAATTGCAAAAGATTCAGAAATTGTTTTCAGAACCAAATTTTATGGACTTTATAAATTTGAAATCAAATATAAAAATGAAAATTTCGAACATAATTTCAAACTTTACTGAAATCGCTAAAAATAAATAGGATCCTCATGGGTAATAAATTAAAAGCAAAAACGTGGTCCTGAGTTTTAAAATTAATTTTTTATGGGTTTTGGACATTTTCGAGCATAAATTCGAATTTTCGAATTTTTTTAAATTTCCTAAAAAATATATAGGAACACGGGGGGAAATAAAGTAAAAGCAAAAATGGTTCTGAGTTTTAAAATTTCGAAAAAATTTGGAAAATTTCGAACATTGATAAATTTGCTAAAAAAAAATTGCAAAAGATTCAGAAATTGTTTTCAGAATCAAATTTTATGGACTTTGTAAATTTGAAATCAAATATAAAAAATGATATTGAGTTTCAAAATTTTTTTATGATGGGTTTTGGAATTTTTTTAACCTAATTTCCAATTTTAAAACTTAGATTAAGTTCTACAACTTTTTCAGATGTAATTCTAATTATTTTACTTGTGATTCGAAAATTTTATTTTTAATTCGTAAGATTTCATTTGTAATTCGAATTATTCATCTTCTAAATCGAATTACAAGAATTATTCTATTTGAAATTCGTATTATTCCATTTGTAATTCGAATTATTCCATTTGTTATTCGAATTATTCCATTTGTTATTCGAATTATTCCATTTGTAATTCGAATTATTCCATTTGTAATTCGAATTATTTTATTTGTAATTTCAACTAAAATAATTCGAATTACAAATGGAATAATTCAAATTTCAAATGGAATTATTCGATTATTTTATTTGAAATTCGAATTATTCCATTTGTAATTCGAATCATTTTATTTGTAATTTCAACTAAAACATTTCGAATTACAAATAGAATAATTCGAATTACAAATGGAATAATTCGAATTACAAATACACCATTTTCACATGTAATTCGAATAATTTCAGTTGTAATTCGAAACATTTCACTTGTAATTTGAGAATTCCAATTGAATTTCGAATTATTTCATTTGTAATTTGAAAATTTCATTTGTAATTTGAATTTTTTCATTTGTAATTCGAATTATTTAATTTGTAATTCGAATTTTCTTCATTTGAGATTCCAAATGAAAAAATTCGATTTACAAATAGAAAAATTCAAATTACAAATGGAAAAATTCGAATTACAAATGAAATAATTCGAATATCAAATGGAATTACAAATAATTCGAAATTCAATTGGAATTCTCAAATTACAAGTGAAATGTTTCGAATTTCAAATGAAATAATCAAATTACAACTGAAATTCTTCGAATTACATGTGAAAATGGTGTAGAATAATTCAAATTACAAATGGAATTCTCGAATTACAAATGGAATGTTACGAATTACAACTAAAATGTTTCGAATTATATGTGAAAATGGTGTAGTTAGATTTTTTTATTTTTTTGAAAATTTTGTCTATTACGGCGAAGATCATTTTAATATTAATTTTTAATTAATTTCTCGTTGATGATCCAAAAATTTTAGCAATGTAGAAAATACTTCGAATCGCTTTGGAAAGTATTATTTGACTCAAATTTTTTTTACAATTTTTATATTTTAAATTTTTTATGTTTTTCTTTTCTTTAATTTTATTTAATTATTTATTTTTAATTGAGTGCATTTTGAAATAAATATTTTTTTTAATTTTTTCCTTTACTCCTTTGTATTATTTTAAATAATATTTAATGTTTTTATTCAGCTTCGTTTTAATATTAATTTTTAATTAATTTCTCATTAGAGTGGAGCTTAATGATCCAAAAATTTTAGCGATTTCGAATCGTTTTAGAAACTCAAACTTTTTTTGCAATTTTGCAATGACTCAAACTTTTTTTTGCAATTTTTATATTTTAAAATTTTTAAGTTTTTCTTTTCTTTAGCTTTATTTAATTTTTTTATTGAGTCCATTTTGAAATAAATACTTTTTTCAATTTTTTCCTTTTCACCTTTATATTATTTTAAATAATAAAAACATTAAATATTATTTAAAATAATATAAAGGAGAAAATTGAAAAAAAAAATATTTATTTCAAAATGGACTCAGTAAAAAATAAATAATTAAATAAAATTAAATAAAAGAAAAACTAAAAAATTTAAAATATAAAAATTGCCAAAAAAAAATTTGAGTCAAATAATACTTTCTAAAACGATTCGAATTCTTTTCGACATTTTTAATTTTTTTCTTATATTTAAATTATTTTTGTTTTCAATTTAAAAATATTTGCTTAAATCGTCGGTCATCAAGCTCCACTCCAACGAGAAATTAATTAAAATGATCTTCGCCCTAATAGGCAAAATTTCAAAATAAATAAAAAATTTACATACAGCCCAATCATGAATATCACCTCACGGTGAGTTGTTTCACTTTCCGTAACGGCAGAAAGACAAAACTCACGGGGAGTTTACATTCATGATTGGGCAGTATAACTTAATCAAAGTTTTAAAATTGGAAATTATGTTAAAAAAATTCCAAAACCCATCATAGACAAATTTTGAAACTCAATATCATTTTTAAATTATAAAAATATTTTTTTCTTTATAATTAAAAAATAAAGTAAATTTTGAAAACACAAAAATTAATTGAAACCCCAGCTAAAATGAATCAAATATTTTTCAAACAAAAAAATGTTTGTAATTTGAACGTATTCGAATCGTTTTAGAGAAACACGCCCAGAATTTTTCGGTTTTCTATTTTTATTTTAATTTTTTGTTTTGTTTTTTTTTTTTAATTTTTTTCTGAGTCCTCTCGACTTAAATATCTTTTTTTTTTAATTTTCACACTTAAAAAATTATAAAAACATTGAAAAAGTTTAACAATTATATTTGTCTGAAATATTTTTTTTTTTAATTTTTTGCTTCAATAAAAAAATTGCAAAAAAAATTATTTAATTTAAAAATAGATTTTTTTCTTTATAATTAAAAAATAAATAAATAAATAAATTTTTAAAATACAAAAAATAATTTGAAAACAGAACAAAATATTTTTCAAACAAAAAATGTTTGTAAATTGAACGTATTCGAATCATTTTAGAAAAACAGAGCCAGAATTTTTCGACATTTTATCTTTATTTTAATTTTTTGTTTTTTTTTTTTTTTTTTAATTTTTTTCTGAGTCCTTTCGACTTAAATATTTTTTTTTTAATTTTCATACTTAAAAAAATTATAAAAACATTGAAAAAGTTTAACAATTGTTTTTGTCTGAAATAATTTTTTTTAATTTTTTGCTTTAATAAAAAAATTGCAAAAAAAATTATTTAATTTATAAAAATATTTTTTTCTGAAAATATAAAAATTCATATTTTTTTGATGGTAATTTGAACGTATTCGAATCGTTTTAGATAAACAGACCCCCAATTTTTCGACTTTCTATTTTTAATTCAATTTTTTATTTTTTTTTTTTAATTTTTTTCTGAGTCCTTTTGACATAAATATATATTTTTTTGTTAACTTTCATACCTAAAAAATTATGAAAATTATAAAAAAAATTAAAAAAATATATATTTTTTTTTCAATTTTTTCCTTTAAAAAAAATTGCAAAAAAAAATTATTTAATTTAAAAAAAAAAATTTTTTTTCTGAAAATATAAAAATTCATATTTTTTTCAAAAATATTTGGAAGCTGTTTGTGTCCTGAAAAATAAAAAAAGAGAAATTGATGAGTAAAATTTTGTGTTATTATATATTTCATGGTTGGCAGGCGGCAGGGGTGCAGCAAAAACAAATCGTCCGCATTGGTGGCTGGTTGGTTTGTTGGCCTCTCACAATAAATAAATACACAAAAGATTTTTTTGTTTTTTGAGTTTTTTTCTCTTTTTTTGTTATTATTTTAATGTATATATTTTTCTTTTAATATTACATTGGAATATATTTTTTTATTGATTAAAAAATAAGTATATGAAAAAAATATATTTTTTAATATAAAAATGAGTTGTATTTTTGTAAATAAAATGTTTCCAATTTGTTGCGATCATTGCCAGGTCAAGAAGAAAAATAAACAAAATATTTTGAAATGATTTATGGGAAAATTTAAAATTGTCCATAGTTTTAAACAAAATTGTCACAGTTGACACAACCCCTAAAAATGCGGAACAAATTTCCTTTACCGACAGTTCGATTTTTTTTTTTTTTTAAATCGTGAGTTTATCTTAATAGCCGGGATTTTAAGACTTTCTCCTATGGTCAGGTGCAAAACTCGGGAACGGGAACCCAATTTTCATTTAATTTATGTTTTTCTTAGTAGCCGGCCATTAAACAAGGGAATTTTCGGAACTTCAGAGGCCCATATCTGGGGAAGTATACTTTTCCCCAGAAAGTGTTATACGTCGTTGGAATCAGAACGGATACTGTCGGTTAAGGAAGGATATGCCAAAAATGTTAGTTTCCAAAAAAATTCCTTTGTGCCGATAGAGATATAACCTCAGCCTATGACAGATCCAGCAAAGACTTCGCGAACGAAATTCTCTTTTTCTTAAAACCCAATCGACAAAATTCAAACTTTTGCCAGTAAATTATAAAAAAAATGTTATCAGGACATTCTCCTTAGACTGCCCCCTGGCTACGTCCGTAATACAAAGGACCCTAAATACTACCTACTGTATAAGTTTCAAAAGAAGAAGAGTCCTTAAACTGTGCATGTATAGGCCAAAAATTTAATTTCTGGGGGAATAGTTCCGGCTCCCTTGGTCCGCCACCCCCTGGCTTTTACGATGCTTTGTTATCAGGACCACAAGTACTAATCGCTCTAGAAGTTTCAAAACAATCGGAGAAGAGTCCTTAAACTGTACCTTAGTAAAAAAAATAATGCTTTCTACTCTGAAAGTGATGGGAAAATTATGAAAACTTTTAATAATATTTTGTTTATCTTTGCTCGCCATCACATGGCAATTGATTGATCGATCATCTATTGGAAATTGAAATTTAATATGTTTTAAAAGTAAACCTAATATAAATGTATAAAAAATATATAAAATACTTCATTCAATATAACCTCAAAAAAATATAAAAAAATACTTTGGCATTTTTTGAGGTTAGTTTTTGGATTTCAACTTAAAATCTAAAAATACATCATGGCATGAAGACAAAATATAGAATACAATATTTTTCCAAACGACAGACAGACAAAAAAATTGTTTATAATAAAATAAAATTATTTGTTTATTATGAAAAAGTTGGAAAAATACATTATGGGTTAAAATTAATATTAATAAAAAAAGTTATTACAATTTTTATAAAAATTGTTGTTTTATGTGGAAATTCGTTGTTATAAAAATTTTAAATTTTTAAGTGATATTTTGTAATTTTTTGTATATATTTTGTTTTTAAATTCACAATAAAATATAACAAAAATTGTTCACACATACATAATACATGGTATATCCATTAAGAGGGGAGGGGAAAGTGAAGTGAGATATAAAGGTTAAGGGAGATATAAAGATGAGGGGAGATATAAAGATGAGGGAGATAAAAAAAGTGAATAGGAGTAAAGGTAAAAGATGATGATTGTGTTCACAACATTATGAGAAAGTGAACTAGTATTAGTTTAGAGGATATACATACATGTTATACAGACAGACACAAAGCTTCAAAAGCTAGGTTATGTTTACATCACTTTTGCTCACTACTGGCCACCCAATAAATTAACATCCTGAAATCTAAGAAAGCCAATTTGTAACTAAAAAAATAAATACAGCCCAATTATAAAAATTCAGTTATGGGAGATTTCTCACTTTCACTTACTCGCACCCTATTATAAATGAACAAAGGGAGAAGTCCAAAAAAGAACGAAAATTTTAAATTTTGAAAAATGAAATATGAGACAATAATACATGAATATTGTTCTATATTTTAATTTCGAAAATCTAACATTATATGCAGTTTTGTCTGCTCCTAGACTCCAATAGTAATAGGGGCGTGAAAGTGAGAAATCTCCCACCAGTGAACATTTATAATTGGCCTGATAATATTTTCATATATATTTTTAGGTCCCCAAAAACTCCAGTTGTGCTTTAGACAATTTTCATTGCGATAATTATCAGTTGGCTGGTGACATAGGGTGTTGTGAGGTTATGAGTCTCCAAAAGGATAACCTCACTTTTCAAAAAAAAAAAAAAAAAAAAAAAAAACTGACAATTGCCCGAAAAACATTGCCAATGTGTATCATGCAGATACACATTAGGCAATGTTTCTTGTGGCAATTGTCATTTTTTTTTTTTTTTTTTTTTTTTTTTTGAAAAGTGAGTTTGTCCTTTTGGGGCTCATTGCCTCACAACACTTTTTTTGAAAAGTGAGGTTATACTTGTGTGGGCTCAAGGGATAAGAATGTACATTTATTGTGTGACCAGGTCAGTTTTTTCAAATCCTTTATAATTAAAAAAAAACTTAAGTACAATGATGTTTTGTTTTTCCTTATTTTTATATTATTAAGTACAATAAGTAAAACATTTACAATTTCCTTCTTTTTTTGGTTTTAAATTAATAATAAAATATTGTATTTTTATTTTTTGTAAAAGAAATCTTATAATTAACATTAAAATATGTGTTGATTTTGGTATCACTATGGTAGGTATTTTTGTTTTTAATATTATTAATAAAAATAAGTATTTTTTATTGAAATAAAAAATAGAGTATTTCCATGGGAATGTTTGTTTGTTTTGCTTTTGTATTTCTTTTGTTTGTAATAATTTTATACAGAAAAAGATTACCATAGTATGGTTGCTTTTTATAAGAAAAAAAACTACATGGTAAGGAAGAAAGGATTCACAGAGCAAAAAGAGTTTTATTATTTTAATATTTGAGAGGATTGTTTTTTTTTTTTTTTTTTTTTTTTTTTTTTGAGCAAAAAATATTTCATTTTCAACACAATGTGACATTTCAGAAAAGGCAGAGAGAGATTCAGAAATGTATCTTTTTTTAAATTTCCCTTGAATATGCAATTTGAAAAATTTTAGCATAACATTCTGGAGTCCACTTTCTTGTTATAAGAAAATATCAAGTGAAAAACTTTTTAAAAAATATTAAAGTAAAAAAAAAAAAAAATTAAAAAGAAAATTAATTTTTCATTTCAAATTGCTTTATGAAATATTGAGTGAAAAATATTTTCTTCATCCAATTTTTAATTTCACATTTTTTTGTCTTTATAAAAGTTATTTTTATTATTATTATTATTTTTATTTATTTTTTTATTATTTTTTTATTATTTTTATTATTTTTTTTTTATTATTTTTATTTTTATTATTTTTTTTTTATTATTTTATTATTGATTTTTAATCAATTTTTAATTTCACATATTTTGTCTTTATAAAAGTTATTATTTTTATTATTATTATTATTATTATTATTATTATTATTATTATTATTATTATTATTATTATTATTATTATTATTATTATTATTATTATTATTATTTTTATATATTTATTTCTTTATTTTTATGATTTTATCATTGATTTTTAGGAACAAATCTAGTTTAGTAAAAACTCTCCGAATTTTGAAATTTTTTCCAGAGGTAGGTATTTTTACGCTGATTACGGGAATATAAAATTTTCTTAGGGGACGGACCCGGTTACCCGGTTATTCGACCCGAAAGTCCGGGTACCCGGTACCCGATAGACCCGGTTCTACTGAACCGATTCTTACAAAATGGGTATCGTTGGAAAGCTTATGAAAGGTATTATAACAAATGGCACCATTTTGGAAAGGTTGAAGTATGAGCTATAAAATTACGTGAATTAATTGAGCACCCATAATGGGCCCTTTTTCGACTTTTTGAGGGTTTTATGGAAAAACCCGGGTCCAAAAAGAGGTATTTTGGTTATAACTTCAGAACCCCTGGAGATAACCCCATCATATGACCACTTGTTGGATAGGTATTTTCATAAGCTTTCCAACGATACCCATTTTGTAAGAATCGGTTCAGTAGAACCGGGTCTATCGGGTACCGGGTACCCGGACTTTCGGGTCGAATAACCGGGTAACCGGGTCCGTCCTCCAAGAAAGTTTTACATTCCCGTAATCAGCGTAAAAATATCTACCTATGGAAAAAATCGGAGAGTTTTTACTAAACTAGATTTAAGCCGATTTTTATTCAATTTTTAATTTCACATATTTTGTCTTTATAAAAGTTATTATTTTTTATTATTATTATTATTATTATTATTATTATTATTATTATTACTATTATTATTATTATTATTTTTATTTATTTTTTTATTATTTTGATTTTTATGATATTATCATTGATTTTTATTCAAGTTTTATTAATAATATTATTATTTATTTATTTTTTAATTTATTTTTATTTTTTTTATTTATTTTTATTTTTTATTTATTTTTATTTTTTATTTGTTTTTTATTTATTTTTATTTTTTTATTTATTTCTATTTATTTATTTTTTTATTTATTATTTTTTATTTTTTCATTTATTTTTATTTGTTTATTTATTTTTATTTATTTTTTTATTCTTTTATTTATTTTTATTTTTTTATTCTTTTATTTATTTTTATTTTTTATTCTTTTATTTATTTATTTTTATTTTTTATTTATTTTTTATTTATTTTAACTTTTTATTTATTTTTTTATTTATTTTTATTTATTTATTTATCTATTATTTTATCATTAATTTTTAGGGGACATGGTCAGGGCAATCATATTTTGTACAAAAATGTCTTTTTGTAACTATGTAAAAATATATTGTTGTTGCAATTAAAATAAATTAAAATAAAAACATATTGTTGTTGCAACCATATATTTTCATGCATAATAGGGATTTACGACAACCATAGTTATGGTTTATAAGTACTAAATTTGCTCTTATCTCAAAAAATATGGACTTGCTCACAAACAAATTTATATTGTTGTATTCGGGGACTCAAATACTATCTACTGTACAAATTTCAAAACAATCCGAAAAGAGCACTTAAACTATACTTGAGTTTTTTGTAGGTGGTTGTAGGGTTGTTTAAGAGCTTCAGGTCATTATTTCAGGAAGTATGGACTTGCCCGTGTAAAAAATTGTATAGTTGTAATAGGGGCTAAAAGTACCACCCACTGTATAAGTTTCAAAACAATACATGAGCAGCCCTTAAACCATACTTGAACCCAAAAAACTTTGAATTTGTTGGGGGGTACCCAGATGAATGGACTGCTGATATAGACTTGGAGGTACCCAAAGTAATGAACCAATATCTTCGTACACGAACTAAAGCCATAAAAAAATATTACAATTGGTCCAAACCGCATACCCCCTTAGAGAGTTATGGTCTATAAGCGCAGCCATTTTAGTTGGTGATGGTAGGGTTCTTTAAGAGTCATTATTTCAAAAAGTACTTGCCCGTGTAAAAAATGGTATAGTTGTAATAGGGACTAAAAGTACTACCTACTGTATAAGTTTCAAAACAATCCATGAGGTGCCCTTAAACGATACTTGAACCCAAAAATTTTGATTTTTTTTTGTGGGTGCCAGGTCATTATTTCAGGTCAAGTATGGACTGGCCCGTGTAAAAAATTGTATAGTTGTAATAGGGACTGAAAGTACTACCCACTGTATAAGTTTCAAGACAAACCATGAGAAGCGCTTAAACCATACTTGAACCCAAAAATTTTGAATTTGTTGGGGGTACCCCCAGTGAAATGGACTGCTGATATAGACTATCATTGTACATGATCTACGTTTGACAAAAAAAAAAAATGTAAGATGAGTGAACTGCATTCTCTCTTGGACATTTATCACGTTCCCAACCAGCTATAGGGATTTTTAGGGGCTCTGGGGCCTTTATCTCAGGAAGTAATGACATGCCCTCCAAAAAAGTTATTTCGTTGAAATCATGACTCCAAGTACCAAATGCAACAACAATTTCATAACTATTCGAAAAGTGCCCCTAAACTATACTTAGTCAAAAACTGAGTTTCTATGAGGTGGTACCCTCATTATCTCAGGAAGTAATGACATGCCCTCCAATAAAGTTATTTCGCTGAAATCATGACTCCAAGTAGCAAATGTAGCAACAATTTCATAACTATTGGAAAAGTGTCCCCAAACTATACTTCAGTCAAAAACTGAGTTCCTGTGAGGTGGTACCCTCATTATCTCAGGAAGTAATGACATGCCCTCCAAAAAAGTTATTTCGCTGAAATCATGACTCCATGTACCAAATGCAGCAACAATTTCAAAACTATTCGAAAAGTGTCCCTAAACGATACTTCAGCCAAGAAAGAGTTTCTGTGAGGTGGTATCCTCCAAACAGTTGATCGGTCGATATAGAGAGCATATTTGTACATGATCTATGTTTGGAGGAAATATTACGTTTCGATCAAACTACTTTCTCTTTTAGGGAGTTATTTATGACGCTCCAATCCACATTATTTAAAGGCCCAGGGTTTTTTTACAGCTCCAGGTCCATTATCTCAGGAAGTATAAATTTGCCCACGAACAAAATTATATCATTGTAATCAGGACCCCTAGTGCTGCCTGCACTCTATAAAATTTTCAAAACGATCTGGCAACAGCACTTAACCTGCACTTTAGTGACATTTTTTGAATAACACAAGGATTTGACTATATCGATTAGGGTGGGACTATTTGAACACCACCACGGGCGCCTGGATTTTCTGATTCTTGGGATTGTACTGAGCAAAAAAGTCCACTAGACCATATGTCTACGGTGAAAATCGAGCCCCCGGATTTTGACTTGAAGTTTTTTTTTTCAAGGTTTTTTTTGGATATGTTGGCATATATGTATGTAACAACCAAACCACTGAGATTTTCGATCCAACAAAAAGACAAAAATTGTAGCCAAGACAATAATTAAGAACTCTCTAGTACATGGCAAAAGCATTGGAACGCTCCTTCAGGCAGTTATGGCCCCGAGAATGTGCACATTTTTCGGAAAATATCGATAAATTACACTGTGCTACAAAATTTGACTCAAAGTCAGTGGGTGGAAATTTCCTTTTGGAGATGAAAGCCCTTGGTGAGTGTACTAAGAACGCAAAAGGAAATTTTCAGGATAGGTCAAGTTTCTGAGATATGGTTTGGCCAAAATATCCTTGAAAAAATTTCAAGTCAAAATCCGGGGGCTCGATTTTCACCGTAGACATATCCCAAGAATAAGAAACTCCAGGCGCCCACTATCACTTTTTTCCTTCCATACAAATCGCCCCGGCCTAATATCGATATAGTCCACCTTCAAACTTTATTGGAGAATGAGCAGCGAGAAACTGCTCCAAGAATTTTCTTACGAATTGTTGAAATTTTTGATTATATTGAGTTAAGATTTATTGAACATCCCCAAGGAACCTGGAAGACGTCTCCTAGAACAATGAATGCCGAGTGAGAATGGCGTATCTAACAAGCCACTGACCTATGTAGAGAAGTCTTACATGGCCAAAAAATACTCGGGAAATGAAAGAAAATTTTTGAAAATTTGCGTACATTGTTCTAATGACTCTGGACTAAAATCAGATTTGGGTACCCACCCTTAAGCTCAGTTTAATACCCGGATTGCGTTTTTATCAGCATGATGTTTTTTTGTTGTTCGACTAGAAGAAAGCGATTACAAGCACTACCACTATTACCACCGGAAATGTCCACCGTCCTATTGTTGTAAATGATGCTGTTGTTGCAAATGCAAGTGACCGCCGCCTGGCATTAAGTGATCTGCCTCCTAGTGCTCCCTATGCATTGTTAAATTTCCAAAATTATAAAAGAAAAATTCTAGGAAATTTTAATTCAATAATTTTCAGAGTCAAGACAATGTGTAAAGGGGGTAATCAAAATTGTCCATTGGTGTTCCTAAAGTAAACTCTTTCCCGACAGGTCAAAATGGTGATGGAAATTAAAAAGTTAAAGGATAATTCTTTGCAAGAAAATCAGACCAATCATGAATATCAACTCCCCGTGAGTTGTTTCACTTTCTCCATTAAGTTGTAACGGCAGAAAGACAAAACTCACGGGGAGTTTACATTCGTGATCGGGCTGAATGTGTGAGGGAAATCAAAACGTCCCTTATAAAATTATATAAAGAATTTTCTTCTATATATGTATATTAATATTATACACAAAAATAAATATTATATTTTGATAATAATAAAAAAAAATCCTTAAGGGAAATTTTAAGGGAAAAACATTTCTACATTTCTAAACTCTATAGGCCAAAGAAAAAAAAAACTAGGGCATCAAATCTTTAAAAATACAAAAAGTCCCCTTTGGGAATTTACATTTTCAGTGAAAGGGGAAAATAAAAAAAAATTAATTAGTTTAAGGGGAAAAATACATGCAAACAAAAGAATGGAATTAAATGGTTTTGGGTAAAAATAAAAATTTCCCAAATGGAAGGGAAATTCAAATTTTGCTCTAAAGGACAACCAAAAAAAATAAATAAATAAAAATTAATTGCAATAATTTTTTGGCAAAAATAAAAATTTCCCAAAAAAGTGGAAAATTTTTAAAAACAAAAAAAAATACAAAATTTATTAAAATTACAAAATAATTCTTTCCAACCCCAAAAAATATTACAAAATAATAAAAATCATTTTGCTCTTGTTTTTTGTGTTTTTGGGGGAAATAATTTTTGGCAAAAATAAAAAATTCCCAAAAAATGTGGAAAATTTTTTTTAACCAAAAAAATTACAAAATTAATTAAAATTACAAAACAGTTCCTTCCAATCCCCAAAAAAAATATTACAAAATAATAAAAATCTTTTTGCTCTTGTTTTTTGTTTTGTTTGTTTTTGGGGGAAAACGTATACAATTGATGTATTTTTTATTTATTAAAATATTTTGTTGTTTTTAATTTTTAATCACAAATTCGATATGAGTATTATTAGTATATTACTATATTATAAGTATATAAATACAATTTTCAAAATAAAAAAGGAGATTCTTACAAAATTGTCAATTGTTGTTGTTGCTGTTACGTGGAATGTAAATAAATTAAGATGACGGCGACAAAGAACAAAAATTAAATAAACTTATTTGCTACATATATAAATTATTTTTTATATAAATAAGACAATATGACAAGAAAAAAACTAAATCTAAAAAAATACCATAGAAAAAAATGGAATGATTGTTTTGCTTTTTAGGGGGAAAGTAATGAGTGTAAATGTATAAGAGATCTTAAAATTTCTTGGTGGAAATTTGCTTTTGTTTGTTAAAAAACTACAAACAAAAAAATTAAAGTTTTTTTACATGACAAAAAACAAATAAATAAAATTAATATTAATAAATTTCTTTTTTGGTTCTTTTCTTAAAAAAAAAAACGAAAAAATTGAAATCAAAATTATTTTTGGGCAAGCATTGTTGTTATTTTTGGTTGTGTTTTGTTTTTATTAATAAACTAATATAAAAGTGTTATATAGCGTCAAAATGTTTGTTTTTACTTTTAAATAAATAAAATGAGTATTTTGTTATATAATTTGCATAAATAAAAATTTTTTAAAATTATTTTTTCTTTATAATTTGCATAAATAAAACTTGTTTTAAAATTATTTTTCCTTTATATAATTTGCATAAATAAAAATTGTTTAAAATTATTTTTTCTTTATATAATTTGCATAAATAAAAATTATTTAAAAAAATAATTTTTTATATATAATGTTTTTATATATAATTTTTTATATATAAAGTTTTATATATAATTTTTGTGTTTGGTTTTTTTTTTTGGTTTCAAAATTTTGGTTTAAAAATTTGTTGTTGTTGGTATTTTTCTTTTAATTGTTGTTATAAGCAAATGGCAAGTGGGTATTCATTAGCCGTTCCTTGAGCAATGAATTCGATATGAGCTGTAAGCTTAGCTTCATTTTCCACTCATCATCGAGCATGCTAAGGGCGGCAGTTTTATTGGGTGTCATGGCGGCTTCCGTCGCTTTGATCATGTCCTTGTTTTTAATAACTGATGTGGTGGTGTTATCTTTCTCCAGTTGCGGGGATTGTGTTGTGGCCGTTGCTGATAGTGGTGGTGTTGGTAAGCCTCCTTCTGCTCCTGCTCCTCCACCTCCTAGTCCAGATGCTGTGCCTTCAATTCCATTAACCATTGTTGCAGATGTATCCACCATAATATTTCTATTTTCATTATTTTCCAATTTTTCATTATCATGCTCGGCAGAGGAGCTGCTGTTATTACCACCAGCCGCTGCTGTGGCTGCAGCATGGGCCGCTGCTGCTGCAGCTGCCGCCTCTAGCAAAATTTTTGCATCCTTTTCCTCAACATGGGCGGCGGCAGCAGATATGGCCGTAATGGCCCCAGTCAGGCCATAGGTTGGCATGGGCATAATGTGGGCCGGCGGTATGGGTGAGGTTCCAGCCGTACCACCACCATTACAATCACTACCACTATCACCACTGGTAATGTGTGAGGGACTGGAACCTCCTCCACCGCCCAATTGTTGCAAATGATGTTGCTGCAAATGCAAGTGGCCGCCGCCTGGCGTTAAGTGTTCCGCCTCATAGTGTTCCTTACGCATTGTTAAATTTTCCGGGCCATCTCCATTTTCCCATTTCATTTCCTTTTTGAGGCCGCCGCCCATCATTGAACTGCCGCCAGTACGATTGCCGGTGGTCTGTTGGGCAATGGCAGCCGGTATACCATGTTTGGAGGTCAAATGTCGCACCATGTGATATTTGCGCCGAAAACGTGATGGACAAAGATCACAACTGAAACGTGGTGGTATACCAATACACTCATCACGCATGTGACGCTGCAAATGGCGTTTACGCAAATACGACTTGCCACAAACGGCACAGGCAAAACGCTCGCCACCAAAATGGCCATTGCCATGATTAGCACCAGCAGTTAAATTTAAAACGCTATTGTCCTCGGTAAGGGTTTGTGAGAAATCATAGGACAAGTCTGGTTTGTTTGGTTATTGTTAATAAATTATTAGTAAAACATAATTGTGTTAAAAAAATATGGGTGAAGAATAAATAATCGGGGGGTATTTGGTGGTGGTGATGATGATGATGGTGATTATGGTGTTATTAACATTGATTGGGTGAGGATTTTTGAGGTTAGTTTCATATTTTTTCCCACATGATGAAGATAGGTTTTGATGGGTGGTTGGTTGATTGTTATCGTTGGATGATGGAAGGATGCATGGTTGTAATGTTTTGTGTTGTTTGTTGTTATCATTTTTTTGTTTTGTTGATTGGTTAATGGTTTTAGAGGGAGCGAGCGCACACACACACACACATTGATAGAGACACATAACAAATGATAATTATGAAATGAAAAGAAAAAGAAAACAAAAAATGATTTAAATTAAAAACCAAAATTTCAATTTTTAAACAAATTATTGGGGGTTATCATGAACGCCAATTCCCCGTGAATTTTTTCACTTTCTCCCTTAAGTTGCAACGGCGGAAAGACGAAACTCAAGGGGAAATTTCATTCATTTTTAAGCCCCATTTTGTTTTGTACTTAAAATTACTTTTTTTGTGTTTGGTATAATATTATAAATTGTTTATAAACTTAAGACTAAGACAAATTTTAAAAAGAGGAGAGAACAGTTTAAGGAAATTTAAAGACAACGTTTGTAACTACAAAGAATTAAATCATTTAAATTTTGCAAAAAAAAAAAAATGTTTAAAAAGCAAGGCAAAATTGTGGAAAAATTTTCCCAACAACTGGGAGATATTATTATTTTTTTAAATCTAAATTTAAGGAATATTTTTTTTTCTTAAACGAAAATTGTTTTTTTAATAATTTTTGTTTTCACGAAGATCAAATTAAAAAAAAATGATTTTTTTATTTTAGTGGAAACAATAATTTTCCCCTTAAAGGAAAATCTTTGTTTAGGTAAACTTTTAAAAATATAAAAAAATAAAATTTTCCCCTTGAGAAAATATTTTCTCAACTCAAAAAAAAAAAATCAAATTTTTTACAATTTTAAAAATTGTTTAACATACATTTTTTCTTGAAGGAAATTTTTATATGTAGAATATTATTATTTTTTTTTTTTTAATTATTTATTTATACAAAAATCAAATTTTTTAAAATTTTAAAAATTGTTTAACATAAAATTTTTCTTGAAGGAAATTTTAATATTTTGAGTTTTATTTTATTTTGAATTATTTTTTTTTTATTTCTCAAATCTGTAAGGAAAGTTAAATGAAATCTAGTTGAAGTTTTTTTTTAAATTTCTATAATAATAATTTTCCCCTTAAAGGAAAATATTTTATTATGCAAAAGTTTAAAAATATAAAAAAATAAAATTTTCCCCTCGAGAAAATATTTTCTCAACTCAAAAAAAATTAATTTTTTACAATTTTAAAAATTGTTTAACATACATTTTTTCATGAATGAAATTTTTATATGTAGAATTTTATTTTATTTTGAATTATTTATTTATATAACAATCAAATTTTTTTAAGATTGTTTGACATAACATTTTTCTTGAAGGAAATTTAATTATTTTTAATTTTATTTAATTTTAAATATTTTATTTTATTTCTCAAATCTGCAGTAAGGGAAGTTAAGTGAAATCTAGTTGAAAATCATCTTTTTTTTTTGGAAATTTCTTATTAAAAAAATGAAATTAAAACTTTCCGGTGAGAAATGCATGGGGTTTTCCATAAAAGAAAATGCTCTAGGGGAAACTTGAACCCTACACGAGGTTTAAACAGTCAAAAAATAATTTATTACCATTATCAGTTATATCAAACTCAGTAAATTTAACATTTTTAAAATAACCTTTTCCACAATTGCCTTGATTTTTGTTGTTTTTTTTTTTCTAATAAAAATTATTAGAAACAAACTAAAAAAATACATAAAAAAATTTTGTACAAAAAAAGTGCATTACTTTTACAAAAATAAAATATATGAAAAAAAAAACTAAATTTCAAACTACAATTTACTTTAATATTACAAAAAAAAATAATTTAATTTTGTTATAAAAAATTAAAAAGAATATATGTATTGCAATTTTATAAAAAATAAAAAATATATTGTAATAAAAATTAAACAAAAATATTGTAATAAAAATAAAACAAAAATACATAATTATTTAAAAGTGTGACATTTAGTAAAAAATAACATTTAATGTAATAAAATTTTATAAATAAAAAATTGTAAAAAAATTTCATAACAAAAGAAAATTAAATAACACAAAAGACTTATATATGTACGTTTTTTCTTTACAATAAAAGGTTGTAAAATTGTTAAAATATATCACTTTTTCTACGTTAATTCTAAAATAATTTTTAATAACAAATAAGGAATCATTTTTAATAAATGAATTAGGAATAATTTTTATAATATAACAAATAAAATGTTACATTCATATACATCATTTCACAATAGTTTAGAAAATTTGTTCCAAAAAAAGAAAATAATAAAATCTTTCTAAATTGTATATATTATCTTCATATTTTTATAATATAATTTTTTATTACATTTATTACACTGTGAACCGAAATTTTGGGGGGTGGAAAATTCCTTTTGAAGATGAAAGCTCTTGGTGAGTATATACAAAACCCAGAAGGACAGATCCGCCGTGAGTCGAACTTTTGAGATATGGCGTGATGAATATTTTGCTTGAGACCCTATAAACCCTCAGATATTAGCGTTATATCTTTGTCCGCTGTTGTTTTAGCTTATTTTTGAGATCACATTTCTTCAGCCAAATCAAATGAGGATTGTTTTCGTAGAGCATTTTGACCTTATATCTCGCTTCCTTCAATGTCCTTTTCGTCCTTTATTTTAAGAGCCGCCATAAAAGTACCACAAGATGACGTTTTTCAGCTTCGAAATGTTCTGCAAAAATGTCGCTCAGAAAATTTTAGGTACAGCTCTCATTGACAACTAATCGATTTTGTCGCGTTTTCATAGTCATTTTTTACATTTACCCCTGTTTGCTAAGAAAAAAACTGTGTTTTGTGTTTTTGTATGTTCTGTAACGAATATACAAAAAACAAAATATAGTCTTTTTCTTAACAAAAACAGGGTAAATGCACAAAACGACCACGAAAACGCGACAATATCGATTTGTTGTCAATGAGAGCCGTACCTAAAATTTTCTGGCCGACATTTTTGCAGAACATTTCGAAGCTGAAAAACGTCATCTTGTGGTACTTTTATAGCGGCTCTTGAAATAAAGGACGAAAAGGACATTGAAGGAAGCGAGATAGAAGGTCAAAATGATCCACGAAAATAATCCTCATTTGATTTGGCTGAAGAAATGTGATCTCAAAAATATGCTAAAACAACAGCGGACAAAGATATAACGCTAATATCTGAGGGCTTATAGGGTCTCCAGCAAAATATTCATCACGCCATATCTCAAAAGTTCGACTCACGGCGGATCTGTCCTTCTGGGTTCTGTATATACTCACCAAGAGCTTTCATCCCCAAAAGGAATTTTCCATTTAATTTTTTTATTTTATTTTATTTTTTATTATTTTATTATTATTTTTATGTTTTATATAATTTTAATATATTTTTTATTTTTATATTTTTTATTATAATTATCGTTATTTATTTGTATCTTTTATTTTTTAAGTTTTTTATTTTTGTTTTTTATTATTTTATTTTATTATTATTTAAATTTTTTAATATTTTATTTTATTATTATTTTATTTTTTTACTATTTTATTTTTTATTATTTTATTTTTTTATTATTTAATTTTTTTATTATATTATTTTTTATTATTATTTTTATGTTTCATATAATTTTAATATATATTTTATTTTTATTTTAAAGTTTTTGCCTTTTTTAGGGGCGAAGGCCATTATTTGTGAGATTTAATTAATTTAATTAATCGAGCTTTTTTTTATGACCTAAGGAGATTACATTGAAAAATTGATATCTAGCGAAGTCCTACACACACACACATCAACCACTATGCGACGATCGTTTCGTTAGCTGGTTAGGCTAACATCATCAGGCATATTAATGTGTTGTTGTTGCTAGACAATTTTCGCCATTTGGAGCTCCTATTTATACATCCAAGATTGCAAATTTTGCATTTGTGAAGTTCAAATTGCAGCTTTTTATTTCCAAAGACGACTCATTTGTCCCCCTTCTATTCCAGAAATCAATTTTTTCAATGTTTTTATATTTTTTTATTATAACCATCGTTATTCTTATTTTTAAGTTTTATTATTTTTGTTTGTTTTATTTTTGCATTCTTTTTTTATATAATTTTTTATTATATTTATCTTTCATTATGTGCATATTTTATTATTTATTTATTATGTATTATTTTTGTTATTGTTTTTATTATTATATTTTTTATTATTCTTTTTTTATTATTTTATTGTTTTTATTTTAATTTTTTATTTTTACGTTTTATATAATTTTTATACTTATTTTTAATTATTTGTATCTTTTTTATTTTTAATCTTTTATTATTTTTATTTTTTTAATATTTTTATTTTTATATAATTTTTTATATTTAATTTATTTGTATCTTTCATTTTTATTTTTTTTTTATTTTTATTATTATTTATTTTTATTGTTATTTATTTTTATTATTTATTTTTATTATTATTTATTTTTTTATTATTATTTATTATTTATTTTTATTATTATTTATTTTTATTATTTTTATTTTTTATTGTTATTTATATTTTTATTATTTTTGTATAAAAAACAAAAATAGTATTATAACTTTTTAATGTTTTTATTTTTAATTACTTTTTAAGTTTTTATTTTTACTATTATTATTATTTATTTTTTTATTATTTTTATTTTTTATTATTATTTTAATTTTTTATTTTTATTTTTATTTTTTATTGCTATTTATATTTTTATTATTTTTGTATAAAAAACAAAAATATTATAATAACTTTTTATGGTTTTTATTTTTAATTACTTTTATTTTTTATTATTTTAGTCTTTTACTATTTTTATGTTTTATATATTTTATTATATTTATCTTTAATTATTTGTATATTTTAATATTATTTTTTTCTTATTTTAATTTCATTTTTTTTTTTCATTTTTAATTTTTTTATTTTTAATTTTTTATTTTTATTATTTATTTTTTTATTATTTTTATTATTATTTTTATTTTTTATTGTTATTTATATTTTTATTATTTTTGTATAAAAACAAAAATATTATTACTTTTTAATGTTTTTTTAAATTACTTTTTATTTGTATCTTTCATTTTTATTTTTTTATTTATTTTTTATTTTTTTATTATTATATATATATATATATAATATATATAATATATATTTTATTATAATTTTTATTTTTTATTATTATTTTTATTTTTTTTATTATTATTTTTATTGTTATTATTATTTTTATTTTTTATTGTTATTTATATTTTTGTTATTTTTGTATAAAAAACGAAATTATTATTATAACTTTTTATGGTTTTTATTTTTAATTACTTTTATTTTTTAATTATTTTAGTCTTTTACTATTTTTATGTTTTATATAGGGGGCCACCGTGGTGCAATGGTTAGCACGTCCGCCTTGCACTCAGAAGGTCTGCGGTTCGAATCCCAGGCCAAGCAACATCAAATTTTCAACGGTGGCAAAATTCCCCCTCAGTAATGCCGGCGACATTTCCTGAGTATTTAAGCCATGAAAAACTTCTCTACAAGTGGTGTCGTAAGCCACGCCGTTCGGACTCGGCAATAAAAAGTAGGTCCCATATCATTGAGCCAATATGAATCGGCGTGCACTCATTGATATGAGAGAAGTCTCCCTTGTCCTGTATGGGATGTTAGTGGAACAATTATTATGTTTTATATATTTTATTATATTTATCTTTAATTATTTCTATCTTTTAATATTATTTTTTTCTTATTTTAATTTCATTTTTCATTTTTAATTTTTTTATTTTTATTATTATTATTTTTTATTATTATTTTTTATTGCTATTTATATTTTTATTATTTTTGTATAAAAAACAAAAATATTATTATAACTTTTTATGGTTTTTATTTTTAATTACTTTTATTTTTTATTATTTTAGTCTTTTACTATTTGTATGTTTTATATATTTTAAAATATTTATCTTTAATTATTTGTATCGCAATTATTTTTATTTTTTTTTTTTCTTATATTAATTTTTATTATTTTCAATTCTTTTTATTTTTTATTTTATTTTAATTTTCTATTTTATTATAATTTTTTTTAATTTTTATGTTTTATATATTTGTTTATTATCTTTGATTTAATTTTTTTTATTATTTTTCTTTATTATTTATATATTTAACCATTTTAATCATACATTTATTTATTTATGTTTCTTATTATGTTTCTTATTATATATTTTTATTTTAGTGGTGTTTTATTTCTTTATTTTCATTTATTTTTTATATCTTTTACTTTAATTTTTATATTTTTTATTTTATTTTTTAATACTTATTTAGTTTTCTTGTTATTTTATTATTTTTTATATTTTATATTTTATTTTTAATATTTATTTAGTTTCCTTGTTCTTTTATTATTTTTATATTTTTAAAATTTTAAAAATGTATTTTCTTTAAACAAATCAAAAAATATATTTAAGCAAAAAATTATGTTTATAATTAAAAACTAATTTTAGAAAATTATGTTTATAAATAAAACCTAATTTTTTAAATAAAAAATATTTTTCATATTATTAAAAATATATATTTTTTTAATAATAATATTTTTTAAAATTTAAAACAATTATTTGTTTAAGTTAAAAATATTTTATAAATACAAAGAAATATTTTTAATATGTATATTTTTTTTTACTGCAAAAAATTATTTTTTTTTTGGAAAAAATATTAAATTATTAAAATATTTTTTGCATTTATTTAATTAAAGAAATATTTTTTTGTGTGTAAATGTACTATTTATGTATATGCACCACATTTAAAAAAATATATTTTTTTTAATTTAAAATTATAAAAAATCATTTTTAGTTATTAAAAATTATTATTTTTAATTTTTTTAATTGTCTTTTTTTAATTTATAGTTAATATTTTTCCTTAGCTTACATCCTAAAAAGTATGACTAAATAATTTAATTTCCACTTCATTTATGCATACGTTCGGTATGCTTGCGCAATGTGGTTAAATAATAAAATGGCAATGAACACAGCTCACAAACATGTTGAGGTTCCTTGTGGCACTCAACACGCTGATGGCGCAATAGACTGCTATAGGTTTGATATGATTTGTTGGGACATTTCTGGCATACAAATTTATTGAGACGTGGAGATTTTCGGGGACTTTGTCTATTGGTACTACGACGACTACTACTACTAGTACTACCAGAAGGAGAGGAGGAGGGGGGAGGAAAAATTATTCTTGGTGGTGACATTGTGGTGATGGTCCTGCAGGCTAATGATGATGACGTGGAGGGTGGTGGTGGCGGTTGAGTAAGAATTGATTCTTGAGTTGTTACTACTGACGAAGATGATGATGATAATGGTAAATTTATACTACAATGAAGTCTTTTGTTGATGAATATGTTGGGATCCTTGGTGTAAACTTGCTGCTGATTGCTTTGGTTTAAAATAAATAAATTCTGTTGATCTGAATAAACTTTATAAAGAAGATCACCTCCTAGAATTACAGCAGTTGGTGGTAATGGGGGGATATGGAAAACAAACAAATGTGGGTGGTGGGTGATGGATGTGGTATAATGAAAAGGGGGGTATTGTGTGTATGTGTGCGGCGAAAAATTGTGTGTTTAAAAGGAGGAATGAAAAAGAAATGGAAGAAATAAGAAGATAAGAATACCATTGATATTTTTTTTGGAATTAGCAGCTTATTATGAAATAATCAATACATATAAGGGAAATGTAAAAAATAATTCTCTAATAAAGTTTGTTTGGAAAAAATAATTATTAATAAAAAACTTCTTTTCACCTAGAAAAAACACAGCATGATTTATTTTGTTTTCATATTTTTTTTTAATTTTAAATTTTAAAATCCTTTATGGATTTGCTTTCGTTTTTTATTTCTTCATAAAATTTACATTACATTTTAAATGGATTTTTTATGGAAAGTAGTGGAGCGAGCCCACCGCTGTGAGGAATTACTTATTTCTTTATAATTTCTAATAATATAAATAATCAACTACAAACACACACAATTAATATTATTTATATTTACATACACACATTTTCTTGAATTACAGAAAAAAATCTAGAAACTTTATATAAGTTATTTTGTTTATACACACATATAGTTTATATACATGACACATTGGTAAATATAGGAATAAAATAAATACATCAACAAAATTATTCATAAAAAATTATTCTCAAAATATCTTGGATTTTTTTTAAGGCTAGCCTTTAATATTTTGTGGGGGTTATTGGGGAAAAAATAATGCTCAATCTAATGCAGATATTCAAATAAAAATCTTTAGTAACTTATTGATTTTAAAAGATAATTTTGACTTCATTCTATTAATTAAAATTATAAAAAAAATTTTTACAACTTTTTTAAAAAATAAAAAATATTTTTTTATGAATTTAAAAAATATATATATTTAAATAATATATATTTTTATTAGTTATTTTTTCATATTTATTTCAATTTTATAATATTTTACAATTATTATTTTTTACTTAGAAAAAAATCCAATAACAAACAATCCAAAATCTAAATGAAAATTTCTATTCTGAAATGGTGGGAAATTTTAAGAAAATTAAATTTAAAATTAATTCTTGTAGAAATGCTTCTTCTTGTTTCCCTTCCAAACCCAAACTCATGTCTTTTAAAATCCCTCCTCCTAATCCTTTTCATTTCTCAAATCAAGATCGTGGGCCGTCTTGGCGTGCTGGACCAACGAACACCTATAGTAGTATTTCGTTTGACAAATTCGACAACTAAATTTCGGTTCACGATTACATTCGACACGACGATGGCGATTTAAGTTGCAACGCATTGTATAGGATTTGAAGCAACTGGGGCAGGTAAAGGGTTTATTGCTATTGTCGCGTATGGTATTTTTTGGTTTCTTGAGTTTTGTAGATGATTTTTGGTTTTGCTGTTGTGGTTGGCGTCTAGACGATGATTTATTGGGATTATACATGATCTCATAATCTTCATCATTATCGTCCTCATCATCATCGTTATTATTGCCATCATAATCATCATCACCATCATCATCAGTAATATTATATGTATAATCTTCATCAGTTAGATTTTGATGTGATTGATCTTTGGCTGCCCTCGCTGCTGCTGCTGCGGATGATGTTGATGGCTGAGCAGCATCATGACCACCATCATTAAGGTGATGATTAATGTAATATGAATCCGGCAAAGGATTGAGTAGTTGTAAATGATCATTATTATCCCGATCGAGTTCATTTTTTACAATAACCATTTCGGGAGATATTTCAAGAGGTTCCTTTTTGAGATTGACTTGGTTGAGGAGAAGACCATCCTCTGGAATGTGGTATTTCCGTGGTGGGTGTGATGGATGGTAGTTGTTATAATAATCAATGTAAGGATTGGCAAATTTATTTATGTGTGTTGTTGTTAGTAGGCAACAAAATTAAAAAAAAAGAAATAAAATATGCAAAAAATGATAAGAATTTTGAAATTTGAAATTACACACAAACACACATAAAAGAGTTAACGGAAGAAAAACAAGAAGCTAAAAAGAGCATTTCCACACACACACACTACAATAGTGTCAAACTCTATTAAGGGTTTATACAAGTCTATGGTGGGGTGGTCTATGATGGGGTGGTTTTTGAAAACTAAAAAAAATTTGAATCTAGCATTAGATTAAGCGTTACTTTTTTTTAAATACAAAAAAATCTATTTGTCAAATTCTATGTTTACTGTTTTTTTAATATGTTTTACATATATAATTGTGTTTTATATATAATAAATATATAACAAAATTCCATAAATGGGGGATATGTATTAGGAAAATTTATAAATTATATTATTTTTAAAATTGTTCTCCTTTGGGAACTGAATGTTTTATAGCACCAATTACAATGTTTATAAACAAATATAGCAAAATGTTGCAGCAACAGGTTTCACTCTTAACCTCCAAATTAAATTATATAACAGAATTTATTTGGGCATCATTTAAAAATATTTTTTCAATATAGGAATGTATTATCAAAATTGAGGAAATAAATTCTTAAAGTTCTGATTTGTAAACCAAAATATGCCAATGTTGCAGCAACATGTTCCTGTGGGCGAATAATTTGGGGACTATTTGAGAAACAGGAATACCTGAAGAAATGCAAAAAATAATCTGGGGTCTATTTAAAAATAATTTTCATTGAAGAAAAGAGACAGCGAATTGGAGAAATTTATAATTAATTACAACACTTAATATCCAAATGTTGCAGCAACATGTTTCACTCTTAACTTCCAAATTAGAAAACAGAATTTGGCACTATTTAAAAATATTTTTTTCAATATAGAAATGTATTATCAAAATTGAGAAAATAAATTCTTAAATTTCTGATTTGTAAACCTAAATATGTCAATGTTGCAGCAACATGTTCCTGTGGGCGAATAATTTGGTGACTATTTGAGAAATATTCCCGTGAAGGAATGCCCAGACTAATCTGGGGTCCATTTAAAAATAATTTTCAGCGAAGAAAAGAGACAACAAATTGGATAAATTAATAATTAATTAAAAAACCTAATATCCAAATGTTGCAGCAACATGTTTCAGAGACCAAGTCATTTGGGGACTATTTGAAAATTTCAAATTTTAAAATGTTGCAGCAACATGTTTCAGAGACTCCTCTGTTTCAAATAAATTGAGGAAAAATTGAAAAAACTTCCATTAAGGAATGCGACCTTTCATATACAGATGCATTATATAAAAACAATATTTTAAAAATTAATATGTTGCAGCAACATGTTTCAGAGACCCCTCCCTCCGTTTCAAATAAATTGGAAAAAATTTGAAAAAAAAATGTTGAAAAAAACTTCCATGAAGAAATGCGACCTTTCGACCTTACAGATGCATTCTACAAAACAATATTTTAAAATTTAAAATGTTGCAGCAACATGTTTCACAGACTCTTCCATTTCTGTGGTGTGGTGTGTCATTTTGGGCCCAAACAAATTTTTCAGTGTAAATACAGATAACATCTTATTAAAAAATCTACCAAAATTTGAACGTATAGTTTTGGGAGTCGAATACCAAAATGTTGCAGCAACATGTTTCAGAGACTCTTCCATTTCTAATAAATTGGGTAAATTTTGAAAAAATTAAAAAAAAAAAAACTATCATTAAGGAATGCGATATGCAGATGCGTTGTAAAAATACAAAATTTTTAAAAATTAATAGAATGTTGCTGCAACATGTTCAGAGGCTTCTATTTCTGTGGTCAAGTTCTTTAGGGTCCACACAATTTTTTTCGATAAAATTTTACCAAAAATCTACTGAAATCCCTATAAATTTGAACTACCAATTTTGAAATTGTCCCATTGAAAGTGGAATACGACGAAAATGTTGCAGCAAAAGACTTTAAGGACAAACATGCAGCAACATGTTGCGCAACTTCTTCCATTAAAGGATGGGCGGGGAGCCCTAGAGTGAAAATGTCCCAAATTTCCTATTGCGAGTTTAATACCACAATGTTGCAGCAAAATGTTTCAGATACCCTTAGAGAAGTTCCTTTGAGTTTATATGAAAGTTTCTAAGGTAAATAAAACTCATATTCAATTAAATATTCCCCTATATACTTGAAACTGTTCCATTAGGAAGATTGATTTTTCATTTCGCCCATTTTATGTTTAGAAACACATCACATATTAAAATGTTGCAGCAACATGTTGCGCAACTTCTTCCATTATAGGATGGGGAAGCCAGCCCTAGTGTGTCTATTTAAAATATCAGATTTTAGCAAAGATCCACCACATAAAAATGTCCCAAATTTCCTATTGCAAGTTGAATACCAAAATGTTGCAGCAACATGTTTCAGATACCCTTAGATGAAGTTCCTTTGGGTTTATTCAAAAGTTTTCAAAGAAAATAAATTGCATATTCAATTAAATATTCCCCTGTGTACCTAAAAATGTTCCATTAGGAAGATTGATTTTTCATTTCGCCCATTTTATATTTCGAAACACATCACATATTAAAATGTTGCAGCAACATGTTGACGGTAAACTTGAAATTTCAGTTTCAAATGACAGAATTTCTCATAAAGATGATAGGAGTGTCGAGAGATTGGGAGTTTGAATGTTGCGACAAAAAATTTAATCGTAATAAGCCTTAAAATAAAATTGTTGCAGCAACATGTTTCAGCAACTCTATCAGTAGTGTGCGGCGATGAAGCACTTGGGACCCACATTCAAGATTCTTTTTCAGATACTCATATTTCCGTAGAAATTAGAGAAAAAAATCAACAAATTAATCCCCTATTTGCTTTTGAATAAAAAAGGAAATTTCAATTGTTTCCGACTTTTCTAAGAAATGTCTGTGGAAATGAGAAGGGAAAAATTTTAGATTATTGAGATACTCATATTTCACAAGACATTTCCGTGGGAATGAGAGAAGGAGTTTCCACAAACCAATCCCCTATTTTCTTTTGAAGAAAAATTAAAATCCGATACTTTCCGACTTTTCTAAGAAATGTCTGTGGAAATGAAAAGGGACAAATTTTGGATTCTTGAGATACTCATAGTTCACAATACATTTCCGTGGGAATGGAGAAGGGATTTCCACAAATGAATCCCATATTTTTGAATTAAAATGAAAATTCGATTCTTTCCGACTTTTCTAAGAAATGTCTGTGGCAATGAGAAGGGACAAATTTTGGATTCGTTAGATACTCCTATTTCACAATAAATTTCCGTAGGAATCAGAGAAGGACTTTCCACAAATAAATCCCATATTTTCTTTCGAATAAAAACAAAAATTCAATTCATTCAGACTTTTCACAGAAATGTCTGTGGAAATGAAAAGGTAGAAATTTTGGATTCTTGAAATACTCATATTTCACAATAGATTTCCGTAGAAATCAGAGAATGAATTTCCACAAATGATTCCACTTTTTCTTTTGAATAAAATTGAAAATTCGATTCTTTCAGACTTTTCTAAGACATGTCTGTGTAAATGAGAAGGGAAAGGTTTCGCAAATACTTGAAAGAAAACTTGATTTGATTGTGGAAAAAATTTAAATAAATTTCCGTAGAAATGAGAGAAGAAATTTCAACAAATTAATCTGTTTTTTTTCTCTTTTGAATAAAAATGAAAATAAGATTTTTTTCCGACTTTTCCAAGACATGTCTGTGGAAATGAGAAGGGAAAGAAAGGTTTAGTAAATACTTGACAAAGAATTCGATTTGTTGTGGAAAAAATTGAAATAAATTTCCGTAGAAATGAGAGAACAAAATTTCCACATAGTAATCTCCTATTTATTTTTAAATTTTTTCCGACTTTTCTAAGACATGTCTGTGAAAATGAGAAGGGAAAATTGAATTTTGATTATGGAAAAAATAGAAAAAAAGGACTTTCCAAAAACGACTTTTCGAATTTTTATACAAATATTTTTATGGGTATAAGGAAGAAATTTTCAAAGATCTGTTTCAGTAAGACGTTTCAAATTCAAATTCCTTCGAACCACCAAATTTCCTTTTTTTTTTTTTTTTGTAGCATATTTCATTCGTATTTGGAAGTAACTCGCACTAATTTGAATTCGAATCGTCTTAGAGAACCTGGCAATTCCAGCTGCTAAAAGAATTTTCAACTCGCCGGATTTCGTCGAGATTTTTATGTTGCAAGGTTTTCGAACTCAAGTCGACTTTTGAATTTATCCATTTACAAAAGTCGACTTGGGTTCGAAAACATTTCAACATATGGTCTGTTCCAGTACTGCAAGAATCTACTAATTTTTACTATTTTTTCGGATAAAATAAAGGAAAAATTGTTATCGTAGTAAAAAGTAGTAGCTTCTTGCAGGTTCTGGAACAGAGCAATAAACATTTCGACGAAATCCGGAACCGAAAAATCGATTTCCGGAAAACCAAGTCAATCCTTAAAATATCTGCCTAAAATTTCAATGTTTTTCAAAAGCTACACTATAACCCTATCTAAGCTTTTCCGAAGCCGCAAAAAAGTTATTAAAAATAACAGAGGAAGAAGGGGTGAGAGTGGAAGTGTACCCCTTGAAGAAACATCTACCTGAATTTCAATTTTTCTTCAAAAGCTACCGTAGAAGCCAAATCCTGAATCAACAAAAAATATTAACAATTTCAGAGTTTTTTGGGAGAGAGGGAGTGAAAGTGGGAAGAAATGAGGCTATGTACATCTTGAAACATCTACCTGAATTTCAATTTTCCTTCAAAATCTACCGTAGGACTCATTCCAAATCCTGAATCAGCAAAAAAGTTTTAAAAATTTCAGAGTTTTTTGGGAAAGAGGTAGTGAAAGTGGAAAGAAATGAGGTTATGTACATCTTGAAACATCTACCTGAATTTCAATTTTTCTTTAAAACCTAGCTCACGACCGTATGTAAGCCATTCCATAAAAATTTCAGATTGTTTGGGAGAGTGAAAGAAGAAAGAAGGGCCCTATCTAAGCCACTCCGAAGTCTAAAGCCGCAAAAAAATAATAAAAATTTCAGATTGTTTGGGAGAGTGAAAGAAGAAAGAAGGGCCCTATCTAAGCCATTCCGAAGTCTGAAGCCGCAAAAAAAAAATAATAAAAATTTCAGATTGTTTGGGAGAGTGAAAGAAGAAAGAAGGGCCCTATCTAAGCCACTCCGAAGTCTAAAGCCGCAAAAAAAATAATAATAATTTCAGATTGTTTGGGAGAGTGAAAGAAGAAAGAAGGGCCCTATCTAAGCCATTCCGAAGTCTCTGGCCGCAAAAAAAAAAATTAATAAAAAATTTCCGATTTTTTTGGGAGAGTGAAAGAAGGAATGTTTGAGGCCATGTACCCCTTGAAACATCTCCCTGAATTTCAATTTTGCTTCAAAAGATACCTTGGTTTGGTTTGGTTTTAGGACGCGCAGCTACCATTGTTGGCAGCTACTCCACTCGGAGACCTTGAGGTCCATTGTGATCATCCTTAAAAGAAGTTGTGTGTAGTGGTTGGTCTATTGCAGATTTTTTGATGTTATGAAATGGAGACTTGTGAGAGTTGGCTGCTGGTTATGGATGTGAGTGTGTGGTTGCTGAGGTTGTGGTGAGAGAAAGATACCTTAGGACCGTATATATAAGTCATTCCAAAGGCTAAATCAGCAGAAATAAATTTCAAAATTTTTGTGAGAGTCAGAGTGGAAATGAAACATCTCCCTGAAGTTAAATTTTGCTTCAAAAGATAGCTTAGGACCGACCGTATAGGTCATTCCGAATCCCGAATCAACAGAAAAATATTAAAAAAATTTAAAATGTTTGTGAGAGATTAAAGAAGACCTATCAGGGCAATCTTGAATAATTCCCTGCGGAATTTTCCGCTTGGAATAATTAAAAGTTCTTTTAAAAATCAATATTTGAAAACTTGGAAAACTCCTAGAATCGCCTAATTATGGAATATTCTCGCCGAATCGACAAAAATATTCCGTTTTGGGACATAGATTTGGAAATAAAAAAAAAATGTGAAATTAGGGAAAGGGAACCAATTCCGCACGGAATTTTTAGTCATGTTTGCCCTGTATGTCTCAGCCTTTTCCCATAACGGGCCAAAGAAATTGTTCTAAATATTCTTCAAAAATTAACTCTGAAACCGCAAAAAAAGATTTAAAAATTTCAATGTTTTTGGGAGAGAGGGAGTTTCACTCCCTGGAAAGCTATGTACACCTTGAAACATCTACCTAAATTGTAATTTTTCTTCAAAAACAACCTTTGGACTGTATTTAAGTGACTTTCCGTACCCTAAATCAGCCGCAAAATTAAAAAAATCGTAATTTTTGTGAGAGATTTTCTAAACTAAGACATTCCGAAGCCGCAAAAAAATTATTAAAAATCTCAGGGTTTTTGGGAGAGAGGGAGTGAAAGTGGAAAGCTATGTACACCTTGAAACATCTACCTAAATTGCAATTTTTCTTCCAAAGCAACCTTTGGACCGTGTATAAGTGACTTTCCGTATCTCAAATCAGCCGAAAAAAATCAAAAAAAAAAATCCGAATATTTGTGAGAGATTTTCTTGGCGTTTTTCAAAAAAAAATATGACACATTTTTATTTTAAACCCAAAGTGAGCTGGTAGTAGGGGTCTATCTGTCTGAGGAGAGGGAGGGCTTTACATTTTCTTATTGTGTATACCATGTTTCTGGCGCATGTGCAGCTTCAAATCATATTTCCATGAACAGGAAAAGGTGCAAAATTCACATTGAAAAACGTTGCTATTGGGTTTTTTGCTAAGCAGCAAAGCGGAGGAGGAGGAGGTGGTGCTGCTGCTGGTGGTAACAGCTCCCAACCCAGCAGCCGCAGCAATTGAGGAGTTACCACAACTCAAACCAGAATTGAGATTTTTATTCAAAGAATTTGTAGAAGAGGTTTTAGCACTTCCCAACAACAGAGCTGAGGAAGTATTGGCAACATGTTTTGCATTGCTTGAAGAGCTACCGCTGCCGCTAGTGGTGGTGTTGTTGTTGTTGGAGGAAGAAGCCATTAACATATTGCTACCCAATAAATTGGCCAATTGATATGAGGCAGCAGCTGCGGCTGCAGCTGCCGTTATTTGACATTCACCACAGTTACCAGTGGCAGGATGACAACACGACGACGATGAGGCCGCCGGTGTTGTTGTTATGGAGGAGGAGGAATTGGGGCAGGAATTCTTCAAGGAGTGGTGGTGGTGATGGTGTTGTCTACTACTATTACCACCAGCCAAGGTTTCTAAACTCACAACTCCCACACTACCCACCACACTGCCTCCACCAGCTCCAACACCACCAGTGCTACCACCACCTCCAGCTACTGAAGATGTTGCAGAAGACAAAATACGTCCACTACTAGTGGGGCCCGCAGACTCCAATCCACCACAATTATTTGATGAACACATCAATGATGTTTGTAGACCTGCCAAAGGTGATGAGGAGGCTGAGGAGGAATTAAGTCTTGGTGTATTTTGTTGGCAACATTTATAGATTTTGTGTATACTCAACTCAGCAGGATCGTAAAAATCCGAGGAGGAGGCAAGGGAAGAATTCAATAAATTAGTGGCGGCATTGCTGCAATCTAAACTATTGCGACTATGCGAGGAGCGTGGTGTTGTTACACAGGAATTGGCGGCATTTAAATTTGTGGCACTGCAGGAGGAGGATGTTAATGTTGCTGCAACATTGGAATTTAAATTTTTACTAAAACTAGAACTATGGGAGGAAATGTTGTTGTTGTTGATAATGTTGTTAGTATTTGGATTATTGCTGCCCTGGCCTAAAGTGGAGCAAGTTGAAGTTGTTAGGATGCTATTTTCAAGACCAAGACTACTGCTGCTGCCGCCGCTGTTGTTGGCCATGCTACCACCACTAGTTTGCTGTTGGTGTTGATTTGACTGTTGCTGCTGGTGGTGCTGGTGTTGGTGCTGCTGATTCTGTTGTTGTTGCTGCTGCTGAGATGTTGAGGCTGCTGCAGCTATAACAGCGGCTGCTGCTGACGCTATATTATACAATGTCCGCAAATCTGCAAAAACAAAGCCATGATGGAGAAAATGCAAGCTAATTGTTGTTGTTTCTTTTTTGTTTTGTTTTCATTTTCATTGTTTGTTTAGTTATGAGCAGAGAGTATATATTTTTTGGATAATAAAAACAAAATAATATTTAAGGAAAATTATTTAAAAAAATTCACATCAAAACAGGGATTTTGTAATGGTGTTTGGTCAGGTGTTTTCGTATCGGAACTATGGTCGAAGGACCAAAATATGTTCAAAACTCATCCTAAATGTAGGCAATAATTTTTTATAGCTCCTAAAACTATGCTTTGAATATTGTAACACCAAATATAAAAACAAACCACGCCAAAATTAAGTCATATGTTTATATAAATAAATATAATAAATAAATAAAATGTATAAAAAATAATTTACAAAACTTAATCTTAAAAGTAGGGTTATGACAGTGTTGAGGGGGGCGGCAAAGAGGGGCAAAGGTTATTTCCTAACGAACTCAATAGAGGGGAGGGGAGTGAAAATGATGGCAAAGTGAAGTTTCCAAAACAAATGTCAAGGAGCAGAGATAGAGAACTTACAAATGTAAATGTTTAATATTATTGACCACATAATATGTTTAAATTTTAAAAATTAAATTAAGTCAATATATAAAAATATATAAAATATATTTTAAATTAACTAAAACACAAACATGCAATCATCAGAAACCACATTTTAACCAAGAAAAAAAAGGATACAAATAATATGCTTAAAACAACCTCAAGAGGAGTAAAAGGGTAAGGGGCAACTGTTCAAGTAATTATTTATGTAGAGCAGGAGGAAAAAGATGGAGTTGAATTGATTAAAACACATTTGTTGTTCGTTTTTTTATTTTATCCATTTTTTGTAATGTCATTTTTCTCTTTAATAAGTCCATTGTTTAAATAGAAAAAATATTTAAAGATTATAAAATATTTAATTATAAAAATAAAAAAATATATATTTATGATGAGCAGAAAAAAATCGTTGTAACATTGAAAAAAATATATTTTTTAAGGAAAAAAAATTAATTTACATTGAAATATTTTTCCTTATATTTTAACATTGAAAGAAATATATATTTTTTAAGGAAAAAAATTAATTTACATTGAAATATTTTTCCTTATTTCGCAATAAAAAAATACTTGTTTACAAAAATTAATCTCAAATGCATTTTGTTTTAATAACTGTTGTTGTTACTTGGGGCCTTACATAAACTAAAAGTTAAAAAAGTAGTTGGTTTTTTTAAATCTTTGGTTAATTTGATTAGTTTTGGGTTTAGATTTTTCTTGGGGGTATATTTTTTGTTTGTTTTTTGGTTAAACTCAAGTAGTTGGTTTGGTTAGCACCGCTTAAATACTATTCTTTTTATTTATTTTAATTTTTTCAACAAGAAAAAAATTGCACTTCCAATTAAAAAAAAAATGTTTGAGAAAAATAAATACAAGTCTTCAAATTCAAGCCAGAGAAAGAAAATATCAAGAAATTATTCAACTATTTTGGCACTTAATTGTGGGTATTGTGTATATTTAAACAAAAAAAAAAAAAGAAATTAGGAGATTAGACACCTAAAAGTAGGCTGCAAAATAAATTAAGACAGCCGCCTAAAAGTAGGCTGTAAAATAAATTAAGGCAGCCGCCTAAAAGTAGGCTGTAAAATAAATTAAGGCAGCCCCTAAAATATGCTGTAGGTAAATTGAATTCCATTTCCTAGTATGCTGTAATTAAAAATTCATATTTCATTTACCTAAAAGTATGCTGTATTTAAATTTGACTTAATTTCTCCTAAAAGTATGCTGTATTTAAAAAATTGACTTAATTCCCCAAAAAATATGCTGAAAATTCTGAATTTAATTCCAAACCCCAAAAGCATGCTTTATAAATTTTAATATTTCATTAAAAGCTAACTTATGACCTTTTCTAAACCATTCTAAAGCTTGAAGCCTCTGGAGAGAGATAGAGAATAGAAATGCATGAGTCTGGGAACGCCTTAAAACATCTCCCTAAATTTCAATTCAAAAGCTACCTTGGGACCGTATCTTGAATCAGCAGAAAACATTTTTGAATTTTTGTGAGAGAGTGAAAATGATTGAGGCAATGTAACCCCCTTGAAACATCTCCCTGGATTTCAATTTTTCTTCAAAAGCTACCTTAAATCCCTATTAAAGCCGTTTCGAAGCCACAAAAAAATATTAAAAATGTCATAGTTTTTGGGAGAGAGAGAGAGGGAGTGAAAGTAGAAGGAAATGAGGCTATGTACACCTTGAAACATCTCTCTGAAATTCAAATTTTCTTTAAAAGCTACCTATCGACCATACCTAAGCCATTCCGAAGCCGTAAAAAAATATTAAAAATGTCAAGAGTTATTGGGAGAGAGGGAGGAAGTGAGAGTGGAAATTGAGTGAGGCTATGTACCCCCTCTTGAATCATCCTATGGGCCCTATCTAAGCCATTCCGAAGTCTGAAGCCGCAAAAAAAAATTAATAAAAATTCAGATTTTTTGGTAGAGTGAAAATAGAAATAAATGGCCTCATTTGCCCCTTGCAACATCTCCCTGAATTTCAATTTTGCTTCAAAGGATACCTTAGGACAGTATATAAGTCATTCCGAAGGCTGAATCAGCAGAAAAAATTGTCAAAATTGTTGTAAGAGTCAGAGTGGAAATGAAAAAATTCACTAAAATTTTCAGTGTTTTTGGGAGAGAGTGGATCTTATTACATAGTCTCTTTCTCCCATAATCGAAGGAAATCTTTAATGAAACACTCCTTGGAAGCAAAGAAGTAGTTTAGAAAAAATACGATTTACAAAAAATTTGGTATACTCCTGGGAAATGTTCACCACCTAAAAGTATACTAAAATATTTTTTAATTGAATTCCCTAATATTATTCTTCAATAGTTATAGCCTTAAGGCAAAACTATGCTACAATAATTTTTATTTGAATCCCATAAAATATTCTTTGTTAAATATAATATCCGGAAATAATTTTAGGTTATTTTTAAAGTACCAGATTTTGCCACCCAGAGGTACCATCTCCCATAATCTAATGAAATCGTTAATGAAACACTCCTTGGAAGCAAAGAAATCGTTTAGAAAAAAAAAAAAACGATTTACAAAGAATTTGGTATACTCACGGGAAATGTTCACCTAAAAGTATGCTAAAATATTTTTTAATTGAATTCCCTAATATTATTCATCGAAAATTATAGCCTTAAGGCAAAAGTATGCTACAATAATTTGTATTTAAATCCCTTAAAAAATATTCTTTGTTAAATATATATCCGGAAATAATTTTAGGTTCTTTTTAAAGTACAAGAAGTTGCCATCCAGAAGTACCCCAGTAGAAGAAGCACAGCACCTTCACTAGGAAAACAATTATTCTCAGAATTATTTGGACTGAAAATTGTAGCCATAAATGAGATCAAGATCACAGGCATAAAATATTCAAACACATTTTATTAGTATACCCCAGAACAGCCAACTACCCAAGGAGGTTTCACAGAAGATGCTAGTCTATGGTTCACTGAACATTACAAGCGCAACTGTCACATTTTATAAATTGGGAAAAAGTTGACCAAATCTTCGTTGGAAAGATCAGATCAGGTAGGAAGCCTTCTATGTCGACGGACCAAATTTCAATTTATTTTTTAATTCGGAATGAGTCAATCTGTGCGACCTCAAAAGGAAGTACCAGCAAATTTCTTTTGATTTATGGGTTCAAATTTTCAGTTTTTTATTTTTATTTTATTTACTTATTTTTTTTTTTTTTTTTTGAAAAAAAAAATTTATAGAATTTTTATATGGATCCAAAATTGGAAAAAAAAAATCAGAAATATATTTTCCAAATTCGGGTTAAGAGCCACCTAAGTAAGTCGAAGGACCAAATTTTCAATGAATTTTTTCATTTGATTTATGGGTTTAAATTTTCAGTTTTCTCTTTTTGAAAAAAAAATATTTTTTTAAGAAAAATATTATAGATTCAATATTACAGAAAAAATCAGAAATACATTTTTCAAATTGAGGTTAAGAGCCACCTAAGTCGAAGGACCAAATTCCCAATGAATTTTTTTATTTGAGAATAAATCTGTCGAACCTCAAAAGGAAGTAATAGAAATTTCTTTTGATTTATGGGTTCAAATTTTCATTTTTTATTTTTTTTTTTTTTTTTTTTTTTTGAAGAAAAATATTATGGATTCAATATTAGAGAAAAAATCAGAAATACATTTTCCAAATTCGAGTTAAGAGCCACCAAAGTAAGTCGAAGGACCAAATTTCCAATGAATTTTTCATTTGAGAATAAGTCTGTCGAACCTCAAAAGGAAGTACCACAAATTTTTTCAAAGTTTGGGTTAAAACGTTCAGATTTTTTTCAAAAAAAAAAAAAAATTGTTTCAATATGGATTTAAAATTAGAAAAATAGCGTATAAATAAGAAATTTCGGCTAGGAGCCATCTAAGCAAGTCGAAGAACCAAATTTTCAATGGATTCTTTTTATTTGAGAATGAATCTGTTCGGGCTAGGAGCCAACTAAGTCGAAGGACCAATTTTTCAATGGATTTCTTTATTTGGGAATAAGTCTGTCGAACCTCAAAAGGAAGTACCAGAAATTTTTTCAAAGTTTGGGTTAAAATGTTCAGATTTTTTTTTTTTTTTTTTTTTTTGAAAACAATATTTTCAATGTGGATTTAAAATTAGAAAATTCTATCTAAGTAAGTCGAACGACCAAATTTTCAATGGATTCTTTTTATTTGAGAATGAATCTGTTCGGGTTAGGAGCCACCTAAGTTAAAGGACCAAATTTCCAATGAATTTTTCATTTGAGAATAATTGAGTGTCGAACCTCGAAAAAAGTACCAGAATTTTTTCCAAGTTTAGGTTAAAATGTTTCGATTTTTTTTCAAAAAAAAAATATTTTCAATGTGGATTTAAAATTATAAAAATAGTAAATAACTCAAAAGTTTGCGCTAGGAACCATCTAAGTAAGTCGAAGGACCAAATTTTCAATGTATTCTTTTTATTTGAGAATGAATGTGTTCGTGTTAGGAGCCACCCCTAAGTCGAAGGACCAAATTGTCAATGGATTTCTTTATTTGGGAATGAGTCTGTTCTATGCTATCCTATTTTTTGGGTTCGAAAACAAAAGTTCTTCTAGCAGGAATCCGCCTAGGAGTCACAACCGCAAATTTTCATTTAATTTCGACAAGATTAACTTTTTCTATGGTATTTAAATTTGGGGAAGCAACGTAAATATTCAGTTAAGAGCCACCTAAGTAAGTCGAAGGACCAAATTTTCAGTGGATTTGTATTTAATTTGCACAAGACTCTGTCGAATATCAAAAGGAAGCACCAAACATTTCTTTTAATTTTGGGTTCTGGAACAAAAGTTCAGTTAAAAGATGATAAAAATTGCAGATCAAATATCCTGTTAGGTGCCACGACATAGCTATGTCGAAGAACCAATTTTTTTAATTGGTACTTTGTAAACATATTTGAGTTGGTTGTCATTTCGAAGGACCAAATTTAATTATAGTTTTTTTTTTTCAAAATAAAAATAATTTTTTAAAAGCTTTTTTGGGTATTTAAAAGCCGCTTTTTTTTTTTTTTTTTTTTGAGGAATATGAAATTCTCCCGAAAGGAAACATATGTTTCTTCTCGGTACAAGATAGGTCTTATCTGTGCTGAAAATGCCAGAACAATCTAAGTAAAGCTCCTTAAGAAGACTCAAACGAATATAATACGTGTCTTTAGATCAATGGTAGTCATTATATTTTTCTATTGCATACTTTAGGGGTGTCATAGTGTGAGTGCCTTGTTTTTTTTTCAATTAGTTGAATTGTGTTTGTGAGAAATTTTTACACCCCATTGCCTACCATTGCATTAGATTGAAATAAAATTAAAGTCTACTTTTAGGAGGAGGGGGGTAAAAATAAGAGTACGTTCTTCCAAGAAATTAATACCCATTTCTTCGCGAAGTATGATTTGCACCTAAAAGAAATTATATTTTTGTTCTCAAATAGGCAGATTTCTTAAAAATGGAAAATATGTAAGCATGGTTTCAGGGGAAAATTTAAGAAATCAGTATAAAATCAATCGTCCATTTATCGAGAAGAGTAAAATATCCGCTGAAATCAATTTTGTTTTTCTGTGTTCCTAAAGATTTGCACATCTGTTCAGTTTTACTTAAAGCGGTTCCCGAGTTGAAAGGTACATTTTATCGGGAAGTATGAACTTCCCCCAGAAATAAATTATTTTGTATTTCTTTGCTCATTATGAGCTACGTGCGGTGAAAATTTCAAAATGATCCAAGTGGAGTTCTTCAAGTAGACAGATTTTTATTTTTTTTATTTATTGAAACATTTCGTAAAGTAAGCAAGCCTTAAGGCCAATAAGTTTTACAATATTCATAAGAAGAGTTCCTATTCCAAAATTTCCTCCAAAGACCCTATAATATGGAAAAAGATTCCTTTAATGTGGAACGGAATTAAAAGCAGAATTAAAAATCAACATAGAAGATCCATATCTCCCTCTCCTTCACAATAAATAAAACAACTGTAGGGGAATTTAAAGCTAAATAATTCCTTTCATAAACAAAAAAAAACTTCATTGGCCTATTTTTCAAGAAGAATGGACCTCCCCCCTGAAAAAATCAATTTTCCATTTTTTTCCGCTCATAAGACCTACATAAAAACTTTCAAAATGATTCGTGTGGAACTCCTCAAATATACACAAATCGTCCTTGACTTATTCATTTAACAAAATGGAAAAATTAAAGCATAATTTTAGGGGAGAGAAACTTCAAAATCTATCTTTGACAAATACAAATCCTGTAAGAGACAGGATCTTTCTATATATTCATATATACATTACAAGAGGTCCCAAGTTAAAAAACATCGAAAATCGAAGCCTACTTTCAGGGAGAAATTTTAAAATTCATAATAAAAATACTTTACAGTTTCAATAATATATTCTTTAAGGCTTTCTAAGCATAGAAGTTAACCTTTAGGAAAGAGATGGAGATTTTCATTAAAATTGAAAAAATAAAGCATACATTTAGGGGGAAATCTTGTAGAAGATGCTTTCAGCTTCAGTAATATATTCCTTTAGGCATTCTAAACTCCTCAAATATACACAAATCGACCTTGACTTATTCATTTAACAAAAGTGGAAAAATTAAAGCACACTTTTAGGGGAGCAACTTTAAAATCTATCTTTGAAAAATACAAATCCTGTAAGAGACAGGATCTTTCTTAATATATTCATATATGCATTAGAAGAGGTCCCAAGTTAAAAACATCGAAAATCAAAGCATACTTTCAGGGAGAAATTTTAAAATTCATAATAAAAATACTTTACAGTTTCAATAATATATTCTTCAAGGCTTTCTAAGCATAGAAGTTAACTTTTAGGAAAGAGATAGAGATTTCATTAAAATTGAAAAAATAAAGCACACTTTTAGGGAGAAATCTTTTAGAAGATGCTTTCCAGCTTCAGTAATATATTCCCTTAAGGCCTCGACACATAAGAAGCATGGCATTCTTGCTTAAGTCATATCTGGTAAATGACTAAATACCAAGTTCGACCTAATTCAAATGTGATTCTGAAATCTTTTTATTAGGTCGAACTTGGTCTTTAGTCTTTTATCAGATATGACTTCAGCAAGAATGCCATGCATCGTATGTGTCGAGGCCTTTAGGCATTCTAAACAGAGATGTAAAATTGGAAGAGAAAAGAGATTTCGTTAAATTTGAATAAAATTAAAGCATATTTTTAGGGAGAAATTTGCTAAAATAAACACAAACTACAAGAGGCTGCGGCTTTCTTAAAAAAATTAATTATATATTCACATGTTTAAAAAATCTCGAAAAACTAAAGCATACTTTAAGGGTAATTTGAAAAACCTTACAGAAAATTCTTTACAGCTTCAAGAAACATATTCCTTAGGGTATTCCAAAAGGAAAGATTTAATTTTCAGTATTTTAGGGAGGTTTACAAAAAAAAAAATCATAAAAAATGGGGTGAATGGGACTTGGCTTGGTTAGAAGAATTAATGTTAAACTATTATCTAAAAATTGTTTGTTTTCTTTTATGAAACTCTTTTGTCTCTTTCGTCATTCTTCTCTGCTTCAAACTCCACACAACACTACTTAAAAATTACACACTCTCTTGTTCGTCTTGGCATCAAAACTGCTCTCATTTACGACACAAAAACACACTGGGAGAGTTACGGGAAATAGAGTCTCATACTCGGATGGTTACACAACCTTAACGACGACACAAGGAAGGAAACATTTATGTGAGGGAGGAGGAATCGAGTCTATTTTTCTTCTTCCTTTTCATGCAAGGCGGCTATTTTATGGCAGCGGTAGCAGCGGCTGCCGGTCCAGTGGCTTTGTTGGGTGAAGATGTTGTTTGGGCCTGACCACCAGCCGCCATATTAAAATTATGTTGTTGTAAATGTTGATAAAAATTACTAGAACTGCTGGGACTATTGTTAGTGTAGGAGGATAGTAGTTCAGAACTCTTCGTCGTTGACGGTGGTGGTGGTGATGACTGAGAAATTGTTAAATCCAGATGTTCTTTATTATCATCATCATAATCGTCATCGTCTTCATCATCATCCAAATCCACAATTGGTGGTGGTGGCGAATTGGTATCCGCCGCCTCAAACTTTCGATTAAAGACCGCCATAGTGGCGGCAGCAGCTGCTGCAGCATTTAAGGTATTATGGGGGCCGCCTTCGTCCATCATGTGGTGACCACCAATGGAATCATCAAAATCTTGATGCAACTGGTTGCCGCCTCCTCCCCCTGATCCGCTTAGGTTTGAAGAATTTCTTCTTCTAAACAAAGAACGCATTGCAATTTCTGGATGCTTCTTGCGTACATGTTGCCTTAAATGATCGGCCCTTTTTGTGCGATGGCCACATACCGAACAAACCATTGACTTGCCTTTGCCGCATTCCTGGCGCAAGTGACGCCTCAATGTGCCATGGCGACGATAGGTGCGAAAACACTGGGGACAGGTGAAATTCTCTTCTTGACCCATGAAATTTTCATAGTTACCCGTCATGTGAGGTGGTGGTGGGGGTAATGGAGACAACAGAGATGCAGTTGGTGGTGAGGGGGTGTGCTGCTGCTGTTGCATTTGTGATAATTTCAGGGGAGAAGACATTGAATCGTTATTGTTTACGACGGGAGGAGATGAGGCAGACGACGAAGAGGACATGTTCTTTAGATGTTGTTGCAGTTGGTGTTTCAAATGTTGTTGTTGCTCATGGTGGAATTGATGATGCTGCTGTTGCTGTTGTTGTAGGAGATGTTGTCGATGATGATGATGATGTTGGTGGAGGTGGTGATGGTGTTGTTGGTGATGCTGTTGTTGATGATGGGACACTGGGGTGTTGGTGGTGTTGTTGGACACAAAGCCTGAAAATTGTGTTTTATGATTTTGTTTATAAACATTTCCAGCACTTTTTTTAACAAAAATTTTAATAACAACAAATTTATTTTATCTTGAGGTTAGGTATAATTTTTTATGGATTTTTTAAAACAACTCAAAACTTTTTTTTAAAAACAAAATATTAATTTAAACAAATTAATTTAGTGTTGTTTATTGAGTTTTGTTGAGTAGTGGTGGTGAGGGGGGGTTTGTTGTTTGTCATGCCAATTTCGTTAATATTTGTTTCGGGTTAATTATTTCAGAGAGAGAGAGGTAAAAGGGAAGAGAGAGAACAACAAGCATTCATTTTTTTTTGTATTTTAAAAAAGGTTGTTTGGTTTTTGGGTTAAAATTTTAGTTGAATTTTCCATTTTTGGCTGGTTTTTGTGTGTTGGTGAGTAGCAGTTTTTTTTTTTTGGGTTGAGTTTGTTTTTCATTTTTTAAGTAGTGGTGAGTTTGGTTAAGAATTAAAAAAAAAACTTTTTTTAGAGAAAAAGTTTAACAAACACAAGACAAGCAAGGCAAAAAAATATTAATTGGAATTTATAAAAAATATTAATTAAATAATTTGTTGTGTGTTGTTGTTGCTGTTTGTTGGAGCATGTAAAATTTAACAAAGAAAACACAAAACATTGCAAGCCATTCCAATTTTTGTGTGAAATTTTTTTTTGCGAAAAATTTTTTTAATTATATTTGGTTGTTGGGACAAGACTGTAAAAAATAAATGTTCGTTTTTTTGTTATTGTAAAATGTATAAATCCTGGCTGAATAGTCTTTGGGAAATGGGAAAAAAATCATTTAAAAGAAAAATATAAATCAAAATGAAAATCAGCGGGTATTTTCAAAGTATACCCCTCCTGGAGATTTTAATTTCCGACATACACATACATACATGTACACACATAGATTTTAAAAATGGCTCTGTTATACAAAATAAGGAAATATTTGGATAAAGAAAAACACCAGAAATATTACAATTAAAAATAGTTACTCGAATGACCATTTGTTTTTGAAAGACATCGAAGGACCCGTTTTGTTATTTTTTTAGAGAAAAGGTGAATTAAATGGTTGAAATTATTTTGGTAGGACCAAATATTTGAATTTTTGAGAGAAACAAAGTCCGATGTCAGATACTTCACTGAAAACTAAATTGAATTTCAATTTTCTAAGAACAGAATTAATGGGAGAATTAAAAATCAACATAGAAGATCCATATCCCTTTCCTTCAGAATAAATAAAACAGCTGTAGGAAATTTACAGCTAAATAATTCCTTTCATAAATAAGAAAAAATTCATTGGCCCATTTTGTACCTCCCCCCTGAAAAAATCAATTTTCCATTTTTTCCGCTCATAAGACCTACATAAAAAAAACTTTCAAAATGATTCGTGTGGAACTCCTCAAATATACACAAATCGACCTTGACTTATTCATTTAACAAAATGGAAAAATTAAAGCATAATTTTAGGGGAGAGAAACTTCAAAATATATCTTTAAAAAATACAAATCCTGAGAGAGACAGGATCTTTCTTAACCCAGATATGCCCAGCGTCCTTTATATAGGACACACCAAATTCTTGCTAATTTGATATGTTATGTTTATCAAAGTACCGTTTATTTTGGTGATATACTCAGTACACATCTGTAGCTTTTGGGATATTATGTGATTCCATTATTTTGAGCTACTATTTTTGAGTTTTGAAGTCTAGTTTATCGAAGTTGCCACCTATTGCTTAGTTTTTACAATGATTTGCGTTATGACCGATTAATTGTTGGGTAGTTTTATAACGAAAACATACATGATGTGGAGCCTACTACGAAAAAACGTTAACTAGATGCCGAAAAGGTGTCTTTGGACTATATGTCAAATGTTTTGTGTCCCATAACTCCCAGTTATATGATAAAACCCTGTGTCCAAAAGTGGCCTCAAAAACCACTTTTTTCAAAAAATTTTTAAAAATCATATGAACATACTGTTTTTATTTCACATTTGCTTCTAAAATAATATTAAAATACTTTTAAAATGATCACGATCAAGCAATGGGCATATCTGGGTTAATATTTTCATATATGCATTAGAAGAGGTCCCAAGTTAAAAACATCGAAAATCGAAGCATGCTTTCAGGGAGAAAATTTTAAAATATTGGAATTTTTGAGAGAAACAAAGTTCGATGTCAGATACTTCACTGAAAAAAAACTAAATTGAATTTCAATTTTCTAAGAAAAAAATCCTCGAAACCCAAAATTAATATTTATGATTTTCGAATTTCGAATGAAATTCCGATCATGTTTTAAATATAAGCTAGGAGAACTATTTGAAAGTCTTTACAAATAAACCAAAGGAATTATGTTCTAACAACTCTTTTCTCTGAATATATTCCGTTCGAAGGATCAAATTTTCCAAAAGTGTTCGAAACAGAAAAATCAATTTTTCATCAAAATCTCCTGGGCTCAAGTAGTTTAAAAACTAAACTAATAAAAGACGATTAAGTTTCACTTTTCAAAAAAATAAAACTGCTCGAAGGACCAAATTTTCCGTGTTCGTTGTTATGCATTCCGTATCTTTTTTAAAATCATAAAATAATCTCTGAACGATTACCAAGACTTTGAAAATGTAGAGGAAATATATAAAATTATAAAAAAATCGCGAAAACTCTGCCAGAAGGACTAAATTCTCAAGGATTTTTTTTTCGAAACTAGACGTAAAATAATCAAAAACTTTCAGATATAAAATATTTGCTTTTATTTAATGGGGGTTATCATGAACGGCAATTCCCCGTGATTTTTTTTCACTTTCTCCCTTCAGTTGCAACGTAGGAAAGACGAAACTCACGTGGAAATTTCATTCATGATAACCCCCAATATGTTTTATTTGAAAAGTTTAACATTCATTTTCCCTAAATAGGCGAAAGATGATGCAGGAAGTAGAACTCAAAGGACCAGTTATCGACTATGAAGTTTTTTTAACTCAAAATAATTTCCTGACCAGAAAATCGAGAGACCAAATGTTTGCATATTATTCCCAAAAGTGCTGCGAATATTATTTGGGATCCTATAGCCTTTCCTAAATCTCGTAAGGACTTGGAACTGGGAAATATTGAATTCTAGCTTCCAGTATTTCATAGAGTTCCATGAGAATGCCATCCCCCCGTCAGAAAAGGACAACAATAGGGAAGCGGGTAGCAATTCATGAAGCCAATATTTTATTTAGATCCTCTAAAAGATTCCTCACAGACTTGGATCTGATGGATCTTCATCGTGAATAGTTACACTGATTTACATACTCATACATACTAATCATGAATCCCTGAAAAAAAAATTATCAAAGGACCATAATGAGTACAATCGCACAATTCGTCCGCAATTCCTGGATACACTTGGATACTGTTGTCTACAAAGGACCGCAATCCATTCAATTATGTTTATCTGATCTTGGGAGACTCAAATATTCGTCACTTGGAGGAAAAATATATTTTTTAAAAATGCCCATTTTTACTTTTCAAAATTAAATGAAAATTCAGACAAAAGATCCCAAGACTAGGGAGCCTTGGAAAAGTGTTCTTCAACAAATGTGTTTTCTATGAAGACCATTTTCCTGCGAAAACGTTCGTGGGAAAGGATATTTTTAATTCTTGGTAACAATCGTGTCTCGAAGGACCAATGTGTACATATCGGTGTTTCAACTAGTTTCTGCCTCCAAATTTATGCCAAAGGACCATTTAGATAGCCCATAAATAACTGAAATCTACCTCTTGAGCGCACAACATTCCTAGCATAAATGGAAACTAACCTCAAATTAAATACAAATACACTCCTAATATTTCAAATTCATTTTTTTATGTTAGCTTTGTTCCCGTACTTTTTAATAGTAAAACTCGTAAAAGAGAGAAAAAATGTCACACAAAAAGTTCGGAAACGCAAAAATGGAAAAAACGTCAAAAAAAGCTGCAACAAATGTCAAAGTCGGCGTACCAGCAAATCAGACGCCGGCATCCATGTTACTATTTTTTACACGCTCAAATTTGTCGAGTAAAAAGTTTTTAAAGAGAGCGTCATTCATCAGCGCCATTTTGTTTAAATAGAAGGGAACATTTTACAACTTTTTTGTGTACGGGAACGGTTTTTCGGGTAAAATGTGTAAAAGTCGTAAAAATTGTAAAAACTTTTTAGTTCTGGAACAAAGCTATTATCTTCAACAAAACAAAAAAAATGTTAATATCCTAAAAATAACCTCAACAACAAAAAAACTAATCATTTTGTCTCGAAGGACCAAAATTAGTTTTTTTTTTCGAATATTGAATCTAATCCAGAATACAGTTTTGTTGCCTTAACCTTACATTTGAACCTAACCTCAATATAACAGCGACAATTTTTGGAATGGAAATCTACAACCTAATCCCTCATATCTCAAAATTTGTACAGAACATCCGTAGAAATTCTCACCAAATATTTGTTTTGTGTCTCAGGAAACGATGCCTAAGTTTTTTTTAGAATCTGGACTCGAAGGACCACAAGTTGTAAATTAATTTAGAGAATATCATACGATTATTAAAATTTTTTCCTCTTTTTCGTTTCATCTTTGGCGAATGTTTTCATAATTTTTTTTTTCAGAATCTTGCCTCGAAGGAACATATCCATCTTTCTCCATGGTTTCAAAAGTTGCTACTCAAAACATTGCATAGAAGAATAAAAAATAAATTTCATCCAGAATAAAACAAGTAAAAAAGTATCGGTCGGCTTTGCCGACAGAGATATACCCTCAGCCTGTGTATATTGAAACCATTTTTTCCCAAAATACGTATGTTTGTTTTGGGCGTTTGAACAGACAAAAATATTGATTAGGATAAAAGATCAAAAGTTTTGCGGAGGAGATACTAAAAGGAATGAATCGACATTGACCGTTATGGAAGTGGATCTCCAGCCACAACATATGGTGCCATAGGGGGTTATTACACTCTTCGGGCTGTGTGCTAAAGAAGTATGGACTTGTCCCCCCCAAAAAGAAACGTTTACCATCGTAATTGAGGCAGCGAATGCAAGTTGCCTCAACAAAAATCAAAGTGATTCGATATCAAGTCTTAAAGTGAACTTATCTGAAAATTTGTGTGGGGGTACCGGATGGAGTGGACACATATAGTCCATATTTGAACCTGATCTATATCTGGTAGATATATTAGGATGTGTAAAGTATGGACCAATTCGTCCACTCCCTTCAAGAACATTTTTGAACTTTTGTGGGGCAAGTACCTAAAGGAGTGGACCGATATGGCTTATCTTCAAACTTAAACTATGTTTGGACATAATATTACTAAGGCCAAATTTTGGACCGAATCGGCAGATCCGTTCGAGAGTTATCTTGCGCTCCAACCACCCTCACACGGTGTCAAAGGGTTTTTTTTTAAACTTTCATGCTATTTTCTCAGGAAGTATGGACTTGCCCCTGATGAAACTTGTACCGTCGTATGGAGGGCAGTGAATACAAGTTGCTAAAACAAAAATCAAAGCGATTCGAGAGATGGTCCTAAACTGAACTTTTCCGAAATTTTGTGTGGGAGGTACCCGAAGGAGTGGACCGATTGAGTCCATATTGAAACCTCATCTAAGTCTGGTACACATTTCACGATGGGCATAGTATGGACCAAATCGGTTACTCCCCTCAAGAGTTATCGTGCGCACAAATTTTCCGAACATTTTTGAACTTTTGTGGGGGAGGTACCTGAAGGAGTGGACCGATATGGTTTATCTTCGAACTTAAACTAAGTCTGGGTAAAATATTACGATAGCCAAATTTTGGACCAAATCGGTTGATCCGTTCGAGAGTCATCGTTTTTGCAACATTCAGGCTATTTTCTCAGGCAGTATGGACTTGCCCCTGATGAAACTTGTACCGTCGTATGGAGGGCAGTGAATGCAAGTTGCTAAGACAAAAATCAAAACGATTCGAGAGATGGTTCTAAACTGAACTTTTCCGAAATTTTGTGTGGGAGATACCCGAAGGAGTGGACCGATTGAGTCCATATTGAAACCTTTTCTAAGTCTGGTACACATTTCATGATTTTATTTTTTTTTTTCAAAATCTTGCCTCGATTGACCTTATATTTGCTTTCCTCCTTGATAAGGTTTGAAGGACGGTTGAAGGCTGTGGCTCAAAATGTTGCAATGTCAATTTTTTTGCATGGAAATCTACTAAACTTAACCTCAAATCTCAAAATTATTATAAATAATTCTTGTTTCAGAAAACGAATTTAGCATTTTGGTTTAAAATCTGCAGTCGAAATATAAAATATTTTAAAGAAAGATTTTTAATTTAATTTTTAGTTGGTCCTTCGGGGGGCAAGAATCTGCCTCGAAGGACCAAATGTGACGTTTATTTAAAAAATATCTTCTTTCAAAATATTTAAATATAATATCGAATGTCATTTTCCCTTGGTGATTTACAATGTCACCTCAATATCAAAATTGTGTTGTTCCAATGGAGTCTAACCTCAACATTAATTTTAATTTTCTATGGAGTCTTGTCCCTTCCTCCAAATGTTCAGAAGTAGCTACTGCACAAAACATTGCATAGAATGGCCATTTTTCAAACCACAATTACTATATAAAATAAAAAAAATAAATTTGATGGTATTCAGATTAGAACGTAACCTCAAATTTTAAATATATACGCCGTTGCAAAGCTACCTAATGCATCAGTTTTTTACCTGATGCTTATTTTATGTGTATTCTGAGTTACTTTGTGTTGTTTAAACTTCGTCAAACTATTTCAGTTGTTCCTCGAAAATGCAACTAAATGCATCAGAAATAAAAGTGATACATGTTGGCTTTTTACCTGCGTTAAAAATGCGTATTTTTGACATTTTGAAACACGTAGCTTCGCAGCTGTTATGTAGTACGGCGTTAAGAAACATAATACTTCATACATTTTCAGTCATTTGCCAAGCAACTGACGATACGGAAGTCAACCTACCTAACCTTAAATCTCTCACCTAACCTCAAAATCAAAATACTATTGAATCGAAGAACCAACCAAACCTCAAACCTAAGCCATAAATGATTTTACAAAATATCCTTATAAAAAAATAGCCCAACCAAAAAATGTTTCTTTTCACATTTCTTTAAAATAGTTTAGGTTGGTTCGAAGGACCAAAGGTGGACTTAATATATATATATATATATTTTTTTGTTATTATCATCTTCCAATATTTAGCCTCGAAGGACCATTTATCACTTACTATCACACAGAAAATATAATTATTTTTTTATTACATTAGAACATAACCTCAATATGTTACTGACTACTGCAGACTCTGTGAGGATGAGGAGGAGTTAGAGACAATCGAGCACATCCTGTGTCGTTGTCCAGCCATGGCTGGTGTTCACTTTCCACCGTGTCTAACTTTCTACTCAACTGTGGAACCTGCTGTGATCTACAACATCATCAAAATCATCTGAAGTGGCTGGGACAGCGCAACCTGAACGCATAAATGATGTTTCAAATATTCTGCCTACCATCAAAATAAAACTTGTTTCCTTCTCTAAAACTATTCCTCCCCTCTTAAACTTTCTTGTAATTTACTCGTTCTTTACTTTTTTAATAAATTCCTCTTTTTCTTTCCCCTAACCTCTCTTTTCCATCTACTCTTTTCTTTACAGCATCTTCCTTTATTTTCTACTGGATGATCACAATGGACCGGAAGGTCTCCGAGTGACGCAGTCACAAGTTAGTGGCTGCACATCCCCAAACCTAACTTAACCTAACCTCAAAATCAAAATCCATAGAAGCACCATTTTTAATATGGAAATTTAAACCTAACCTCATTTTTAAGGAGAAAATTGTTGGTTTGATGTGTGAAAAGGACTACATGGGGACTTTATGTCGTGTTATCGTCCTTCAAAAAGTCTTCCATGTAATTTTAAAATGTCAATTTTAATATTAAAATATTACATCGAAGGACAATTTCTCGCCATGATAATCTACAATACAAAAATCCAATTCTGAACCATTCATTTATTTCCAGGAAAATAACAACCTAAGCTCAAAATCCATTTTTCGCAAAATCTTTACTTTATTAATCATTTCAATAGAACATAACCTCAAAATCTAATTTCAAAGGTGTTTCTTTGGATGTTTTCAAAACTTACTGATCTTGAGATTGTTCGGTTACAGTTATTTTTTTCAATGTTTCGATTGGTATCTCAATCATCTTCAGGGAAGTGAACGAAAAATTTGTGTTATCTACTTTCAAGAGTTTTTTTCGTTATCCAAAATTTTAACAAAATATTTTAGAAAAATGTTCACCATGTTGTTCCTGTCTCAGGAGAATTATCATGGTTGAAAAACTTGTCTTATATTTTATATTCTCCTCCAAAAAGGTTTTAAAAAGTAATTCCTGCTTAACACATTTCAGCGACATTATGCAGCAGCTCTAGCTCAAGGTTGAACTCTAGCTCAAGGTCAAAATATTGTCCATCTAAGGGCCCAAATGGAAATATATTCTTCCAAAAAATATTAAATAACAATATTTATCTGGTAATCCCTAATACCTCCCAAAAAGCCAATCATTACATAACCTCAACCTAACCTCAAATTCCCTAAAATCCTAACCTCAAATTCCCCAAAATCCAAAACTAGAAAAAAGAAATTTTCTCTTCAAGTTTTCAAATTTTTTACAATTTACACATTTATTTAAATAATTTCTCTGCTCTTTTGTTTAAACAAGAAAAAGCACATACACTAAGGAAAAGGTTGATTGATCTTAGCTTAGTTTGGAAAATTTAAAAAGAAAAAAAAAAACGATAACCAAAAAAGAGTGGAAATTTACAAATTATGACTTTTCCATGGACTTTTGTGCAGACGACGATAATGATCGGCCAATTTGAAATTGTGATGGAAGCCTCGATTGCAAATGCGGCAAATAAATTTCTTCGGTTGATTACATTCGCTACGCATGTGACGTTTCAAGGTGGATTCCGCTTGATATTTACGACCACAATTTAGACAATTATATGGTGTGGTGGAACTACTTGTGGTGGAGGAGAAATTGGTGGTGTTAAAATTGGGGGTGATGACGGTGGTATCAACAATTGCTGCTGTGTTTGGTGGATGTGGTGCTGCTGCTGCGGTTAATGCTGCTGCTGTTGTTGTTGTTGCTGTTTCAGGTAAATCAATACCAATTGCTGCTGGCTGAATCTCCTCCTCCAAGGAAGAAGCTTCTTCAATTTTGGTTATAACAAATTTGGCAGTGGGTCTGTGGAGAATATACAACAGATTGGGTGTGGTGAGAGAGAAACTATGCACAACAAGGGAGGAGTAAACGATAAAGGGGTAAGTAAAGAGAAGGAAAAAAAGTCTGGTGAAGGAGTCAATTTTGGGAGAAGAAGCAAGCAATTGGTGTTTTTTTTTTTTTTTTTGGTTTGGAAAGTGATGCTGGGTATTATTAGAAAGAGGAGGAGGTGGTGTTGGGGGGGTTATATAAAATGAAAGGAAGCGTTGTTATGAAAAAGAAAAAAAGTTTTGTTTACCTGCGCTTTCTACTACTACGCGTTAATTGGCCTAGACTTGAGACACGCAATGCCGAGGTTCTCTTGGATGCTCTTCTTTTAGTTCTTTGCAAACGTTGGCTACTAACGGCTGTAGGGTTATGGGAAGCGCCATGGGAAATACTACTACTAGATTTATGGGGGTTGCCAGTAGTGGCTATGCGTATGATGGGTATTGATGGTGGTGTTGTTGTTGGTATTGGTAGTGGTAGCACTACTGGCATTGGTGGTGGTGGTGGTGCTTGCATTGCCTGCTGCATTTGTAGAAGAACAAGACTTTTTTGATCAATTTCATCTTGAGATTCTTCTGCAGAATAGACAAAGAAAGAGAGATAGAGAACAACATAAAACAAATTGTCTTCATAATTCTTGTTCTATAACAAAGTTCGTAATATTTCTTATTTCAATATTTTGTTCCTTTTTTCTTGAATCTCTTTATGATTATTTAAACCTTCCTTTTGTCGTGTGATACAAGCAACAAAAACTTTTTTTGGTGTTTAAAAATATATATGGGAATTTTTTATGTATAAAATTTATAAATGAAAATTAAGGAACAAAACAGCAAGGCAACGCAACCACAGCACCACCAAAAGGAAATTTATTCATTTTTGTGTATATTCTTTTGTAAAGAAATTTTGAAAAAATTGTTAAAATCTTAAGAAATGTTAACACTACACAAAATGCCACAACAACACATACCAATAGAGAGAAATTAGAAAATCATAAGGAAAATATACAAGGGAGGAGGAAAATGTCCTTTATGAAAAAGAAAACACCACAAAAGCCTTGGGACAAAATGGGAAAAAATAAAAAAACACCACCCACCCGCTTCCCCTTAAAATGTTTTTTTTTTTTGTGTTGCCGTTTTTGGCAAAAAAAAAACCCAAAAGAAATAATAAAGCTTGAAATTGTATCATGCGTAGTGTTTGTGTGCATAAAAGTTGGAAAGTTTAGAAAAATCCAGTTTGAAAATAAATTATCAGCATCCATACCTTCTGTACCAACAAACAGCAGCAGCAGCTAGCATCAGAATCAGCAATAACCAGCAGGCGCGACCAATCTCAGTATAATACAGCAAATGATGACACCACACAACAGCAGCACAGCACAGCATACATCAGAAGAGACCCAGTCAAAAAAACTGGGTCAAGGTCATTTGATTGATATGTCTGGGTGTTCGTTACTTATAAGTATATATTTTAGATTGTTTTCAATGCATGCGCATTACAAAAATATGAAAAAGGGAAATTGTGTGTACCCTCTTTTCGAGCTCAACCTATATCATCAAGGAAAGCATATTCGTTTTTGGCCATTTTACGGAAAATAACAACGACGGATTTATTTTATAGGGAAATTTATTGGTTACTCCTAATTTTCTTACAATCATGTTCCAAACGAAATTTAAAAATTATTTAATTATATTTTTTTTTATTTTTTAGATTTATTTTATTTTGTATATTTTTACTATTTTTTAGATTTATTTTATATATATTAATTTATTTCTTTTAGTATTTTTTATTTTTATTTTTTTGTTTAATAAATTTTCTTTTAATTTTAATAATTATGTAATTTTTATTAATAATTTATTTTAAATAATATTATTTTTTATTATTATTTTTTACTACATTTTTTATTAATTTTTTTATTAACATTTATTCGATCCTTTCATCAGTTATAAGCAAACAGGACTCTGCTGCCTAAAATTATGCACCATATGTTGGGCAATATGGGACATTGAGTTGGAAGTCGATGAACTAGTACATAATTCCTTTTTTAATTTATTGGTTCCTCCTAACTTTCTAATAATCATGTTCCAAACGAAAATTAAAAAGAATTAAAATATTTTCTTTTATTTTTTTTAGATTTATTTTATTTGGTATAAATATATACCAACTTACTTTTTTTAATTGAATATTATTTTTTTAAATCTATTTAATATTTTTTAAATTTTAATAATTATGTAATTTTTATTAATTATTTATTTTAAAAAATAATTTTTATTTACTATTTTTTTATTACAAATTTTTTATTAACATTTATTCTATCCTTTCATCAGTTATAGCAAATAGGACTCTGCTGCCTAAAATTATGCACCATATTTTGGGCAATACGGGACACTGAGTAGGAATTCGATGAACTAGTACATAATTCCACTTTTAAATTAATGGTTCCTCCTAATTTTTCTAATAATCATGTTCTAAATCATGTTCCAAACGAAATTTAAAAATTGTTAAATTATTTTTTTTATTATTTTTTAGATTTATTTTATTTTGTATATATTTATTTGTCTTTTAATTGAAGTATTATTTGTTTAAATCTATTTGTTTAGTAAATTTTCTTTTAATTTTTATTATTATGTAATTTTTATTAATTATTTATTTTAAATAATAACTTTTATTTATTATATTTTTATTACAAATTTTTTATTAACATTTATTCTATCCTTTCATCAGTTATAAGCAATCCTGTTTGCTGCCTAAAATTATGCACCATATTTTGGGTAATACGGGGCACTGAGTTGGAAGTCGATGAACTTGTACACAATTCCTTTTCTTAATCTCAAGAGTTTTTTTCAGACAAGAAGAGAGTATTTAAAAATTAACTTTTATATTTATTTACAACCCTAAAAGTATGCTACAAAATTTCCTAAAGATAGGAAACTACTGATGAAATGACGACAAAACTCCCAAAATTACAATACAAATTATACAAATCGAACGGTAGGCTATACTAGTTATTCCATATATATTCAATTCCTTTCTGGGAATGTGGTAGACTTGATCTTTTGGATGAGGCGTAATTGTGTGACAGCGGAATTTCATGCAACCCCTATTTTTGGTCCGATTCATGTCAAAGTTCGGGACTGGGCATATTTTTGGATTCTAATTAAATTGCAATCGAAACATATGACATATGCAATATGCATAAATTTTTGCATATGCAACCTTCAAAATACCAGAAATCGGGAGGTACCGCACTATGGGGGCTATATGAAGACGTGGACCTAAACCGACAAATTTCAGGAGGAAAGTTTTATACCCCCAGGGAAGTCTTAATACCAAATGTTAGCCATTTCGGAGAGATATTGAGGCCACAACCTTCAAAATACCAGAAATCCGGAGGTACCGTTCTATGGGAGCTATATGAAGACGAGGACCTATACCTAGAAATTTCAGGTGAAAAGTATTATACCCCCAACGAAGACTAAATACCAAATTTCAGTCAGTTCAGTGGGATATTGAGCCTACAACTTTCAAAATACCGAAAATCCGGAGGTACCGTTCTATGGGAGCTATATGAAGACGTGGACCTATACCTAGAAATTTCAGGTGAAAAGTATTATACCCCCAATGAAGACTAAATACCAAATTTCAGTCAGTTCAGTGGGATATTGAGCCTACAACTTTCAAAATACCGAAAATCGGTAGGTACGGTTCTATGGGGCTATATGAAGACGTGGACCTATACTGACAAATTTCATGTGGAAAGTTTTATACTCCAAACGAAGACTTTATACAAAATGCCAGCCACTTAAGTGTGATGTTTAGGCCACAATCTTGAAAATATCGAATATCGAAAATCGGGAGGTACCGTTCTATGGGGGCTTTGTGAAGACGTGGGCCCATGCGGACAAAATCAGGCACTTCTTTGGCCTATATCCAGAACATGTGTCCAGGCCAGAAGAGATTGTGGTTCAATTTTGATTAAACCAAATGATGTATCAACTTTTTATGGGCAAGGATTAACGACATCTGCAAAATATTAACTATTGAATCATTACTAGTTGTCGCAATATAAAAAAGCTGACCCCTAGCATGAATCGTGGCCGAAAACGAACACATTTTGAAGCCAATTTGGTCCCAGAATTTATGTGACACGCAGTGGGATAGGATTCAAATTTGTCAGAACGCCGCCCTGAGAACAGCAACAGGGTGCCTCCTCAAATCTACAGTGGACCATCTACATGAAGAGGCAAAGATTCTTCCAGTACGACAACATAATGAGATGCTATCATTGCAGTACTTGCTCGGGTGTTACCGTGAGAGCCATCCCAATCACACCAATCCTACTCATCTGACTCCAGTGGATCTGTGGTTACATCCCATCGAAGTAGCCACCTTCCTGGAACTGGAGATAGACCCAGAGCCAGATTGAACAGGAGAACGAACATACAAACATAATAAAAAACACTGTTACAACAACAACAAAAAGAACAGCATTTTGATTGAACAAAATCCACGTATAGAAAATATCCGAGGGAGAAGTGGTTGAAGCACACACCACACCAAAAGACAAGAACTGATCACAGTGCATGAGACCGCACAATAAAGTATCCCCTTTTATCCCCTTTATGTAATATCAGAATCATAACAATGACAAACACACCTCTTTCAGCGGGATAAGTCGGTCTGTGATAAGCTATGCGGCGTTACGGGAGTTTGGAAGAAAATTCATACCTGCCAGAATGCAGCATTGAGAACTAAAAAACAAATCGTCTCATGTCTTCTGTGGACGCAACTTAATTAAGTCTTTTCAGTGGATCCACTTAATTGAGATGTCCTAAGGTCTTGACGGTGCTTCAACGTAACAACATTCTACCGATTCAATATCTGCTTAGGTGCTACAAACAAGCTATCCACCCTAAGCATCATATTATCAATAAGCACCACTGTGACAGGCATGTCAGGAAATATCATCATGATCTAGAGAAAGTGGTCCAAAAGTACAAATGAACCTATAGGGTGCCGCCTCAAAATTCCTATTGGATTAGCATAGATATCTGCACGAGAATTCAATTAATGGACCGGGCCGTCCGCATGACACTTTATAGCTATTTAAATGTCCAGTCATGGACTAATCCTACCCAAGTTGGCGTAATTTTTAAACATGGAAAAAGAAACAGAACCTGAATAGTATAAAATCCGCAAGGAGGAAACGGTTAAATCGCCGATATTGCACCTTTTCATCCGCTGGAACGATTACAAACATACAAATGGTTCTTCTAAAGAATCTTAAATCAACTCAAGGCTTTGGATGCGCAAGTAGTATTTGGAGAATGCTTACCTAATCACATTTGGGGGATTATTATGAATGAAATTTCCCCGTGAATTTTGTTTTTCCGCCGTTTCAACTTAAGGGAGAAAGTGAATCGCCGTTCATGATAACCCCTTTAATGAGTGTTTCGTTCATTGAGATAAGAGTCTGGTCAAATGTTAATTTAAAAGACGACCCATAATGTCTCCAATATCCAAAACATGGAAGGCGTTATAAATCATCGAAATTGCACCTTTCCATTCACTAAATCAACTCAAAAGACGCCTAGGATTGGAGTCACCATCAATGTAGACCAGAGACGAGCTTCTTTGCAAAGAAGTATAGTGAGGGTGCCCACTGAGTTGTTTTTGCATTTACTTTTCTCTCTCTTACTTACAGTGTACGTGAATTAAAACAAACAATAAATATCATGTGGTTGTTGTTTTATTCACCCATACATAAACACATTCTAAAATTTGATGGAAATTATTGGGCGACCCTGATGTAGACCTGAAGTAGCTTGCCGGCTTAGCTCAAAGATCTTAAATTTCCTACTACGACCACATTAAATGCCGCCGGAGATTGCTAGTCACAGTTGATGAGGGTCTCTCGACAATCTCTTTGGACTAGGCAATCGATCAAAAAAGGAGGGTCAATATCATTCAGATACGAGTTAGGGGTTTAATGTTACGCCAAAAGTTCTTAAATTTCATACTACGACCACATTGAATGCCACCGGAGAATTCTATTCACAGTTGATGAGTGTCTCTCGACAATCTCTTTGGACTAGGCGATCGATCAAAAAAGGAGGGCCAATATCATTGAGCTACCAGTTAGGTTAAATGTTACTTCAAAAGTTCTTAAACTTCACTATCCATTATAAACAAACTGTTAAATCATCGAACAGCATCTTTCCATCCACTGGAACAGATTCAAACAGACAAATTGTTCTTCCTAAAGGGGTCCTATTATCAAAAACATATCCATTCAGGCGGTCCACATGGTCAAAAAACCCGAATCAGAATAGATTAGGGAGCATGTTAAGTTGAAGCATTAACCTCGGATAAAATTATAATTTTTCCTATATAGCCGGGGATTTAAGACTTTCTCCTATGGACAGCAGCCAATCTAGGGAACGGGAACAACATTTTTTGTAATAAAAATTTTTCTCTAAGTTGCCGGACATTTAACAAGGGAATTTTCGGAACTTCGGAGGCCCATATCTCGGAAAGTATGGACTGCCGCAATAAATGTTATATATATTTGTGATCAGGGTAACAAGACCTACCTGTGGAAAAAAATTTGGTCCCGATCCGAGCTTAACGCTTCAACACATCTTAAGCCATCGATCGTAAGAAGGACCAACATCACATCATTGAAATCCAAGATCAAAGTTTGGTGAAAAATCAACCCATGAACTCCAATATACAAGATGTGGCAGCCCCATTACATTATAAAGATTTCATCGTTCGATCCTACATTGGGACCAGGACCAGGGGCCTAATTCTCGCATACGTGATCGAGTTATTTCGATCGACATTTTCAGTATTTGGATTACGGCGGCATCCGTTGTCGAATAAACTTTCGAGTGGAATCTTGCGAGTTTTTTCCCGCCACACATCTGCTGTGGCACAGAACGAACTTTAATGAAACATTTTTCGGAACATGTTGAGTTGACGCACTATGCTCAAAAAAAAAAAATTAATTGTATTTTTTTAAGTAGCCGGCCGGGAGTTTAATGCTTTCTCCTATGGACAGGTCCAAATCTAGGGCATGGGAACAACTTTTTTTAAATTTAAATTTTTTCTCTTATCAGGGAATTTTTGGAACTTCGAAAGCCCATATCTCGGGATGTATGGACTTCCGCAACAAATGTTATATATATTTGTGATCAGTGTGACGAGATCTACATGTGATAAAAATTTCATTTCGATCCGATCATAGTTGTCCAGCTCGTCTTATGCCGGAATTTATTTCGGCGCTCCCTATTACTTTTAGTTTTCACAATTTTCTATTATTTTATACAATTTTCATTTTTTCATTCCATTTTACGAGAAACTTGCCGCACAACAACTTGTTTGTTTGTAATATTTACCATATGTTTCACGTTCGATAACCGTATGTATCGATAACTTTTTTAAATAATTTCGATCGTATAAGGGAATCCAAAAATTTCATTTCGCCTTCGTCGTACTATATTCGACAGGCATTTGGACTCGTTTTTTCATTGAATCAGATGCCGCTCATTGAGATTTAATATTTGGGACAGCAATGACATTTAAACACAGAATGCCAAAAGTAGCTAATGCCAGGTTTACATTTACGAAATCCACTCGATTTCAACTGTCAATTCCATTGCTCAAACGTCAAATGAAATCACATCTGAAATCCATTGGATTGCATTTGACGTTTAACTAATGGAATTGACAGTTGAAATCGAGTGGATTTCGTAAATGTAAACCAAGTATAAGAGTTAATTTCAAAGCCCTGAAAGAAAATGCATCTTGAAAGACATAAATGTCTATGAATCTAAACATTAAATTTAAGACCACAAAAATCAACATTTCCTCCATGGGTTTCCAAGTTTTTGGCGAACTCTTTCGTGCCAAAATGTCCTAATAAATAATCCTCAACAGACTTCCTCTTATCAACATTTCTACTTTATCTACATATTGTTGAAATCCGATGTGGAACAATTTTTCATTTGAATATTTCATCGCACAGTACTCCTCCTAGTGCTGCTAACAGTCATCAGCCATGTACGTTAGCGAAATAAATCTCTTCTTTGTCATAAATTTCTATAAAAAAAATTATATACTGTCCATACACATAACAAACAAAAATAAATGTCTCAAAATAGTAGTTATACAACTTCTTTTTTGCTGCTGATAATTTTTTTGCAAAACATTGTAGCAGCAGCAGTTAAGAGTAAAGGAGAGAAAATTAGAGTGTTAGGGAGAGTTCAAGAAACGCTTGAAAGCCAAGGTCAGTCATCATCACCGTATATAAAGAGTCATTTAGAATTTTTCTATTTTTGGCAGAACGACCAAACGACCAACTTTTTATTGTAGAGAATTAAGAAATTGCATCATAAATTTAAATAAAAAACATAAACAACAACTACAACGAGTTTTAAAATAGCAACAACGCAAAAGATGTTGTGGAAGAAAAAAAAAATAAATAAATAATTCCCAAAAAAATGGAAATATTTTCAAGAGGAATACAAAAACTGGTTTCCTTAAACGTTTCTATGTAGTTGGTTGAAGTGTAGTGGCATGAAGAAGAGAGTGCGGGGGCTACTTAGAGGCATGTGGAAGAGGAGTGTGTGGCTACTTCTTAAGTACCCAATTTTTATTTTAATTGTAATTATTTGTTCATTATCATCAATTTATTTATATTCATACAGAAACCAAAATTCATGGAAAATTTGAAATCTGTTACAGGTTAGATCATAATTATTTTTAAAATTGCACAGTTATAGGATATGGCTATTAAGATCGGATCGTCAAAGTCACATCCATGCAATCATTTTGAGGCAATATGCGCAGCAAGTGAAGCAATTTTATGAAAAATAAAAACGTCTGCTCAAATGGGGAGACCACTCTGAGAACGAATTGTTACAAAAACAAGTAAAAAAGTATCAATCGGCTTTGCCAAAAGAGATAAACCCTCAACCTATGTGGATTAAAATACTTTTTACCACCCAAAAAAAAAAACTTATGTATTTAGGGGGGTTTTAAAAATTTTAGGCGTATGAACTGACAAAAGTATGGATAGGATTAAAGCTCAAACATTTGCGGGGATAACGTTAAATAGTGCTTTTATCACACTAGCTTACGAAAAACATAATATCGCTGTAAACAGGGCCACTAGGAAAACCTTCGGTAAAAATATCCAAAGGTTCCTCGAACAGACCCTTAACCATACAAAAATTTTGAACATTTGTGTGGGTGGTACCACAAGGATTGGACAGATAGGGCTTAAATTTGAACATAAACTAATTTTCGACAATATTTAGAGATCCAAAGTTTGGACCAAATCGGTTGCTACGCCTTTGAGAATTCGCGCGTATTTTTTTACCGAATATTTTCGAACTTTTGTGGGGGAGGTACCGGAAGGAGTGGACCTATAAGCACCACCTTCGAATTTCACCTAATATTCGAAGAAATATTATAATATCCAAAGTTTGGACGAACGTAGTATTCGGTTCGAGCTATCCAGCCACTACAGATGGTGCCATAGGGGTTCTTTACAATATTCGGGCTGTTTTCTCAAAAAGTATGGACTTGCCCATGAAAAAAACTTTTACTGTCGTAATTGGGGCAGCGAACACAAGTTGCTTCAACAAAAATCAAAGTGATTCGAGAGCAGGTCTTAAAGTGAATTTATCCAAAAGTTTGTGTAGGAGGTACCCGAAGGAGTGGACAAATATTGTCCATATTCGAACCTAATCTATATCTGGAAGATATATTAGGATGTGTAAAGTATGAGGTACCTGACGGAATGGACCGATATGGCTTGGCTTGTCTTCGCACTTAAACTAAGTTTACACAAAATATTACGAAGGACACATTTTGGACTGGAACGGCAGATACGAGAGTTATCTTACGCTCCAACCACTACACACGGTATCATAGGGGGTTTTTGCACCTTTCAGGATATTTTCTCAGGAAGTATGGACTTGCCCCTGATGAAACTTCTACTGTCGTATGGGGGGCAGTGAAAACAAGTTGCTACAACAAAAATCAAATCGGTTCGAGAACAGGTCCTAAAATGAACTTTTCCGAAATTTTGTGTGGGAGGTACCCGAGGGAATTTACAGATTAAGTCCATATTGGAACATCATCTAAGTCTGCTAGAAATTTCACGATGTGCACAGTATATTACTTCCATTAAGAATTATCGTGCGCACACATTTTCCGAACATTTTCGAACTTTTGTGGGGGAGGTACCGGCAGGAGTAGGCCGATATAACCCATCTTCGAACTTTAACTAAGTTTGGACAAAATATTACGGACCGAATCGGTTGATCCGTTCGAGAGTTATCGTGCGCACCAGCCAGCCAGACAGACAGATGGACGGACAATGCTAAATCGACTCCAAATTGTCTGAAACACATTTCGTCCAAACATACTTGGGGTCTAAAATCATTAATTCGATGAGACACATTTTGCCCGTATGAAAGTGTATATACCCTCGTTAGCATAAATGCTGAGGGTATAAAAAACTAAGTCTTTAAATCGTGAAGTAACAAAAACTGTCTACCGCCACATTTGGCTCGGAAATAAAAAGGAGGTCCATTGATCTAAAATAGAATCGTACTGATATGGGACCTATACTGACAATTTTATGAAGAATTTGCAACAAAATTACATACCTTGAGAAATTTTGCAAACAGTCTCGCCTACAGAACGTTCCAGAATTTTAATCTTAACACACCTTCGTATTTTTAGGGATACCATCATCAGACCTGGCCATTTCTGACTACTTCGACAATAAGAAATTTATTACGAATGATGTTGCACAATCTTCGGCATCTTCGTACGGTGGTTTCCGCGACAAGAAGGAGGCTCCATAAGACCAAGGAATGACGGATTAATTGGAAAATATCATATCACGGCCATCCTAATTTTTTGTTCAAGACTTTTCAACCTCCTCCAGTAATCAAAATGCCAAAATAATTTAAATCGGGACTTACCGTTCTTTACAGGCGACAGACCCTACGATGGTTTTACCAATTTTTTTGTATTGAATTTCTGGTTTTAGTATTGAAATTGTTTTTGGTTTTGGGAGACTCCAAAGTGGGTTGAATTTTTTTAAAGAAAAAAAAATCCTGATTGAGTTGCATTGAACTTCTTTTTGCCTGAATAGAAATTTGTATTCTGCAGCACACCCACAGCGAACTTTTTCTCAATCCTTGGCACGATCGTCCCAAAAATGGCCGAATTCGTCACAGTTCTAGCATTTAGTGACAGGTGGATCTTTACGGATAGCATCTATGATGCAAGTATTATTATTTGTTTCCTCCGACACTAAATCATCCGACTGAAGTGAAGTTCGCCAACATTTCTTCAAAACATTCGCATTACTACAGTAGGAAATTGGGATTTTTATTGCATTTTTTCCTGAAAGAAATTCTCTTTTATTAAATTCTCCCACATTTGGACAGGTTTTCTGTGGTGAGGTATTGTCATAATGGGGACATATACAACTTCGTGATGACTATTTGATCACAGATTCCGTACAAGAATTCTACGGCTACTGAAGTCGAAGCCTCATATTTCTTCCCCTAAAATGGTTTCCATTAGGTCAAAGTCGGATCTAAGATCTTTAAAATGGCATCTTAACGCCTCACACAAAATTCATGCCATTAAATGGAATCCAAACTCTTGCTTTTCCAGTCAAAATTATGGGCATATTTTTGAAAATGTTTGTAAAGTTATCATTTGGATGTTCTTTTGTTAGCACCCTTATTTGATAGAGAAATTCATCAATAAAAAATTGCGATTTAAGTTCACATTTTTAGGGGTTCTTTAGGTTTTCACGATTTTGCTTAGAAACTGCAAGTCCTATAGCAATGGGCATAAAGAAAATGTTGAAGCTGTGAAAATACTCCACAAGATTAACCTTTATGATGTTTTCGTAGGTTTTACCGTTTTTGAGATATAGAAGTTCGAATTGAGACAATGCACTGACTGTGTAATCACCTTCCATTTAAAATTAGTTAAGGCGCACGGTGAAAGGTTACTCTGTCTAGTCGTAGATGGCTGGAATTTGTTGGGAACCACAATTTTTATTTATATACAGGGAAATCATGAATAAAAATTCTGTGTGGAATTTTCCCCAATTTCACAATTTTTTAATTCCATATTTATGTCCAAAAAGGGAAGATTTTTGTCGATTCGGCGAGAATATTCCATAATTAATTCTAGTAGTTTTCAACATTTCAAAACATTAATTTTAAAAGAATTTCACTTTTTAAAATTTCCCTGCATTGAATTTTGAATATTCCAATTCACAACATGAATTTGGGGAGTAGTTGCAATTTGTACTTGAGGTTTTTGAATAGTTGGATTTGGGCATGTTGGGAGAAGTACAAAGAATTATTGTTGTTTGAAAAATTTGAGATCCATGATCTTCGGCGAACTCATTCCGATTATTTGCCACAAACTCAAAATAGTTGCTAATATTAAGATTTTTAAAAACATTAAAATTTTTTAAAATATTAAGATTACTGAGAATATTAAGATTTTCTGAGAATGTTTGACAAAAATTTCGGGTGATTGGGCCATTTGATAAACTTCATCCTAACCTCATTTGACATGGTGGTGTTTTAATTCCCTAATTCCCAAATATTAACTTGTCTTAAAAGACCAACCCTTAAAGATTGTTTTGTGTTTGCAAATTCCCATAAATGCAAAATGTGTAAAACTTTTCAAATAAAACCTCAGGATATTCCAGTTTCCGTTAGAAAAATACAGACAGATGTTCTATTTAAAACAATTTGGGATTAATCTGAACTAATACCATGACTATTTCTTCTATTGGTATTTTTAAAAACACCATTGCTTTTGTTGAAATCATATAAAATTTTCGTTTTGCTGACGTCTACCTATCTACCTACCTACATCTATTGTTGTGTGTGTTATGGTGATTGGCCTTGAACTTGATCTCAAATGTGTGCATAAAGCAATAAAATAGATTTGGTTCTAGATGACTAATAATCTGCAGCAGCTAAACATAGCTTCAAACATTTAGTACTAATTGCAAAAACAACAGCTGTCTCTGTGTGTGGCTGGTACAGCTGTAGAGAGATTGAAATATGCTACAAAAATTCCAACTATTATTCGATTTTGATGTTCTATCTCAGGTAGACAAATGTGCCCTTAATGAAACCTCGAATGAAAATCCCAAAAAATAATACTTTTGTTATCTCAAAATTTTAATAAATTATTGAAGAACAATATGAGAGATGCTAGAAAATTATCCAAGGTCAGGTAAGCAGATTAAAATATTGTAACAGGGAATTATCGAGAAGGAATTTTTAATAAGGAATCTCCCAACCTGAATTACAATACAAAAATATTATAAAATCTTTTAAAATTTTAAATTATTTTATAATCTTAAACCGAAGAATTTGTGTAAAAAAGCCCTTCTCGGTCTGAATTACAATTGCGTACTATGTGCGGAAGATGGTAATTTACTTTATTAATTTTTAACTAATGTGTTTTTCCATTAATTTGAAAACTTAACCACCAACCTTCCTTATCAAGTTTGTGTAAGTAAGCCTCATTTTGATTTAACATGAGGATCATGTAAATTAAACATATTCGAATTTCCTTCTTTTTGATATTTATTTCCTTTCAGGCCAATGTTCACTTTAATATTTAAAATAGTTCAAAACATTTTCATCGAAGATTTATATGTTTCTCTTTAAATGATTTTTTTAATAACTCCCAGAAGAAAATTATATCCCATTCCTGGTAACCTATTATCATCTTTTCAGTTATTAAACATTCTAAAAATCCTATTAATTTAAACCCATTTTCTTAACATTAAAAATAGAAATAAAAATAAATCTACTTACAGTTTCTTTTCATTTCATGTTATCGATTTGTTTGTTTACCCACACAATTGAGCGATGAAACGGTCATTATACGCTCTCTCATGGTGGAATAATAAGGTGTTACAAGATAACAATAATCGGACCATTTATCAGACCAAACGTCAAAATTTGCGAACAAATGTTGACGTTTGGTGTGGTAAATGGGCCGATTATTGTTATCGATGTAACACCTTCATATTCCGCCATGCTCTCTCTCATATCGATATGGGACAAAACCAGAGATGTTTGTTTATCTTTCTTAATTGTGTGTGTTATCGATAACTTGTTTTCCTTTTGCAGCTGCTGCAATCAAAACAAATTTCTTTTGATTTCTTTTGGTCAAAAATCTTTAAAGAAATTTGTTTAAATTTTGTTGTTGTTGCTGTTGTCAAGTGTTGATGATTTGTTATATTTGTTGTTAAAGTTGCGCACGCTTAGTTTGTAGTTCTTGTAGTTTAAAATTAATCATATAGGGGAGGAGGACGGCGACTAAGTTTGTAGGATGTTTCATTGCCAAGTGATAGATATGTTAAGGGTGATGGAGTGTTCCAAGGACAAACACATGTGAATGATATCTACTTTAACTAACTTTAACTATTGTGATAATATGAAAATGAACGTTTTTGTTTTCTTCCAGCATAGCAAAGTTCCTGGCCCTACAAGTTGAGGTTATGTGATAAAATTGTGTCTCTAATAAATGATAATTTAAATAATTTTGCAGAACAGCAGGGTTACTTGGGATTGTTACCGGTTATGTATGTACGTTTCTAGGGGTATTTTGTTCATAATTTTTAAAAAGTCAACGAACCAAATTAAACTATTTTTGAGGTTATGTGAATTCAACTCTGAAACGTTATTCGAAAGATATTGAATAAACATTTAAAAATGTTGTATTCAGAGGATTCACCATCGAAAAAGTTGACTCAGGCTCTAAATGTTGTCTTAACATTGGAGAATGTTGGCTCAACATTGGAGAATGTTGGCTCAACATTGGAGAATGTTGACTCAACATTGGAAAATGTTGACTCAACATTGGAAAATGTTGACTCAACATTGGAAAATCTTGACTCAACATTGGAAAATATTGTCTGAACATTAGAAAATATTGTCTCAACATTGGAAAATGTTGACTCAACGTTGGAAATTGTTGACTCAACGTTGGAAATTGTTGGCTCAACGTAAAAAAGTTGGCTCAACATTGCAAAAAGTTGTCTCAACATTGGAAAATGTTGGAAATATGGGCTCACAATGGAAATTGTTGGCTCAACGTTGGAAAATATGGCCTCAACATTGCAAACTGTTGGCTCAACATTAGAAAATGTTGAAAATTGTTGGCTTAACGTTGAAAAATGTTGGCTCAACATTGAAAAATGTTGTCTTAACATTGGAAAATGTTGACTCGACGTTGGAAATTGTTGGCTCAACATTGCAAAAAGTTGTCTAAACATTAAAAAATGTTGGAAATGTGGGCTCAACATTGGAAAATGTTGGAAATATGGGCTCAGAATTGAAATTGTTGGCTCAACGTTGAAAAATTTTGGCTCAACATTGGAAAATATGGCCTCAACATTGCAAACTGTTGGCTCAACATTAGAAAATGTTGAAAATGATTGGCTCAACATTGAAACATGTTGTCTTAACATTGGAAAATGTTGACTCAACGTTGGAAATTGTTGGCTCAAAGTAGAAAAGTTGGCTCAACATTGCAAAAAGTTGTCTGAACATTGAAAAATGTTGGAAATGTGGGCTCAACATTGGAAAATGTTGGAAATATGGGCTCAGAATGGAAATTGTTGGCTCAACGTTGAAAAATGTTGGCTCAACATTGGAAAATATGGTCTCAACATTGCAAACTATTGGCTCAACATTATAAAATGTTGAAAATTGTTGGCTCAACGTTGGAAATTGTTGGCTCAACATTGAAAAATGTTGTCTTAACATTGAAAAATGTTGTCTTAACATTGGAAAATGTTGACTCAACGTTGGAAATTGTTGGCTCAACGTAAAAAAAGTTGGGTCAACATTGCAAAAAGTTGTCTCAACATTGGAAAATGTTGGAAAGATGGGCTCACAATGGAAATTGTTGGCTCAACGTTGAAAAATTTTGGCTCAACATTGAAAAATGTTGTCTTAACATTGAAAAATGTTGTCTTAACATTGGAAAATGTTGACTCAACATGGAAAGGTGTTGATTTTAATTTAGAAAAAAATATATACCCAGTACAGAACTGAATTTTGAATTGAATGAAGGTAGATAGATGTATTCCAAGTTTTTTTTTTTTTTTTTTTTTTTTTTTGTATTTGATGGGTTTATATAAAATGTTTGCTGTGGGTGTACAGTGGGGGTGGGCCCTGGTGAAATTATTACAAAATATTCTCTAATTAAAAAAAGTTCTACAATGACAAAATCGGGAGGAAAGAAGACACAAAAAAGCTTACCCGTTTTGAATTACAACTAAGCGTGCGGTGTTGATCGGACCGTAGATGTTTTTGCAAAACCAACCTGAAATGTTGTTGTTGTATGTATGTATATGTTGAGGAGGGGGAGGAGGAGGAGGAACGGGTTATGAGGGTTGTGAAGTTATTTTTTTAAATGAATATGAAGGGCGGAATAATTAATGTTAAAGAAGAAAGTAGAAAAATGAGGGAATTTGTAGGGAATTTTATGGGAATTGGGAAAAGTCAGGCGAGAAAAAAGGATAGTTAGAAACCAAAAGAAATTAAAAACTTAAAAATGTTACAATCAGCCAAAAAAAAATTAAAAATAAATCTTTTAAAATAGAAAAGAAACATTTTCAAGTTTTAATTTCTTAAAGTTAAAAAGGAAAAAAAGTAAGAAAAAGAAGAACATAACAAAACATAACTCAAAAATATAATTAATATCATATTTTCAAGGCACTTTACCCAGCCGATACTGCCGAGCAAAGTAATACTTACCTGGAAGTGGAAAAAGAAGAAGGCCAACGAACATCCAAGAGAAGAAAGTTACCCAAACCACAAAAGCGCATCAGGAAACGATGACGGCGACAGACAACCAGCATAAAGTGAAAGCATAAACAGATGATGACGACGGCAATGTTGCTGCGCTGCTGATGTTTGCCTTAAGCACGGTATCAAAAGCCCAAACGTACCTCACTGTCTTTTTGTGGAAAACTATTGAAAATACTTTACCTGGGTTTTCTCGTTGAAAAAAGACAGCTACATGCTTTATCAACCGGCTTAAAGCGCTGCTGCATTGAGGTGGACGCGGCAAAAACGACAACGGCAAATCTGTGTATTGCTGCTGATGCTACTGCTGCTATTGCTTGCTTTGTTGCTGGGTTGCTTGGCTGGCTGGCTGGTTGGTTTAAACACTTTCTCACTTTTTTGTTTTCTTTTGAGTTTTTTTGCTTTTATAACTTCTTTTTTCTTCTTTATACACTTTACACTTTTTTCGCACAAAGGAAACTTTGTTGTCAGTTAAACCAACAACAAAACTGTGCAAAATAAAGACACTACACTACAGGGGACCAAACAAGGAATCTTAGAGATTAGTTTAGTCCCCCCAAAGTAGTAAAGTAGACGCCCGAAATGTGTTTTTTGCGGTTTTACCGGTTTTTAATTACTAAAAAAATTGTGTGCCATTTAATTACTAGTTTATAATCAAAACAAAAAAATCTAACAACTTGTTCAAAATTAAAATTAAATAATTTATAAAAATATACAAAACAAAAAAAAAGTCCCGTCAACCAAAAATAAATTAAAAGCAATATTGTTTTTACACTATCCAAAAATTTCAAATTTGCTTAAGAAAAAAAAAATAACTAAAAAATATTTAAATTGTTACACTTTTCAAATAGATGCATGCGTATTTTTTTGTCTTTGAAAACATTTTTAAAACAATTGGTTGGCTGTCACTGGAGAACCAAATCAAAGTATTGGGCAAGTGGTTTGGGATGTCTTAAAAAAAATAAAAATTTCCCAATATGGAGATTGAAGTCTAGTCTATTTTCTATATATGGGTGGGTGTTTAAAAAATGATATTTTTCTTGTTGAACTACTGGTTAAGAAGGCGACAGGGGCCAAACCAAGTGAGGGAAAGAGAAAATTCTTGATATTTTTGGTTCTTTTCGTTAAGACGGGGGGACGGACGGGCAGACATCATTAATATAATGGACATAATGTTGAGTTGGGTAGACGTGTTGTTGAAACATCTAAATTACGTTTTTTTATGCACTTTCTGTTCAACTTAATAATGTACATGTATGTATGTGTATGTGTAGAAGAAGAAGAACGACACTAAACCTAACAAAGAAAAAAATATCAACAATCCGAGAGAGATAATAGGATACGTATGCGAGCATATTAATATAGTAGCATGATAAAACATGAAGCAAATGTGACGACTATCGTTGATGACAATGATGACGAGATGGTGATAATGTTATGAACAAGAAAAAAAGGTGGCTGGAGAAGATGACACAGAGCGAGCCAAATGTGTGAATGAATGATTGTTGAATTTTTTGAGATTTTTAGTGGCTGCTAATTGAAAAAATATTCCTATTTTCAGGTTTTTTTTTCGTAATAAATGTTTTTTTTTTAGAAAAGTAAACAAGGAAATTAAAACAAAATAAAATAATTACTTTATAAAAATATATGATGCTACTACACAAACACCAACAAATTATAAATTAAAATAAAATACAACTAAAATATATAAAAAAATAAATTTGTAATAAAAAATAATCAAGTTTTATAACCAAACAAAAATGTTAGTGTTAATATTTAACGTTGTTATTAAGAGTGGTAGTAAATAATGAGTGGGGGGTTGGTTTGTTGTTTTTTTTTTTTTTTTTTTTTTTTTTTTGGTTAGGGTTAATCATTCAAAACTAAAATTAACAACTTGCACAAGAAAGTAGTAATAATTGATATAAAAATAAATGACAGCGATAGAGTTTTAAACTAAAAAAAAACTTCTTATATAGTATACACAGAGATAGAGTTAATCAAAAATGTATATAAACAAAATTAAAATAAAGAATATAACCAAAAAAAAATTAAAGAGTTAGAAAGAAAAAATGCTTAAAAAGTCAAACATTTTAAACATTTTTTGTTACTTTGTTTTTTTAATAAAAAAAAATTAAAACTAATTAGGAGTAGGGAGGGTTAAAAAAATTTTTGTTGCTTGTTTTTGTTAAATTCTCTTCTTTAATATCTCTAAATATATTTTTTCGAGTTTCGATATTTATTCGAAAAAAAAACGTTTTACTTAAAAATGAGCACGACTTTTGTTGTTGTATTTTTTAGGGGAAACTGTAATTGTGAAGAAAACAACTTTAAACATTAGGAGTAGGAATTAAAATAGAAACGAAATTAACAACAGCTTTTGAAACAAATAGGGAGAAAATAAATATTGAAGCTAAAGGAATATAATCCTCGTTTTTTGTTTACTTAAATAATTTTTCATAAAATTTGCTGTTTTTCTTTGTATGCTGTTTGTGTATATGTGTTGTTTTTGTTTAAAGTGTTCAAGTAATTAAAAAGAAGAAATGAATGTTTTCTTTTCGGATTTGTGAATATTTGCTTTGTTTTGTATCGTAAACTCATATTGTTGTCGTGCTCTTTTTAGCTTTCTTTTGCTTTTTCATTTGTTTATTACTCTTATATAATGTAGTATTATAATATATATATTTTTATTGATAAGTTTTCATTTCGACTCACCTTGAGGATCCCGTTGCTGTGCTTCTTGTGTTGCCAATAATAATTCATCCTGAGATCTATCATGTTGCCAGGGTGCATATCCTAAAACAAAGATGAAAAAAAAAACGCAGATTTTAATATATATTTTAAATTAAAAAGATAAAAATACAACAAAATAGAACTCGATTTGAAATTTTGTTTAATCAAAAATATTTAAAATAAGGCGGTTGAGATTTAAAAATTTTGCAAAAATTTACAAATTTTCCAAAATTTTCGAAGTAAGAAATGAACCACCAAAGATCTAAAAATTTTGCAAAAATTTAAAAATTTTCCAAAAATTAAAAAATTTTCCAAAAATTTTCCAAAAATTTCGAATTTTTTTTTCTTTAAATTTTTAAATAAATTATAAATTTCCGGTTCCCCATACAAGCAGGTTGTCGGGGAAATTCGAACCTGAGCGGAGTTTATCACGTTCAATTTTATTCGAAAATTATGCCCAAAACCTGCCGAACACTAAAATCAGGCGGCATTGTTGGGGATTAAAACAAAATATGGATCTAAAAACGAACAGGAAGGGGTTCTAGGGAATGAAAACCCAAAAGAATAGCTTACTCAGTCCGAAAATACTGCAAAAACTTTTAAACCTCAAGGCAACACTCTCCAGCAAATGTTGGAAAATTTGAGGTTATGTTTGTTTTAGAGGTGAGACCGAGATGATTGTCATACATTGTAAAGAGATAGTTCTTAACAGGTACTGCTTACAATGATATACATATTTGTGAAGGAATCTTATACTTTCCAAGATATAGGGCTGTGTTAAAGGATTATGTTAAGTTTAGGAACACTAAAATATGAGTCTATTCACTGGTAGGTTTGGTTTCTGGGGAATGAGAACCCAAAATTATAACTAATTCAATTCAAAAATCCTATTAAAACTTAAAATCCCTAAGCCCACACTCTCCAACAAATGTTGTAAAATTTTAGGTTACGTTTGTTATGGGGTGCCGAACAAAGTAACACAATATTTCTACCAGAGATAGGGCTTGTTGTCTTGATTTCGATGATACGTATCTTTGTGAAGGAAACTCATACTTTCCAAGATATAGGACTAGGTTAAGGGATTATGTTAAGTTTAGGAACACCAAAATATGGGCCTATTCACTGGGAGGGTTGGTTACTAGGGAATGAGAACCCAAAATTACCGTCAATTCAGTTTGAAAATCATGATAAAACTTCAAATCCCCCAAGCCAACACCCTCCAGCTAATGTTTTAAAATTTGAGGTTATGTTCGTTTTAACGGCGCCACTCAAAATGACAAGAAATTTATACCAGAGATACGTCTTGTTGTCCGGACTACGATTATATCAATTTTATGGAGGAATCACATACATTTCAAAATATAGGACTGTGTTAAAGGGTTATGTTTAGTTTAGGGGCACCAAATGTGGTGAAAGTAAGGAACATTCGGGTTTAGGAAGACGCTCTTGGATGGTCCTGTTGTATTGATTGCGGTAATATACTTCACGTGAGGGAAAAATATATCATACTTTTATTCTAAAAATTTGTAGTAAAATTTGAGGTTAAGAAATTTTTAGGAGAACGAAATTTCTCCAGAAAATCCCTGGTTGTGTTATTATTTTGAGGAAACGTCATATTTTGCGAGTAAAGGGTAATCAATGCGGTAACTAAGGAATACTCAGATTTATAAGAACGTTTTCCCGCGGGTTGGTCCTTGTTGTCCTTTTGTGGGGGAAGTTAATAATACGTCCCATGATAAGGAGAAAGTGCTACCCTTCAAGTAACAAAACAAGTTAGAAACTTACGAGGAAAGTATTGCAATCCTTAAATTTTTTACCCCCGACCACAGGACAAACAGTCGTACATACCCCAAAGGCATTCCCTATCAGTTAAATGAATCAAAATATTTTTGGGGGCCCTAAACCTAACACATTTCAAAAATTACTTCATTTCAAAACGAGTTCTTTTTCTGAAATCAATTCCCCAAAAAATCATTTGCTTCCTTACCTTGACTAGATCCTTCACCACCTTGACTTGTGCCGGCATTATGATCCAAATCATCCATACCCATATCCTCTTCATCTAATGTCAAATCCTCAACAGTTTCATCATTTGCCTCATCATCATATTCAGCTTTGGGTTCAATTACCAATTCAGAGCCAGTCACACTTGATGTATCTTTTGAGGTTGTTGTTTTCGACTGTTGTTGTTGTTGCTGTTGTTTATGATTCGATTTATCGGCAGTACTGGCATCTGTTGCGCTCTCGGTATCCATAGCGGGTGTAGCTGTGGCCATTGAGCCAGCGGCAGAACCTTGTACATTATCGGTATTGATGGCATCTTGTTGTTGTTGTTGTTGAGTGGATCCTTTAACATTGTCAGTCTTTTTAGAGGAGCTTAAGGTCGTGCCGGGCGCTGCTGAGGTAACAGCTGATGAGGAGGATTGTTGTTGTTGTGTAGCGGATAGGGGGACTACTGTGGATGCTAATGCGGCAGCAGCAGCGGCGGCGCTTGGTGGTGCACCAGCAGCGGCAGCAGCCAATGCAGAGGCAGCAGCTGTGATGGCACCCAAACCAGGGGCATTCGATTGTGTGGGTTGTTGTGATGAATTGGAATTATCATGGACATCTGCAAACAAAAAGAAAACGAAGCAATTTAATAAAATTTTCGGAAAACAAGGGCATATTTAAAACCTACCAGTCATGGCATTTTCAATGCTCCTGCGTCTCACTTTTCTACGTCTTCTTGATGGACTAGATGAACCCTCTCGTGAGCCCATTTCACTGGCATCCATGGCTGGGCCAGCAGCACCTGTGATGCGTGCTCGTTTTGTTTGTTCTAACGTATAGCCACCGCTCAATTTGCCTGCCATTGTTGGCCTATGATGTTCAGGATGTTTGGGCTGTGATGCACCGCCGCCAGAACGATTATCTGACAGACCCTTGATTTGTAGAGATTCTGCAGCCTTTAACAAGGCACCCAATTGATCCTGGGAGATATTCACCTCACCACGATACATATAGTCCATCATGGCTCTTAATTCTTGATATTTCACATCTTTTAAAATGAAGATGGGATGTTTATCGTATTGCTCTTGTAAAAGGGTCTGTAGTAAAACAAAATGGAAAGACATTTGAAATTTAGTTAACAGATCTTAATGATTTCAGGAAAATGTTTAAACTTACCGCAAAATAGGGGCTACACGCTGAGAGCACAACTTTGTGGGCTTTTAAGAATTTGCCTTCAGCGGCCAATGTGCAATCGACTAATGTCTCATTTTCCAGCAGTGTATCGAATACACTGATTAGTGTACTCTGATGGTTATTCCACCTCAAACAGAATTGCTGATCGTCATCCATGATGGGTGGACGATCTTTAGTTGTGTGTGTTAAAACTTATTTTGACAAAATGATGGGGCCGCTCTAGTGTGGTGCGTTGAGGGGGAAAAGAGGGGGACAGTTGTGTCTTGGGGTGGATGGTTGAGTTGCTCCTCCTCCAACAACAACGTTGTTGTTACTTTGAATATTCCTTTTTTCCTTGTTACCGCTTTGCTTTCTTTCTGCCTTAATTATTGATGACTTTGAAGAGATGATGTGTTTGCTTGATTAGAAAAAATGTTGGGGTTTTTCTTGGTATTTGGTCACTACAAGTTATCTTGTTTTCTTTGTTGTTTATATATTTCTTTTTTGTTTTTGAATCCTGAGTGTAATTACGTCAATTTATAAATTACTTTCTGTTTTTATTTTGTTTTTCTGCTTTCACAAAGAGACTTAGAAAGACTGAGGAGAGAGAAATTCTGTTGTATATGTTCCCTTTTTTTTGTAACACCAACGGAACGGGGTTTTTTTTCTATTTATTGTTGTTGTCGTTGGTTGATTCTTCTTCTTGTTTTTTTTTTTTCTATTTTAAGTTGTAGTATCTTGCTTCTTCTTTTATAGAGGAGGGTTAAGGTGGTTTTTATATTGTTGTTGTTTCACTACTAGATTTTGGTATGTTTGTTGTTGTTGTCGTTTGTTTTTCATATGCTTGGCTTTTCTTTCTTCCTTTACACTTTTATGGTATCATTTAGGAATAGTTTGTTTGGTATTTGTTGCTTTGCTTAGCTTTTTTGTTGTTGTAGTCAAATTAAAGCTGTAATTAGAAAAGAAGGGGAATAAAGTAAAATTAGTACAAATGTATTTTATTTATAAGGGAAAATTATAATTTTTGTGAGAAACACAAGATGGAGAGTTGAGTGTTTGATACGAGAGCGGCGATACTACACAATGTCACCGGTAGTTATGAAGTTTGCGAATTATTTCTCGTTTTTACTCCATTTGTTTTATAACATTTTATAATGGAGTTCATTTATGTCGGCTTTAGTTTTTGTGTGGCTCTGTGATTATATTTGATGTTCTCTGTGACATTTGTGCTCCCATCATAACAAAGTATTAATATAACCAATCGATTACCATTACCACAACAATCAGCTGTTACATTTATCGATTATAAGGCATATAGACACAATAGCGCCGTTTGAGGTTTTCGCCGTCTTTTGTTGATTAAGAAACAAAACAGAAACATGTTTTGGACTCATTTGCTGACTGAAATTTATTAATGCAGCAATGTAGGCCTAGGCCTGATTATTTCCCATAGCAATGTAAAATAGATGTGGCTTAAAAAATTCAAATGCAGGTTGTAAAAATAGGAAGAAAGCGGCTTCAAGTGAACAAAGTTGCTGTTTACGGACCGCAAGTAATATTGAAATAATACCGACAGATGGTGTAGTTTTGATAAATTTAATAGCAAGAGTTCCTCCAAAATATATAATTTTAATTATTGATAATTCAAACTCTATCAAAACATTTTCATGGCACTTGGAAAATACATCTTTAAAATTTCTTCCCACACTTATAGTTAACGTGTTATTGTTATTGCACCCAAATCCCAATAAATTCCCATTAAGTACAGTCAAGTGTAAGCCTTAGAAATTCAATTAGGTAATCATCACCACCAAAAAATGTATTGATGAGAATTTTATGTTAATTAGGCAAAACAAATATAATGTCGTTGTGTGGTTGTGTTTTTTTGGATGAAACCTGATTGCTAGTCAGCCAGTCGGTCACATAAAGCAAAACAAAAAACATTTAAACAAATTGATAAATAAAAATTTATTATTCCATTCATACTGTTGTCGTCGACAACAGTGATATAAGAAAAAGAAATTACCGTTATTATGAGGTTTTGGAGCTGCTTGCAATGCAAGAAAACCTGATATAGATTTGCAGTACTTTCATTATAAAATCAGACAACAGCAAGAAGAAGGAATCAGTAAAATGCATAATGAGGTGTATGTCAATTTGTTTTTTGTTCCAGTGACAAACTATTTTTAGTTTTAGAGAGGTTGATTTATAGTTAAAAATAATCATAAATTAGTTTTAAACAAGTTAAATGACATCACATCTTTCCCCACATAGAAACAGCTGTTCATTTAGATTATCGATAACTCCATATCAATGAAAGTGCATGTTCGATAAAACGATTACATGTGAGGTGTCATTTGGTCAGTTATGTTGTGAGAGAGTTTTGTCACAAATTGACGAGAGAAGACCGTTGATGTTGAGAAAACATATGATTGCCTACTTCAACATAACTGTTTGGCATTAAGAACAAATAATTTAAGGAAATTAAAAAAACGTGGCGTCAAGTTTCTATCATTGTGGGATCTACAAATGAAAAATGAAGCGAGTAGTTGTAATTTAAAGGATTGGGGAGAGCTGCAACAACATCCAATAGCAAGTTTCGGTAGTTTCTAAATCACTGATGTTCCTTCAAGCAAAGCGCAAAGGGAAAAGTAACGAATAAACTCGAAAAAATAATCATTTGCAACACATGTTGGTATTTTGTTTTATTTATAGAAAAATAGCCTGGAATAAAAAAAGATTAAAATACTAAGGCCGACATGGGTTTTTATTTGCCAAACGGGGTAATAAATATACACTTCTTATTTGGCCAATTAAACAACAAATTCCCATTAATGTCATGGCTCTTGATTGATTGTTGAACATACATAGTGAGATGGTAAGAAAAATTGGAAATGATATTTTTGTAAGACATAAATTGATTTTACGAACACCTGGCGGAAAAATATGAAATTTTTACCATGGGTATATCTTCTCGCCCTGATTACAAAAATATAAAGCTTTTCGGGAGGAAGCCCAATACTTCCCGAGATATGGGCCTCTGAAGTTCCGAAATTTGCGAGAGAGAGGATAAAGTCTGAAATCCCCGGCCGAAGGCCAGCTGTTCGTAAATTCAATTTGTTCCTTTTGTAAATATTAACAAGAAAATGTTGGGTGTTTACTAAAAATTGCTAATCTTCTTCATAAGGTACTGACTGATATGACAGATAGGGAAAGGAGAATTCCCATTAGTGCATGTCAAAAATACCAACATACTCTCAGAGCGAAACAGAAGGGGAAAATTGCATTGTAAACATCAACAGGAACATGAAAATAAAAGAAATAAAGAAAAAGTGCCAGCCAGTGCCAAAGAAAAGTCGATGCGTTGAAATCTATACGTCACAGACCACACACCGCCATTCTCTCACAGAGAAGGAAAAATTGTATTGCACAAAATAGTAGAGTTATGCAGTTCCAATGGCCCACATCTTTGTATGAAGTAACTACGTATACTTAATATCACACGGAACTTGATGAACCAACCAACTCTACAAAATAGCACAAGATATGTGAATAAAAATACATACATATAAATAAAGTTAATATAATGTAGATATATCATGTTAACCTTTCTTAATAAAGTTGGTTAAAAATACCACAATCTTCATTTATAAACAACTGAAAGAAAGGAAAATTCCCATGACTGGTTCTTGATATCTGAATGTTAAAATATTTGACTGCCACCACCGTGACTCTTTAACGGGGTGAAGCAAAAAAATGAAAATAAAAAAACAGGAGGAAAGCATGTTAATAGAAAGGAAAATTTTTGTAGTACGTTTTTTAATAATCCTGACAGAGAAGGGGAGGAAATGTCAAAAATGTTTGGCGTCTTTAAAGCGAAAGACCTAAAAATTCGGCTTAAATGTCGTTTAGGGACACCGCTGGGATCGGGCTGAATATTTTACAGTAGGTAGCCCTGAGTACAACGATATATAATTTTCCGGGGCGAAGCCCATACTTCCCGAGATATGGGTCTTGACATTTCGGACATTTCGTACTTTAACACATTTAGGTTGTTTATGGGCACCTCTCGGATCGGGCTGAAATTTTTACAGTAGATAGCCCTTGGCATCCTAAATACAACGATATATAAGTCGGGGGGAAGTCCATACTTGCCGAGATATGGGTCTTGACATTTTAAAATTCTAACGTGGGCAATATGGGCATCGTTTTAAAGCTTATGGAGAGTACTTTTATGCACGCAACCTATTTTTACACCTGTTTATAGGAGAAAGTCTTAAATCCCCGGCCTAAGGCCGGCTACTTAAGAACACTTTCAATTTAAAAGAAAGTTTTGATTGCGTAGCCCACTTTTGTCCCTGTCCATAGGAGAAAGTCTTAAATCCCCGGCCGAAGGCCGGCTATTTAAGAACACTTTAAATTTAAAAGAATGTTTTGATTGCGATCCAGGAGGTGCCCATAAACAACCTAAAGGTGTTACAAGTACGAAATTTCCGAAATGTCAAGACCCATATCTCGGGAAGTATGGACTTTCCCCCGGAAAATTATATATTGTTGTATTCAGCGTCCCAAGGGCTACCAATGGTAAAAATTTCAGCCCGATCCGAGAGGTGCCCCTAAACGACACTTGTTCCCCAAATTCTCACACAGAGTGCGTTGAAAGAATGTTTGTATTTTCTTTAAACAACCAAAAAAGGCTAATGGACATAAAAAAATGAGAAGAAATAATATATTGCACATTCTATAAAAGAAAAGTATCTTCTTTGATCATTTAACAAAATAAAATTGCAAAATATTCATTAAAAAAACAGCTGAGAGAAAATAAGGATGATGACACAGGGCAATTTGGCATTTAATGTTATCGATTGGTATCTTCGATAACAAGTGCAAGAAGATGCGGTGTTGCACAATTATTGAGGAAATTTTATAACAAATGTATTAAAGACAGGAAAATAAAGGCAAGAAAAACAACATAAAAGTAAAAACAAGTGAAAATCAATAAAAACAAGTGAAATACAATATAGGATTGTCTCAAATGTGAGAGAGACATAAATTCTCACACAGAGTGTCATTGAAGAAAGTTTACATTTTGGACAAAAAAACAAACGACTCCAATTGAAATAGATAAGAAAAAGAAGAACAAACAACATTATGCAAATTTTATCAGACAAAGGTGTTTGGTTGGAAAATTGTATTTTGTTTGTTAAAGTAACAACATATTTGCGAAAAAAGTGTGCAAATTACACAGAAAAGAATTATTCATTGACGTTTTATGTTATCGATTAGTAGGTACCTTCAATAACAAGTGTTGCCACCTATGTTGTGAAATGTAAACAAATTATGCTGCACGGTTTTATGTGGAAATTAAATAATAAAACGATTAAAAAGGGAAAACCAAAGGCTAGAAACAAAATAAAAGGTAAAGGAGAAAAATAAATAGTAAAACGATTAAACGATTTGGAACCGCTCTTGGCCCTATGGGCTAGGTTCCCATTTATGAAAATAAATTGAATTGAATTGAAAATAAAAAAGGAAAAACCAAAGGCTTGAAACAAAATAAATGTAAAAGGTAATAAAGGAGTAACTAGCTATTTGTTAAGAGATGAAAGAAAGATCTTACAAAGGTAAAAATTTCACAGCTGCTACCCTACAAAGGTGAAAATTTCACAGCTGCTAAACTGCACATAAACCGTTCAAAGGGTAAAGTAACTACTCGTAAACAATTTTTTGGTTTTTTTTTAATTTTTTATACCTAATTTCTATCTTCTTCACAGATATTTGTTTAACAAAAATCCATCAATTTCCACACTGCAACAAAATTCCAGCATTAATGTTAAAATAATTAACTTTATGCCTGACTTCATGCATTTGCCAAAATATTCAACATTTAACGAAAAATTATTAAAAAAAAAAAACATTTTTTATGATAATTATTGTTTATGATATGCTGTTTTTCTGCTATAGTATATGTATGCAATTTGTTTTATTATGATTGTTGTTGTTTTTGTTGCCACATACAACGCGAAAATAATAATAATAATAAAAACACAGTAATTTCAAGGTCAAGTTCAAGTATTGCGAAAAATAATAAATAAAACACAGCAAACACGAAAATGGCAGCAGAAACAAGTAGCACAAAATCCAACAACAACTACAATAGCAGCACATTCTGATGATATGGTTGTTGAAAAAATAAAAAGAAATAAAATAAAGAAGCAAAGTGACGCGGCGGGATATAACACAGAAAAAAAAAATAAACAAATGCACAAATATAATTTATGTTTTTTTTTTTTTTGCTCACAAACGAATATTATACAGAAGGAGGAAGTGGAGATAGAGGAAATTAGCACTCACACAAATTTGTTTTGGTTTTAATCATAATGACAATTCACAGAAAAGTATAATTATTAATAATAGTAATTATTGTTTTTTGTTAAAACTTTTATTTTTCTTCTTGTCTTTCCACTCTCACATAACAAGCAAAACTTCTAAACGACTGAAATACGAATTAATGATTTACTCGTTGCCGAGTTAACTTGAAATGAAATAATGTGACGATGTGAAACACACACAAACAACACACAGATGCCAGAGCCACACTAATGCAGCAATCACCACCACCCCACCCCCTTTCAAAATGGTAAACAATAGCACATAACAAGAGTAAAAGAGCAAGCTAGAGCATAATTACCGAAGCCATATTAAATAAGAGAGAAAGTGTCAATTTTTACTGTTATGAGAGTGGTGTTTGCAAAACAGAGATCAAATGTTAAGGGTTGAATCAAGGGAGAAATGAAAAACAAAAAACTGGGAAATTCACTTACAAAGAGAACAAAAACATAACCCTATTATAAGAGAAAGTTAAAATGCAACTTGTAAGAGTATTTGAAATACTCTTTCTAATAAATTACAAAAGAGAAGCAAAAATGATAATTTACCGAAGAGCTTGCAACTCCCAAAAGAGTTGGCGGATGGAAATTTATGAGAAAAATCCATAGAAAAAATAAGAGAAAAATTGCTTTGCAGCATAGCAACCAGTAATAAAAATCCCCTTACAAATTAATGACTCCCAATTTAGAAATAAAACTTTTTTGAACTTTTTTTTCATTCTTTGAATTTGTAAAAATGATTTCTTTTGGAAAAATATAGCCTATTTTTTTAAATTACGATTTTTCCAGAGCATAGTTCAAATTTAGTTGATATGCTGCTTTTTGGAAAATCAAGCAACTACAACACCACCGCAACGACTGGTTGTTGTTGTTGTTGTTTGCCGTAATTGTAAACTACAAAAATACATTTTTGTTTCTGTTCGTCGTTGGCGGCGCATATTTGTTGCCATGGCATAATGACGATGAGTGGCGGCGTAAAGGAAAACGACGCCATTTATGCAGTTGGGTTTTGGTGGTGAAGAGGAGAGATAGAGGAAACACAAAGTAAAAGCACAGAAAAAACATTTTTTTCAAAGCTATAAAAAAGAAATGAAAAACGAAGTAGTTGATGGTGATGATGATTTCTTTCTGCCAAAGACGACGACGAGGAAGATACCAAGTTTTTCATAATAGAAAAAATAAAGTCGACCCCCCCACACATTGGAATTTTGTTTGCCAGATTTTTATAGTTGTTATATATTTTTTTTGGAAAGAAAAAGGTGTGGAATTGTAAAATATTTGGCCTGTTCCCATACTTTATAAAGTGGTAAAAGTCGTAAAAGTTGTAAACGATTTTCATATAAATTTTATGTACGGTTACGCAAAATGTGTAAAAGTGGTAAAAAATTGTAAAAACTTTTTAGTTCTGGAACAGAGCTATAATCGAAATTCATTGTATGGTAAAAAAGGGGTATCAATGGGGTTTAATGGGCTTTACACCCGACCTCAAGATTTTTTTGAAACTTTTACCCCACAGGTAGGCCTTACTGTTCTATACCCAACATTATACATTTTATCAGGGGGAGACCATACTTCCCTAGATATAGAGGAACAAGTCTCGTTTAGGGGCACCTCTCCGATCGGGCTGAAATTTTTACCATAGGTAGTCCTTGGGACCCTGATCACGACTATATATGTATCTTTCCCAGGGGAAGTCCATACTTCCCGAGATATGGGTCTCTTGACATTTCGGGAAAGTCCTTCTTTTAGACCATTACTTTATTTATGGGCACCTCTCGGATCGGTTGGAATTAATGAATTCTATGAGTTGTCAGTGAAAATATAAACCAAAAGTTTTTGAAGTTTTTAAAATAACAGGCAATTTTTTTTTTTGCTGAGAATCAAGATTTTCTACACTCCCTGGCCCACTTCTTAGGTGTTAACAGAGGTTTAAATGAAAACATGTAAAATTTGCAGTAATTTTTGGCAGTTTTAGCTTATGGCTTGAATATAGTAGCTCCACCTCGAATTGCCGTGTAATTTTGAAAACCGGTAAATATTAGGGTACTACTGATCACAACGATATAATTTTTAAGTTGCAAACTTTAATTGTTTTATTTATTTAATTTAGTTAATAAAATTTTAAACCATAAAAATAAAATAATATTAGGTCTGTTCCAGAAATTTAAACTTTTTTTTTGGAATTTTGAATGTTTTTTCAAACTTTAATTGTTATATTTATTTAATTTCTTCAATAAAAAATTTAAACCATAAAAATAAAATAATATTAGGTCTGTTCCAGAAATTTAAACTTTTTTTGGAAATTTTGAATGTTTTTTACTGGAACAAGCGCATTGTCATTGTCATATTCTAGGATCGCAGAGCCTAATATGTATGGATTGAAAGAGATAAAAACGACATAAATCTACATTAGGAGCTACATTTGCAATTAGTTGGGTTTATTCGGGACTACCTGTGACAAAATTTGTATTCAAAAGTCGAATAGTTTCGTGTGGAGACTTTTTTCGTTATTTTGTAAGTAATGTAAAAAAATTTTAGGCAATTCAAGGCTATCTTTTAAGCGATCGTTTCGTTATTTTGTCAGTAATGTAAACATTTTTTAGGCAGTTCAAGGATATCTTTTAAGCGATCTCAGTGGAGACCCTAAACTAGATTTAATTCAAAATTAAGCCGTACATTTTGCAAAGTTCGAAATTCCGCAGTAGAAAACATGTAGAATTGAGATCAGCAAACTTGGACCAAACTTTTTTCAAAATTTGAAATCGTTTCAGCTGATGGCCCTAAACATGACTTGAGAGCGCAAAATTTTGTAGGTTAAAAAAACTTTTCAGGGCTTTATATCGGGAAGTAGAGACTTCCACATAACAAATTGTCTATGGTTGTGACCGGCAACATTCAAATTTACCATTGTTAAAACTTCAAACCATTTGAAATGGAGGCCCTAAAGTAGACTCAAATCAAAATTGCGTATCTTGAGAAATTTCAAGACTATATCTCGTGAAGTATGTGATTGCTCCTAATAAATTGCATATGGTTGTGATCAGAGTAATAAGCTCAAACATTTTTTTAACATTTCAAATCATTGCAAGTGGAGCCCCGAAAATGGACTCAAATCAAAATTTTGTCGCTCAATAAATTTGAAAACCCTTTATCTGGTGAATTATGTGATTGCTCCTAATAGCAAGTATATGGTTGTGATCCGCACATTAAAGGCAAACTATTTTTAAAATTTTAAATCAATCCATGTGGAGCAACTTAAATCGACTTATGTACAAAATGTCGGTGGGAAAATTTGAAGCCAATACCCAACGAATGTCTGCATTGCCTCCAAATAAACAGTTCATGTTTGTGTCGGCACATTTAGAATACACGTTTTTTTCCAAATTTTCAAAACGTTTCAAGTGAATTACGAAATTTTGAAGGCCAAAGAAAATTTTGATAGCAGTGTTAAAGACAATAATTCCGACCTCTGATAAAAAAATTCAAATTCAAATTCGAACCTAATTAAAAAATATTTTCGAAAATTAAGATTTTTTCAAAAAAAAAAAAAAAAAAAAAAAAGTTATCATTTTATAAAAATGTTGATTTCAAAAAATTAAAATTTTATAAAACAAAAATTTGCAAAAAAAATTTAAAAATTATCTATGACAACTCAAATAGGAACAAATTTCCTTTACCGATAGTTTGCAATTTTTTTTTTCAAAAATCGTAAGTTTCTTTTAATAGCCGGGGATTTGAGACTTTCTCCTATGGACAGGAGCCAATCTCGGGAACGGGAACAACATTTTCTTTTAAATTAAAATTTTTCTCTAAGTATCCGGCCTTTGAACAAGGCAATTTTCAGAACTTCAGAGGCCCATATCTCGGGAAGTATGCATTTCCCCAACAAAAATTATACAGCTTTGGAATCAGCATAAAAAAGCACTATCTTTCGCAAATATTTCATATTTTTCCGAATACTGTCGATAAAGGAAAGATATGCCCTCAAATATTCGAATCGTCATAGTAAAAATTTCATAAAAAAATTATAAATCTTTTCTATGAGAAAAATAAACATTTCATAAAAATATTTGTTTCAAAAAACTAAAATTTTGTTAAAAATATAATTTCTAAAACTTTAAATTTTTATAAAAAAAATAATTTTGAAAAATAAATTTTGTTTATAAAAACTTAATTTCAAAAATTCCCCTAGTTGCTCAAAAACATTGAAAACTTTTCTAAAGCAAAAAAATGGATAAAATTGCAAAAGAAACTGATTCGTGAAAGTTTTGGAACTATTGATGGTCGAATTCAAATTCAGTTTTATATATGAAAAATAATGGAACAAGTGTCGTTTAGGGGCACCTCTTGGATCGGGCTGAAATATCTACCATAGGTAGCCCTTGGGACCCTGATTCCAACGATATATAATTTTCCGGGGGGAAGTCCATACTTCCTGAGATATGGGTCTTGACATTTCGGAAATTTCGTACGTGTAACACCTTTATGTTGTTTATGGGCACCTCTCGCGGATCGGTCTGAAATTTTTACAGTACATAGCCCTTGGCACACTGAACACAACGATATTTAGCTTTCCGTGGGGAAGTCCGTACTTCTACTACCAAAATAATTACAAACATTACAAATTTTAAAGAAGATTTTGAAATAATATTGCTGGGCGGGAAATTTTGTTTCCTGTTTCTTCGACAGGAAAAGGAGGTCTGTCTAATTCTGGGTAGTATCGAAGTCTAATGACTTCTTACGGCAAAAATATACCAAATATTACATTAAAAGTATCCGCGGGAAAAACAGGAAAATTTTTCCAGAGCAGATAATTTCCGTCTCGTAAAGCATAGTAGTTTTTAAAATATGTTTTAAAAACAAAACAATCATATGCTCTGTTCCAGAACCCGCAAGAAGCTACTATTTTTTACTACGATAACATTTTTTCCCTTATGTTATCGGAAAAAATAGTAAAAATTAGTAGATTCTGGCAGTACTGGAACAGACCAATAATTTTTATCAAAAACTTCTTTTCAATTTCCCCTACTACACCTTCCAATTTTAAGATTTTTTTCTTGTGGGAAAAAATCGGGATATTTTCATTTGTTGAAAAATGTGTCATTAATGTTAAAATATTTTAAACATCTTAAATTTCTTTAAAATGTCCCTTCTTTATGTCGCCATTGCAACATAAAGTCTGACAAACATAACATGGGACCCATTTTCATTTGGGGAAAATTAAAGCTTTGCGTAATTAAAAAAAGTTGCAAAAAAACATCAATTAAACAAATCTTTTAAAAGTCTCCTTATTTTACATTTTGACATCGCGCCATGGAATTGTAAACTTTGCCAAATGATAACTTTGAAGAGTTACCTTTCAAATTCCCTTCATTTACTTTAAAGTATGGATTGATATCGGCCATAAAAAATATGGGTTGCAAGTTAAATTATTCAATAAATTACTTAAATATCAACGTTTTTTCTAAGATCCCTTCTAATATTCTCATTTTCCACTACATGTTTTAAATATGTAGTATTAAATTTTTATACAAAATTTCTTTAAAAGCCATAATTTTCATTTTAACTTGACCCCTTTGCAATGAATGTAAAATAAATTTGCATATTCCATCAAAGACAACGATTTTCCACTTGAATAGGCGATTTATGCCGTTACTGATCTATTAACAACACTGTAACAGAGTTGCCACATTGTGTGTTTACATTACATTGGGTGAGGAAGAGAGCAAGAGACAAGTACAGTAGTCCAAATGTTGTATGAGAACAAATACATAGAATAAACAAAAAAAAAGAGCCGTTATAACTCACTAGAGCCCTTTTAACAAAATAAAAAGGGGAAGGGGGCAGATTTTTTCATATATCCACAAATTGTTGATGATGTATGTAGGAGTAGGTTTTTCTTTTAAACAATAAAATGGTTTATTGTTGGTTTTGCTGATGACGATGATAATGACGACGGACGTCCTTGTTGTGGTTTTTTGTAATTGGTAATGCGATTGGTTGGTTGGGTTGGTTTGTGATTCAACTGCTGCTGCTATGCTTTTGGGTTTGTGTAAATATGTTTGCTTGGTTTTTATTTTATGTGGGTTTCTTTCTTCATTTTTTTTTCTTTCAATTTCTTTTTTCACATTCTTTTTTAGCATAGCAGCTCTTTTTTCTTGTCTTGTTTTTCTGTCTACTGGCGTATGGTTGGAGGGGCACAAACACAAAGCAACGACGACTTCAATTTCATTTTTCGTTCGTTTTCTTTTTTTCATTTCTTGACGATGTTTTTCATTTATAAAAATAGCACACACTTCACCAAAGTAATACACACACACACAAACAAAAACTCACACCTCGTTGATGAAGAGGAAACAGGCGGAGACGACAAGTGAGTGTTATTGAAGAAAAAAAATTGATTTTCAGTTTAGGTTTTCATTTTGGAAAAAATATTTAATTTTTAAATAAATAATCCAAGTGAAGTAGATTTTTTAAAACCAACACTAATTTTGTTTCTTAATTTTGTAATATTTTTATTTTGTTTTTTTTTTTCTATTTTTTAGTTTTAATTTTGTTTGTTTGTATTCCCTTTTTATTGTTTTATGTGCCAAAAATCATTAAATTATCTTTTATTATTGTTTTATTAAACAATTCAATTGATTTTTCTTAATTTTTCCATTTTCATCATCATAATGAGCTCACACAAATTTTCATTTTTCTTCTTTCTTCTTTTTTCATTTTAATAACTTCGTCTTCTTCTTGTTGTTTAAAAACGCACACTCAACTAAACACCATGGGTAAGAAAAAGAGGGCCACACTCACATTTATGTATAATATATAGTTGAATTGTTGTTGTATTTGTTTTTTCTATATGTAGGTAAAAAGTGAAATTTCTATGAATTTCTTTATTTTTGTTGTTGTTGCTTTTGTTTAAAAATTTTTTGTTTTTAGAAAAAGAAGCGCAAACACACCAAAAAGCTCCAAGAGCTCGAACGCAACTAATGCGACAAAGCGTTATTTTCCCTCATCGAGGCGAAGTAGTGTACAAAACTCAACAACTCTGAGAGAGAAAGAGAGCAAAACATGACGCTCTCTCTCGCTCTTTGCAAAACACTCACTCTCTTGTAATGATATTTTCACAGAAAACTACTACTCTTTCCACAATACGAAATTGAAAAATTATGTTGGTTACTCTTCTTTAGTTTTATTTTCACAATTTTCTGTTACTTTTTTTCATTAAAATAAAATAATAAAATTTACCATTTAATTGTTGTAAAGCTGTTTGTTTTTTGTTATTGTTGGTGTTTAATTTTATTTCATTTTTTTTTTTTTTTAAATTTCAAGTGCAGCACCACAAAGCAATCGTTTTTCGTGATTCTTTTTGACGGCGGAACATAACAAGTGAGAGAAACGGAGAGTGTAGATAGCAGAAAGAATAAAAAGTAATGCGAAGGCTCCCCAATTGTTTGTTGTATAAAAATTGTTGTGAAATTTACCGAAAATGTACCGTTCAGTTGAAAGCCTTATGAAAAACTAAGCAAACGGAGCCAACATCACTAAACCGACCGACTCAACAAACGAAGCCAGTCGAGCACACACAATACTCACACACACACACAGCGACAAACTCACTTCCAATTGCAGCCCAGCAAAAACAACATCATCATCATCATCATCACATAACAGCAAAAACAACAACACCACACACATACTCACCATTTAACGAAAAACCAAACCAAAAACCAGTAATGCTTCAACTACTGAAAACCGAACCCCGACATATTGGCAAAGTTACACACCAGCCAGCGAAGCAAGCCAGCACATGAAATTGTTTGTGACAGAGTTGAAAAACGTTGGTGGAGAGAGTCAGAGGGAGAGAACTAGGTGAAAATTAAAATTCAAAGGGAATGGGCGCCAAAAACAAAAATACGACGACGACAACATGAACAGCGTTGCCATTTGTTTTGTTTGCCGATTTGCAGTCAAATGCAATTTTGGACTTTTTTTGGCGATCAGTATTCTGTTTAATGGAAACAGGTAGACAATTTCAGGGCATATGACTCATAATCAGTGTTGCCGAATTTGCTGATTTATCGTCATTTTGACGATTTTTTGGCCCAAAATTGAAAAATGACGATTTGACGATTTCATGGTCCAAAATGACGATTTTTCACGTAAGCCAGAAATGCATGAAATAAAAGACGATAACTACATTTTGACCAAAGTTTCACGAGAGATTTTAAGGAAAGCAATGTTCCAAACTCGATTTTTGTGCTTTTTTTTAATGTTTTATAGCAATTTCCAGACGGATTGGCTATATTTAGGCACATATCTAAGCACAGGTATTTCATAGTTTTTGCCTTACATTCAAATTACATGAGCTGACAATTTTCGTTTAGTTTTGGTAATGGATGAAAATCGTTCTTAAAAGTTTTCGAGATAAAATATTAGTTATATATATTTTGTAATAAAAAATATGAGTCCAGCTTTATTCCTACAAATGCCCTCTATAAGCTGTCAGCCAGTTTTCAATGACAATTTTTATCGATTTTCGACTGCCCAACAACCAAAATGTACGTGTACAGACAAACATGGACGGTCACACTGTCAAGCAATCGATATTTGAGCTAAGCTACCATTTAAAATGACAATGTGTACCCAGCTTTACCATGCTGCATAACTTCAAACTCGATAACCATAGAAAAACTATCATCTTCTGAAAGCTGTTTTTATAGCAGTATTTAAGTAATATTGGGTTAGATTTATTGCTGTGGGTTGTATACCTTATGTTGTCAGTCTCATTCACAAAAATATCAGCGGAAAATCGCATTAAACGGTAAGCAAACCGAGTTTTGAACCATGTTGACGATTTTTTGACGATTTTTCAAATATTGTTGACAATTTGACGATTTTTTTGACGATTTCCGATCAAAAACTGTCGGCAACGCTGCTCATAATCCCTGTAATCAAAATATCAAAATGATAGGGTAAATACTTCTAGTGCCGGACGTTATCACTAGTCGGCCATCATATGTATACCTCAACAAATATGTATGGCCTCATCGAAATAATATTTCTGGAGTCCAGAATCTGGACTCAAAATATGTACATTAGGCCGGGGCGATTTGTGTGGAAGGAAAAAACCCTTAATGGACCCTTCGCGTTTCAGACTCCTGGGATTGAACTGAGCAAAAAAAGTCCACTAGACCATAGGTATATCTTGAAAATCGAACCTCCCGATTTTGACTTTAAGTTTTTTATCCACTTTTTTTTGACATTTTGGCATATAGCCAAACAATTAAGATTTTCGATCCAACACAAAGACAAAAATTGTAGCCAAGACAGTAATTAAGAAATCTCCAATACATCGCAAAAGCACTGGTATGCTCCTTGAAGCGGTTTTGGCCTTGAGAAGAAGGTGCAAACTTTTCGGAAAATGTCGATAAATGTCACTGTGCTACAAAAGTTGTCCAGAAAAAAATTCAAGCGTTCTGATGCAAAACTCTATCGTGTTTGGATTCATGGATAACGAAAATGCCTTTGGTTCGTTTGGGTCACTTCGTTTTATTTTTTTATAATGGTAAAAGTAGTGAAAATCTGCGTTTTTTACATTTTCAAATTTAATCTGGCATATCTTCTTTTTATAACCTCAGCATTTATTCTAACGAGGGTATATACACTTTCATACGGACAAAATGTGGCTCATCGAAATAGTGGTTTTAGACCCCAAGTATGTTTGGACGAAATGTGTTTCAGACAATTTGGAGTCGATTGAGCAATGTCCGTCTGTCTGGCTGGCTGGAGCGCACGATAACTCTCGAAAGGATGAACTGATTTGGTTCAAATTTTGGCTTTCGTAATATTTTGCCCAAACTTAGTTTAAGTTCGAAGATGGGCTAAATCGGTCCACTCCTTCCGGTACCTCCCACACAAAAGTTCGAAAATGTTCGGAAAATTTGTGCGCACGATAACTCTTGAAGGGAGTAACCGAATGGTTCCATACTTTGCCCACCGTGAAACCTATACCAGATTTAAATGAGGTTTCAATATGGACTCAATCGGTCCACTCCTTCGGGTACCTCCCACACAAAATTTCGGAAAAGTTCAGTTTAGGGCCATCTCTGGAATCGCTTTGATTTTTGTTTTAGCAACTTGTATTCACTGCCCCCCATATGACGACAGTACAAGTTTCATTAGCGGCAAGTCCATACTTCCTGAGAAAATAGCATGAAAGTTGCAAAAAACCCCTATGACATCGTGTGTAGTGGTTGGAGCATAAGATAATACTCGAACGGATCTGCCGATTCGGTCCACAATTAGGTCTTAGTAATATTTTGTGCAAACTTACTTTAAGTTCGAAGATAAGCCATATCGGTCCACTTCTTCAGGTACCTTCCCCACAAAAGTTCAAAAATGTTCGGAAAAATTGTGCGTACGATTACTATTGATGGGAGTGACAGATTTGGTGCATACTTTACACATCCTAATATATCTACCAGGTATAGGTCAGTTTCGAATATGGACTGTATTTGTCCACTCCGTCGGGTACCTCCAACACACATTTTTGGATAAATTCACTTTAAGACCTGCTCCCGGATCACTTTGATTCTTTTTGAAGCAACTTGCATTCGCTGCCTCAATTACGACAGTAAAAGTTTTTTCAAGGGCAAGTCCATACTTCTTGAGAAAAAAGCCCGTAAGGTGTAAAAAACCCCTATGTAGTGACTGGACAGCTCGAATCGAATACGGATCACACTTTGATTTTTGTTGAAGGGAATAGTCGTGCTCTTGACCTATCTAGGACCTTTGATACCGTCAAACATGCCAAGAGAAGAATACTCTCCAGCCATGTTTGAAACATTGGATAATCATCTACATATACATATGTACGGACGTCAGTCGGAACAGTCAGAAACAGGAAGTCCAAAACCAGTATAGTGAAACAGGGAGTTCCCCAAGACGGGGTGATATCTCCTGAACTGTTTAAGCTATACTTATTGGAAATTTCACACACTCCAGACAATTTTGCTTTCGGGTCCTATCGTCGATGGCATATGTGATGTCTACTTAGCTGACCTAGTGCAGCTCTTCTGATGAATATGTGTTCACCACTTGGACGGCTGAAATGAGGCTCCCACTGAACATATTAGTCGATATAAGGACATTATTCCGACCACAAACTTCCCAATGATATTGGGTGTAACGTTTGATAGCATGTTTAAGTCGTCCGGGCAAGTCACAGCTATTTGAGATAAGATCAAAAGTAGGAACAAGGTCCTCAATTCGCTGGCCGCAGAACTTGGGGTGTTGACAAAGGAACCTTGTTGGCAGCTTACAAAGCAAAATGCAGGTCTGCGGTAAACTATGTGGCGCCAGCGTTGTGTGTAAATGTTAGCGCTACGCAATGGAAGAATATTCACACCTGTCAGAATGCCGCACTGAGGACTGCAACAGCATGGCTGCTTATGACACCAGTGGAGACGAAGGTTTTAAAGTGCATCATCACAGCAGGATGTTTTTGATGCAGTACCTGTGATATCGCAGTGAGTCAAAATTTAGTGGACAGGCTTCCCCCACCCAGGCACGTCAGAAGAGATTTTTATAATCTTGAGAGAGATGTCAAATAATACAAACGAGAACCTCTAGACCAACGGGCCTATTAGGCAGGCTTGGATAGTATTCACACTGATGCATACATCGCAGCAGGAGAACGTCAGCCGCCAAGGCAAACACGAGAGGTTTAAGCCCAGTTAAAATCCGGACGAAGAAGCCGCCTCAAATCGTATTGGGCCACAATACCCAACAAATGCCATGTATCTGGACAGGGACTACGTGACACTCGATTTTTTTAGCTACCCAGCTAGCCCCACTCACCTGTCTCCTGATTCTTTATGGACGCAACTAGTCCAGCTTGCAGAATTTTTGAGTCTAGACCATGACTGCTGAAAATGGTGTTTTTTGACACGAAAGAGAAAAAAAAACATTTAAGAAAAATTAGGAAAGAACGATTTTTGGAAGTTTCTGTCGACGTTTCATTCATTTTTGCACTTCAGTATCGTCAAAAACGATTGCCCTGATTAAACAAGAAAACCTGAAAGAGAATTGATAGTGAGACATTTCAACCGTTCTGAGCAGGGCTGGTCTAGATCAGTGTTCACCAGCGAGCCCGTACTGAGAGCAACTGAGCATACATTACCGTGTGTTTTGGATTGAAAGTTACGATAATTTGCAGTAGCAGCTCGCTGGTGAACACTGGTCTAGATCAGGGCTGCTCACAGATGTATTTAAGAGAAATACATATTTTAGTTTTTCTAGAGTTTTAATTAGATATTTAAAAATTTTTAAACATAATTGTAATTTAAAAAACTATCTAAGATGAATTATTTCAAATATTACATCAAACTTCGATGTTTTGTTGGAATAACAACACTTAAGAGTATCTCGTATTTACGGTAGTGTAAAGGCCCGAGCACCAATGGCCTAGATACAGAGAAACACGAACCAGATAACTGAAATAATACAAGATCGAACATACATATCTTCTTTGTTACAACAACATTTGGTTTTACTTTGTTTACATCTGAACATTAGGGATGAAGCCGAGTATGCTTGCTGAAAAATATTTCCGGAACAGGGAGAGAGATTTACGTCAAAATGTTTAATGTCAGCTACCTTACGGTCTATTTCAAAGTACTCTTAATACCAGATAAATACAATGCGTCTACCATCGCTTAGGAACAGAAGTAAGACTACAAATTCGGTCACATTTATTTGGGCGTTATCACCTCCATGGTTAGAAACGGATCCCGTCTTACATCTTTTTCTATCCAGACATGCATTGAGACAACCTGCCCCGTCAGTAAGAATCTCAGATTTATGTCAAAGCTGAAGTAGTAGCTGTCCGAATAAATGCGTTCTTCACACATATATGGTTAGTCCGCAAGACCATACTTACCAAACCAGGAATAGCTGTCATCTTATTGCATGAAGGTCAAAATGATACGGGAATTTCATTCTCTCAGACATGGTTATGTCCAGGTACTTGACCGTATGCCATGCTCACCATTCCGAATGTGGGGAGTACGACTATGAGCGAACCTTCTTTTCAGCAGCATTTGTACCCAAAAACCCACACGATTATTCCAAACCCCCACAATACGTTTTCCCTGTTCGCTACGACGTTCATGATAAGCAGATCATCAGCATACGCACAGATCTGTCATGTGGTAGTTGATGTAGCAGATTTTATGGTGGGTTGGCACTCACTGGTCGGAACGCTATTGCTTGCGATTCAATTCGATACAAAAAACCCGCTGCCGTAGGATTGATACGAGTCTTACCTTCAATCATGATAAGCAGATCATATGAATATCGCTCAGATCTTTAAAGTCGTCGCTAACTCCCGCAACAGAGAATTCATCATGAGGTTCCAAACAAATGGACCACGAATGGATCCTCCGTAGGTTTAATACGAGTCTTACCTTCAATCATGATAAGCAGATCATACGCATATCGCACAGATCTATAAAGTGGTCGCTACTTCCCGCCACAGAGAATCCATCATGAGGTTCGAAATAAATGGACCACAGATTGATCCCTGAGGCAGCCTTGCTCCACATCTGCCCAGACCAGATAGCAAACTACTGACACTTGATCTCAGGTAAAGTAAAATGCTCCCTTAACGTCCACAAATATGCCAAGGACATACAGTATTTGGCACTTGACCCGCTCATATTATTATGAACATGCATCCACCGTACTTCTACCCTAAATAAAACCGAACTGATGCTTTAACAAGCCCTCCCTGCGGCACTACTTAATCTCCTCCAGCACTGAGAGATGTATGTATGTATGTCCCAATACGAACGAGGATTACTCCTCACTCGATCAGGCGTCTTTAGCAGCACTACAACTCGAGCCTGTTTCCAAGCACGCGGGAAGCACCCATGACTAATTCATGACTCAATATATTCAGGAATGACTTTCCAGTTGGCCTTATACATCCTTCCAGTCATGCTATGGATACCTGACGATTTTCTACTCCTAATTCGGTAAATACTGTCTGTAACTTGAAAACGTTCCTAATGCGGGTGTCACCCCATTCCCTCGCAGGCGCTGGAATAGAGTCTCCGACCTTGGAGAAAGTGTATCCAAAACAATCATTACATTTTCCTTCCACCCCGTCGTGGAGCTAAAACGCAACGTAGGTATGTATGTCAACCTGATGCTTAGACCTACCATGTCGGCACGCACGGTATACTTTCCCAGGATCATCCCTGTTGTCATGTATGAAGCTTCTCCAATTGTCTTTAAGGCCAGAACAGAATCAATCGTCGCTTGCTTTGCTTGCTTACCCAAATGTAAAATTATAAAGGAATGCCAGATCCTCTTTGCAAATCCGCCTGCGTTCCCCTTTAGGAGGCTCTGGCATTCCTTTATAATTTGACATTTGGAAAGCAAGCGATGATTAATTCTGTTCTGGCCTTTTCTCCTAGACTTCTCGAAATTGTACGTCCTAAGCGCATTAAGGAACTAAGCCAGATCCCCGCATATTCAATGTGTTATAATTATGAAAAACAGATGGCTAGTTCTTCTAGGAAATACTGTCTAGAACGTATAACAAGGGTTATCTGTATTAAGTGAATGTACGTACAGGACATGTGGCCTCGCCTCTCTTCTAAACCTAATCTGAAAAAAATGAATTTACGATCATTTCCAAAGATCTCCATGAAATCCGTGAGAATACATTAAAACCTATCAATGATATGTGTCTGAAGTTGATGAGTGCAACATTACACTGAGCGGAATTTATTGTTGTTGCCTGTCTGGAACACTAGCATTCAGGATGGATGGCGGGTTTCCATACCATTGCACCAGGGTGGTTTTAGTCAGACAAAAAATTGTGTAAGATGTCACCCTAATCCGATTTTAGATGACTTTGATTTGGCGTAAAGATATCGAAATCCGACTGATTTGCCAAAATAGAGGGATCAAAGATACATTTTTGAAGGCGGGTGCACACTATCATTTTTGAATGTCATTTTTTTTATCAATCAAGTATGCAAAATTTGAGAAAAGCTGATCCTGTGTACCTTCCCCGCTTTTGTTGAAGGAAAATTGGAAAAGTCTAAATACCTCTGTCAATGAGCAAAGTAGAAGACGAAAAATTACATGTTTCATAATTTTTTTTTTCAAGAAATCTACCAATTTTGTTCTCATCTAATTGATCACACCTTGAGCTACTTTCGGAATATTGCGCAGTGTTCTGACAAATGGCCGCCTACGAAGCACTGTTTTTACTAAAGCAGTTTACGGTGTCCACTGTAGCTCGAAAACGTATAAAGCGATCAGCATATACTTTTGTGGAATCATTAACCCACTTAGCGCCGATAATTTTTTTCGCAGACAACTGAAGATTTTTTATGAAAAATTATATTTTTGAGACCTCTTAAGCATTTCTTAAAAATAACTTTTTTTCTCTAAAACGTATAGTTTTCCTGCACTCGGGCCTTCTTTTGAAAATGCCGAAAACTTTCAAGGGTAATATAGGTGTATTCTTACATGCCAATCCCTTACTATATTCCTAACAAATCCCTGAATTTATATGAATATAACATTTATGAAAATTACAAAAAAAGTCGATTTTTCTGAATTGCGTGAAAATGCATGGACCGAATAAAGCTTTATAAGCGTGGAATGATAGATAACAGACAATGCTATAACAAAAGGCAAAAAACCACACAAAAATATGCAAAAATGCCAGAGTTTTACATCAACTTTTGCAACCATTTCTTGTGGCGTTTAAACGACCAGTGGCTTTATCTGGAAACCTAATAATCTTGTACTTAAGCGAAACGGTATTCAAAAATATCAAAAAATATCTATATCTTGAAGGGACTAACTGATTCGGTCCATACTTTGCACATTGTGAAATTTCTACCAGACTTAGATGAGGTTCGAATATGGACTCAATCGCTCCAATCCTTCGGGTACCTCCCACACAAAATTTCAGAGAAGTTCAGTTTAGGAGCAGCTCTCGAATCGCTTTGGTTTTTGTTGTAACAACTTGTACTTGCTGCCCCCTATACGACGGTTCAAGTTTCAGCAGGGGCAAGTCCATACTTCCTGAGAAAATCGATCCATATCCGAATCCAAAATTTCCGAAAAGTGCAGTTTAAGAGCTGCTCTCGAATCCCTTTGATTTTTTTTGTAGCAATTTGTATTCGTTGTCCCCATTACGACGGAACAAGTTTTTTCAGGGGCAAGTCTATAGTTTCTGAGAAAATGGCCCGAAAGCTGTAAAACCCCTACGACGTCAGTAGCTGGAGCGGACGGTAAGTTTCGAACGGATCAGCCGATTCGGTCCAAAGTTTGGTCTTCGGAAAATTTTGTCCAAACATGGTTTAAGTTCGAAGGTGAGCCATATCGGTCCACTCCTTCGGGTACCTCCCCCATAAAAGTTTAAAAAATGTCACTAAAATGCTACGCACTCTATCTCTAAAACGGGCATGCCGATTTGGGCCAAGTTCCAAAATGGTCCATATCGATCTTCTCTTTAGGGTACCTTCACACAGGCTGAGGGTATATCTTACTTTTTTTACTTGATTTATACATTGTATGTATGTATGTTGAACAATTCCACAAAAACATATGAAGATCGGATCATCCATTTTCGAGTTACAGTGGTCATTGCATTCCAAAAAGCCATTTTTAGAAAACTGTTTTTAAATCACAATGAATTTTCTCTTTCTAACGCTCATATCTCAGCTAATTTTATCCGATCGATTTGAAATTTTTGCAACATATTCTATTCCACCTGTACTTTAAAATGAGCCAATAAAAAATTTTCGATTTTGTAAAATTTGTAAGTGGCCATAACCCCCTAATCTTTTATCAGAAATGACTTGAGCAAAAATGCCAAGCTTCTTATGTATGAAAAAATAAAACATTCTCAGGATCTCACGCAGATAAACGACCAATAATAAAGGCATACAAATTTTCCGCAAATCATTTTAAAAAAAGCCTCAAAATGGCAACACCAAATCTAAACTAAACAAACTAACAGTGAGGTTAATAAAAAAACGAAGTATAGCAGAGAGGAAATTTTGTTTAAAAATGAGCGGATTTCCAGCAAAAACCCAAGAGTAGGCATTTCAAAACACGAAGAAAAGCCTGAATTTCACAAGGCACTATGTTTTGCGTGTGTGTGTTTGTTCCAAAACAAAAAATTTCCAACATCACCATGAACAACAAGGAGAAGAAGCAAAAAAAAAAGAAAAAACTTTCAAAAAGAAACAAAAATTTAACACAATTTTCTACCTACAAAAATCAGCCATGATTATTTTTCTGTTGTGCTCTACTCTGAGCGCGTTGAGAGTGTGTAAGTATGGCAAATGTTGTTGTTGGAAACTTCCCTTCGTTGTCGCGTCGGGCTCTCCGCGAACATGACAATATCACTTCATGCTTTATTTTGTTTGCTTTTGTTGTTGTTACCCACTATACCCCTACATTATTATTGCACTGTTGTTGTTGTTGCTGCTGGCGTTGTTTTTGTTTGGAATGCGAGTGAGTGTGTGCGCTTCTTAAATTAACATCAACATCAGCTGTCAACTGCGTCGCTGGCAGCAAAAACTCCCTTGTTAAGTTTTTCGTTTCCATATGAAATACGAACGAACGACCAAACCGACGACGATTTTTCTGATGATTTTTGTCGTCCGTCGTTGGTATTTTTGTTGCGGTGTTTTATTAGTATTGCTGTTGTTGTTGTAGTTATTATTGCTTATTTTATGTATGGAACACTGAAATCATTTTGTATTTTTTCTTTCCACAGAAAAAAACAGATTGTTTGTTGGGTATTAAAAATATCATAAACTGGAAAGAAGAAAAACCGAAGAAGAAGCAGAAAAAGCAGCACCGCGATGAGCGACAACTTTTGTTTGGACTTCATATGAAAGCCCTCTTTTTTCATCTCAAACACTCTCCACCGCGCTCAACGTAGACAAATAATCATCATCAACAACAGAGTACCCTATTTGTTGGTGTTGTGATTTTTCGCCGCTCGTTCGTTTCGATGACGATGTATTGTATTATTTCATTATTGCTGTTGTTGTTGTTGCCAAGAATAGCTAATGTATGTTGTGCTGCTTCATTTTCAGTGGGAAGTTCGAAGTCTCTGCTGCAGGCAATAACAACACCGAAAAAAACCTCAGTGAAATGTCAAGCATATTGGTCAGTCAGCAGTCGGCGAGGAGGAGGAGGGCTATGGGGGGAAGTTAAAATTTATTTATTGAAATCATTAGGGGAGAGATCATTAAGAAAAATTTTGTAGGTTGCTGTATTCGTATTTTTTGTTTTCGTTCTTTTCAAAATTTTCTGTTTGATTTTTCGTCGACTGACTCTACGTTGGGTTTTTTGCGACGTGCTGATGTTTTGTTTTTGTTCTTTGCTTGCCCGCTCCCTTTCGTCATATCCGTAGAAAATGTGAACATGTGTACAGAGTTTTTTTGTGGATTGGAAGAGGTAGATCTATCAAAGCTAAGTGAAATTGGTGGTAGGCCGGGAATGTTGTTGAATAGGTAAATTTAAAGTTGCGTCAAGAACAACAACGGGAAATTTTGGATCGAACACCAGCAGTGAGGAAATTTAGTTATTTTTCAAAGAAGAACGCCACTAAATTTCAGAATTTAAGAGAGAAAATTGCAAGAACTCCTCAGTGAAATTTATCCAATGTAACTATAGGGTCAGGGGTCTCGCCAGGGACTGGACACTTGGCTAGGAAGCCAGAGTTCACACTAAAATTTTTTGACCTGTGACAAATGTGGGCATTCTGCAAACGCTAATTGGCTTAATTGAATGAACCAAGGTTAAAAAAGTGAAAACTAAACCTAAAATAAAGTTTGCTCGTGTCAGTGGTATGGTACGTCCCAGTATTTAGTACGCTACCGTCTCCTTGAGTTAAGACCTTAATTCTATGCAAATCTAATCAATTCTGGACCAAAAATTTTTGTCCATCTGTAACTAGCTTCACATTATTTGATGAATTATGGAAGAAAACCTTTGGCAAAGATTTCTTGATATCCGTCAAAAACAGATTTGCCGTAGGCGGGTATGCTTGTGTCTAACGGTATATGATAGAAAAACTAGGTGGAGGTGGTACTGGTAAGGTATATCATAAGGAGTAAATGTGTATCGCTTAATTTGGGAGCTATCGCTGGTCACCTTTATATGCTGTGGCTATGCACTGCAGGCCAAGGAATTCGTTATTGCTAGCTTATAACCTCCAAAGGGTTATCGCCAGATATTGGGACAAAAACACTATTCAATAGGAAGTTGGCAGAGATTCTTATTCTTACCTTATCCGGCAAAAGAAAATCTGCAACGCTGATATAATTATCCAAGGTGCGAGTGTATTAAGGCCTCGAGTGAGATTTTCCAAAACGTCCTGTAATCCGCTATTTCTAGAACAAAATCAGTGCCTAAAGGAGACCGCAGACTTTCTTCAGATACATTAGATCTTATGCGGATAAAAAAAATTCTACGTAGAAGATTGAAAATATTCAACTCAGAATGAAAACTCCACTATTCCCAGAACAAATTCTGGGCCTAAAAGACCCCGTAGACTTTCGTCAAATACATTAGACTTTATTCTGAAAAAGAAAGTTCTACGTGGAAATTGTAAAAGCATTCAACTCTCATGACGAAAATTCGCAACGCCGAGGGAGATTTTCCGAAACGCCTTGGAGTCCACTATTCCTAGAACACATTCAGGTCCCCAACATCCCCGTAAACTTTCGACAGATAACTTACCTAGAGGGTCCTCCCAATTGTCAACGTCCTTTCTCCTGATATATTCGACCTTATTTGACAAAAGAAATTCTGCAACGTCGATAGAATTATCCCAGCTGTAATTGCATGCATTAAGACCGTAAGAGGGATTTTTCGAAACGTCGGTTATTCTTAGAACAACATCTGGTCCTAAAGTGGCCGGTAGACTTTCGTCACATGCATTAGACTTTTTTCGTAAAAAGAAAGTTCTACATAGAAGATTGTAAAATTATTCAAATCTCAGAACAAAAATTCGCAACGCCGAGGGAGATTTTCCGAAACGCCTTGGAGTCCACTATTCCTAGAACACATTCAGGTCCTCAACTTCCCGGTAAACTTTCGACAGATATCTTACCTAGAGGGTCGTCCCGATTGTCAACGTCCTTTATCCAGATATTTTTGATCTTATTTCTTATTTCACAAGAGAAAATCTGCAACGTCGACAGAATTATTCAAGGTACGATTGGCTTCATTAAGGATGTGAGCGAGAATTTCCGAAACGTCCAGTAATCCGTTATTTCTAGAACAAAATCTGTGCCTAATGTAGCCCATAGACTTTCGTCAGATATATTAGATCTTATCCGGATAAAGAAAATTCCACGGAGAAGATTAAAAAATATTCAACTCTGAATGAAAATCCACTATTCCCAGAACAAATTCTGGGCCTAAAGACCCCGTAGACTTTCGTCAAATTCGCAACGCAGAGGAAGATGTTCCGAAACGCCTTGGAGTCCGCTATTCCTAGAACAAATTCAGGTCCTCAACTTCCCCGTAAACTTTCGACAAAAATCTTACCTAGAGGATCGTACCGATTGTCAACGTCCTTTATCCAGATATTTTTGATCACATTTCACTACAGAAAATCTGCAACGTCGATAGCATTATTCAAGGTACGCTTGTATACATTAAGGCCGTAAGAGGGATTTTCCGAAACGTACTGTAATCCGCTATTTCTAGAACAGAATCTGTGCCTAAAGGAGACCGCAGACTTTCTGCAGATATATTATATCTTATCCGGATAAAGAAAATTCGACGAAGAAGATTGAAAAATATTCAACTCAGAATGAAAATTCCACTATTCCCAGAACAAATTATGGGCCTAAAGGACCCCGTAAACTTTCGTCAAATACATTAGAGACCTTATTTGACAAGTGAAAATCTGCAACGTCGATAGAATTACACAAGGTACGATTGGCTTCATTAAGAACGTGAGCGAGAATTCCCGAAACATTAAGGCCGTAAGCGGGATTTTCCGAAACGTCCTGTAATCCGCTATTTTTAGAAAAAAATCTGTGGCTAAAGGAGATCCCAGACTTTCTTCAGATATATTAGACCTTATCCGGATAAAGAAAATTCTACGCAGAAGATTGAAAAATATTCAACTCAGAATGAAAATTCCACTATTCCCAGAACAAATTCTGGACCTAAAGGACCCTGTAGACTTTCGTCAAATACATTAGACTATATTCGACAAGAGACCTTATTTGACAAGAGAAAATCTGCAACGTCGATAGAATTATTCAAGGTACGATTGCATACATTAAGGCATAAGCGGGATTTACCGAAACGTCCTGTAATCCGCTATTTCTAGAACAAAATCTGTGCCTGTCTGAGACCGCAGACTTTCTTCAGACATATTAGATATCCGGATAAAGAAAATTCTGCGGAGAAGATTGAAAAATATTCAACTCAGAATGAAAATCCACTATTCCCAGAATAAATGTTGGGCTTAAAGATCCCCGTAGACTTTCGTCAAATACATTAGACTTTATTTGACAAGTGAAAATCTGCAACTTCGATAGAATTTTTCAAGGTTCGATTGCCTTCATTAAGGCCTTGAGCGAGAATTTCCGAAACTTCCTGTTATCCGTTATTTCTAGAACAAAATCTGTGCCTATTGGAGGCCGTAGACTTTCGTCAGATACATTAATTCTTATTCGGAAAAAAATTCTACGCAGAATATTGTAGAAGTATTCAACTCTCAGAACAAAAATTCGCAACGCCGAGCGAGATTTTCCGAAACGCCTCAACGCCACCGTTAGGCGTTCGTAAGTTGTATTAGACTTTATTCGGCAGAAGAAAATTCTTCTAAAAACATACTGTACACATAACATAACATAAAAGGTATTAAACACTGAGGTTTTAAATTCGCAATGCCTATAGAATTATCCAAGGTGTGATGTAGGCCTTGATAAGATAAACAACGTGCACGAAAATTGACTGATCCAGTTACTCGATAGTTGGCTTCGCTTAATTTGGTAGCTATCGAGTGTATTAGGCCAAGGGATACGATATCGCTAGAATATAACCTCTTGGGCTGAAAGGGAAATCATAGGACTACAGACGAATTGACAAAAGACAATTCAATAGAAAGTTGGTATAGATTCTTCCCAATTATCAATGTTCTTTCGCCATATATATTATACCCTATCCGAAAAAAAATCTGCAACGTCCATTGAATTATCCAAGTTGTGATTGCATGCACTAAGGTCGCGACAGAGATTTTCCGTCCTGGAATTCGCTATTTCTTGAACAAAATCTTGGCTTAAAGTATCCCGTCAGACCTTATCGGAAAAAGAAACTTATACGTAAAAGGTTGTAAAAGTATTCAACTCTCAAGATGGAACTTCGCAAAGTCGATCAAATTATTCAAGTTGCTATTGAATGTATTAAGGTCGCGACAGAGATTTTCAGAAATGCCCTGGAGTCCGATATTCTTAGAACAATTTCAGGTCCTGGAGGATCCAGCAGACTTTTACCAGATAAATTCTTCTATGAAGATTGCAAAGCACACGCAACCTTGAAAGGTATTCAACACTAAGGGCGTAAATTCGCAATGCCGATAGAATTATCCAAGGTGCGATTGTATGCATTAAGGCCATGAGCGAGGTTTTCCGAAACTCTTTGGAGACGGTTATTCCCAGAACAAATTCTGAGTCTAGAAAACTTTGTAGATGTATTAGATCTTATCTCCACAAAAATGTTCTGTGGAAAAGACCGTAGCGCACACACAAATTCTGAAAGGTATTCAAGTCTCTGACAAAAGAAAATTTGCAACGTCGATGGATTTTCAGAAACGTTCTGGAATCCGTTATTTCTAGAACAAAATCTGGGCCTAACAGAACCCGTAGACTTTCGTCAGATACATTTGACCTATGGATTCTATCTGCACGGAATTTCGCAACGTCGATAAAATTATCCAAAGTTCGATTGCATGCACCAAAATGCCCTGGAATCCGCAATTTCTGGAACAAAATACGAGTCAGAACAATGGATGAACTTTCTAAGTGAAATTCAAGTAAACAAGTGCGATATTCCTAAAACATTTGGTCAGAAAGAAAGTTTTTACAGAGAAATTTGCAACGCCGATAGAATTATCTAAGGCGCGATTGCGGAGTACGAGGCTAAACTATGGGTGAGAATTCTTAGCAAAGTACAGATAAAAATATCAAATCGCATATCCCCAGATCCCAATGGAAACCCTGACATTGTGTTGCGAGGAGATACTTCTTATGAGATTTTGTCTTTGGTCATTCTAATATTTCGAGCCGACGATTGATGTTTGGATATAAACAAGTAAAAAAGTGTCAGTCGGCTTTGCCGACAGATATATACCCTCAGCCAATGTGAAACGAAACTTTTACCTCCGGACAGATCGAATGTATTCAAGGTCTCTTCAGAATTTTGTGCTTCTTTTTGGACATTTGAACTTGCCGACAAAAATGTGGATTTAGGAATTAACTGCACTAAGACACTAATGTTGAACCTTTGGGCCATTTTAGAAGTTAAACTAAATGTTGACAAAATATTAGGAGATCCAAAGTTTGGACCAAATTGGTTGCCCCATTCAAGTGATATCGTTCCAGCATGTTAGTGACATTTTTTAAATATTGGGGAGAAGTACCGGAAGTTGTGGACCGCTATTGCCCCATGAAACTAAGTTTGGATATGACGAAGACCAAATGTTAGACCAAAGCGGTTAAGCAGTTCGAGAGTTATCGTGCTCTCCGACCGCCACATATGGTGATATAGGGGTTTTTTACACCTTTCGGCTGCTTTCCCAAGACATATGGACTTGCCCCTGAAAAAACTTTTACCATCGCAATGGAGGTAGTGAATGCAAATCGCTTCAACAAAAATCAAAGTGGTTCGAGAGCAGGTCTTAAAGTGAACTTATCCGAAATTTTGTGTGCGAGGTACCCGAAGGAGTGGACAAATATAGTCCATATTCGAACCTGATCTATATCTGGTAGATATATTAGGATGTGCAATGTATGGATTACATCGGTCACTCCCTTCAAGAGTTATCGTGCGCACAATTTTCCGAACATTTTTGAACTTTTGTGGGGGAGCTACCTGAAGGAGTGGACCGATATGACTTATCTTCGAATTTAAACTATGTTTGGACAAAATTTTACGAAGGTCAAATTTTGGACCGAATCGGCAGATCCGTTTGAGAGTTATATGGCGCTCCAACCACTACACACGGTGTCATAGGGTCTTTTTGCATCTTTCAGGCTATTTTCTCAGAAAGAATGGACTTGCCTCAGATGAAATTTGTACCTTCGTAAAGGGGGCGGCGAATACAAGTTGCTACAATAAAAATCAAAACGATAAGAGAGCTGGTCCTAAACTGAACTTTTCCGAAATTTTGTGTGGGAGGTACCCGAAGGAGTGGATCTATAGAGTCTATATTGGAACCTCATCTATGTCTGGACGAAATCGGTTTCTCGCTTCAAGGATTATGTTGCGCACAATTTTTCCGAACATCTTCGAACTTTTGTGGGGCAGGTACCTAAAGGGTGGACGGATATGAATCATCTTGGAACCTAAACAAAGTTTGCACAAAATATTACGAAGACCAAATTGGGACCGAATCGGCGATCCGTTAGAGAGTTAAATTGCGCTCCGGCCAGTACACAGGGTTTTTTTTTGCAACTTTCGGGCTATTTTCGCAGACGGTATGGACTTGCCCCTGATGAAACTTGTACAGTCGTATCGGTGGAAGTGAATACATGTTATTACATAAAAAATCAAAGCGATTCGAGAGCTAGTCTTAAACTGAACTTTTCCGAAATTTTGTGTGGGAGTTACCCGAAGGTATTGACCGATCGAGTCCATGTTGGAACCTCATCTGGTAGAAAATTCAAGATGTGCAAAGTATAAAAGTTATAGTTAGGGATAGCCTATGGCACTAAACGAATATAAGATGGCTGATTCGGGCCAATTGTTATCCACTGAGTAGTTAGTTACACTTGATGAAAAAAATCTTCTCTACATAGATGGCAAACTCCTTTTTAATCGTGGTAGTTTTGCCACGTTATACATTGATGATTTGTCCATCGATTTATACTCAAATTAATTTTGCGGGTTTTCAGAATTTTTTAACTGATATGACCCTTCTTCGAAATTCATATATGTATGTTTGGACCAAATCGTTTGATCTGTTCGAGAATTATTAAATAAATTAGACAGACGGATAGACAGGACTAAATCGACTCCAAATATACTGAACCAGATTTCGCCCAAACATACTAGGGCTCCAAAATTATTTTTCTGTGAGGCGCCTTTTTGATAGTATCAAAGTATCGTCAGCCTAAAGCCGGAGGATTTAAACATAATTATTGTTTATTTCGTAAAAAAATACAAATCTGGGTTTTTGAAGAAATTTTAGCATTTTCCATGTTTCGTTCGTCCTTGGGACATTTTACCAATTTGCATCTGAAGTGTTATACCCAACGATCCTGTTGTTTTTCACATTGAATTTCCAGGAATTACAAATGCTTGTGAAAGAAAATAAGCAAACTTACATTTCCATTTAAAGCGATGAATCATACAGCAGGACATCATCACTGCAGGATAAATACAATGACCGTGTGTGTGTATTTGTGTATGTATACGCCCGTAGCACGAATGAACGAACGAACGAACGAACAAACACTTAAACAGATCTCTAGTGAAATAATATGCCAACTACACCACAGGAGGAGTTTGTGTGTATCCTCCTCTGTGCAAGCAGCAGTCATCAACAACAACAAAGAACTCCCCTTATGGGAAAACAACCCTCACACAAAGGCAAAGACAGGCCAGGCGAACGAACATACAAAACTTTCCTGCCAATTTCAATGTGCAATCTCTATGTTTTGGCTCTAACTGTACTTGAGCAAATTTCCATCATCATCATCATCATCGTCGTGAGCGGCAACAAGAACAACAACAACATCATTAGGCAAGTAGTCATGCTATGGCAACATCATCAACATTTGGTTCTATGTTTTTCCCCCGAACACACACATCCTGTTGTCGTGTTGTTCTTGTTGTTGTGGCTCTTGTATCTCTGACTCAGGTCTGGTGAAAATCGAGCAAAAGAAAACTTAAATTGCAAACTCCCCAGTCGTTAATAAAAGAGAGATATATAGAGCGAGAGATACACAATTGCCTAGTAAGAGAGTGAGAGCAAGGAAATTAAGAACACTCCACTTCGTTGCATGTATACAGGATATGGATCTCTGGCCTGGCAAACGAACGACGAATTGTGGAAAGTTGTAAAGAAAACAAAAAGCAGCGAACCCTCACAAGTTCCATGCATTCGGCGCAGATACACACACACTCATGAAATATAACACAGATACATAACAACATCAACGTACTTTTAACTTCGTTTCAGCACACAACAAACAGGATAGGATAGGAGAGCCAAGCCAGTAAGGACCCGGCAGAATTAAAACATATGCTGCGCAGAAATGCAAAATGATCCTTTTTGTTGTGCCTTACATTCGTACACCATGAATATAAGCTGCAGTGGTGCCTGCGAGTGTGACTGTGTGTGTTTTGTAGCATCTGTAAAACGATAAAGTACCCTTTTGTTGTCCTAAACAAAGCCAAATAAGGTTTTTCATTGGAAGAGTGGATTTGTTGTCGCCGTGGTAGTTGCTGATGATGGCAAGGATGATGATGTTGTTGTTGTCTTTATCCTGCAAAGTCTGTCGTGGTAGATAGATGATAATGATGATTTCCATTCAAGTGTAAAAGAAAATGATGATGACGATGATGCATCATTTTTGTAGTCACGATTAATATGTATGTACATTTGTATGTATGTATATTCTAGGTATTCATGTATGTGTTTGTCTGTGGGCTAGAGAATAAAAATAAAGCAACTGTTTACAAGCCTGACATTGGAGACAGGCAAAAAAGGAAGTGCCAGGATAATATTAATATTCGTGCGATATCACTGAAATTGAATCTCTCAAATGGGGGGAAATATTGAAAACATGTCTCTATAAATTTGAAACCTTTACAGTGGGTATTAAAAATTGGCAAAAAATGTGAAAAAAACTAATTTCCCACAAGGCTCAAAGAAATTCTTGTCTAATATCAAAGATGCTCCAATAAATCGGTTGGAAATTTGTTGTTTATGTCTAATTTATTTATAGCCATGACATTTTCCCGCTCATGTCAGCCTGAATCAGAGCAATGTCCTATATGTTGCGTCCACTATCTTTAGATTTTCATGGAATATCCCCCAAAAAAGTCTTCGTATTTCGCAGATGTGGATTCTTAGGTGCTGTTTGGGCTCAAATCAAACGCAATGCGAGGATGTAGTCTACCGAACAACAGGCTGGTATATGATTCCATTGACGCCCTAAAATTGGACGATACAGCTGCAACTTTAGATAGCAGTCTAGTTCAAGATAGCACGAGACGAGAGCTGATTCGGGGCTAATTATATACATATGTATGTATGTACGGCCTACGCTACCGAGTTGTCTACTTACTGTTGGGTTAACTGTTAAGGTTAGATTACTTATCCCCCCGCCGGGGATAACGATCTTGGCGCGATGCGGGGGCTAGACGCCACAATCATCCACTCAACTTCTTAGAGTATTAAATTGGGGGTTGTGACCGACCAAAGGTTATCCATCTCTACTGTCACAAACCAATACAGTGCACTGAAAACCCACAGTGTATCTCTGGAATGTGTGACACATATTTGGAAGCGATCTACTATCAAATAAAAAATTGTTGAGATCGCCTAACACCGGGGTGTTAAGCGACCACGTGCCCATCGGTGTTCTCAAGGTTTGCAGTTAGGGTACCAACTGTATTTGAACGGAGCCTCGTTGATATCTGGGCGATTCAACGAGTAATTATCATGCCCTTAATATCCCATGGACATTCGAACTCTTAACAAAAAAAAAAAAAAAAAAAAAACAAAAACCTCAAAATAAATCTTCGACTGATGTAGGTGTGGATGCCTTGGCACCCTCAGTCTTTACACTCACAAGTGCAACCTCCTCATTATCCCTAACAATCACAAATATGGATATTGACAACGATTCCCAAAATATTACTGCCAGCAGCTCTAATTCTGCTACAAAGCGGACTGAAAATATGGGCGGGGACAACACTCCGAAACTGGACCATATAAACGACAGTTTAAACCGGTGGTGATCAAAATATTTTGTGCATTAGTCTCTCTGAGCGAGTCTTTCCTTTGCCGAACAGATGAGAATAAAGAGCACATATGTTGTTGCTGCAGTCACGTTAACGTATATGGGTGATCTTGACTGGTTTAAACAGACAGAGCCTACTACTCCTCAATTTAATTGAGGAAAGCGTCCCCTTGACACTCAAGGAGGAAAGCATCCCGGAGGAAATTTGGGGAAAATTATCGCTGACTGAGGAGGTGGAAGATATGGACGCAACAGTGATCCATGTCCCTACCTCTAGTCTCGTTAATAATCCCCCATCCGGTGATGTTTTGGTGTCGGACAATCCCGACAAACCTCTGCTTATAAGGCAAAAAGCAGTAGAAGAGGAGAGTGGCGCGAGCGAAGAACCTATCGATAAGATAGATGATTCGCTGAATCCACAGACCTTCAATTCTGCCAAAGCCAACGAAGCAAGAGACAAAAAATCATACCGAAGGGCAACTATCTATTGCAATAGGTATACGAATACATCGGCAAACTTCGGGAGATCTTCAATGAGAGAGCACATCAAATATGGCTATTGGAACCTGGTTGTAGGGTATCCAAGGCAATCTGATCTGTGGTTTCTCGTCGAAGAACGGCTTCCCTCCTCTCACTTGATATATTAGGGATGAAAATCGCGGTGGGACTTATAACAGGTCACTGCAGAGTGCGATATCTAACTTCAAAAATGGGACGACACTGGCATTGACTACTGCAGACTATGTGAAGATGCGGAGGAGATAGAGACTGTCGAACATCTGCTTTGTAGGATGATGTTCTGAGTTAGCAGTTAGCAGACCTTCTGAGTGCAAGGTGGACGTGCTTATCATTACCCCACGATAGTTCAGTAAGGCAAAAGAGGAAGTTAATGCAGCTAAGAGATTTCGCAGGGTGATCTCAAAGGATCGCAAAACTACTGGGGATATTAGGTGAAAAGATGGTAAGTGGAGGAACTGCGCTCTAGACCCAGTGACAAATACTTCCTCTCCGGAGTGCAAGGATGCCAATTCTAATCTTCCTAGTGTGAATACGAATAGGACCTGTTCCCCTGAAGAGAAGGTCTTTGCTGATAGGTTAATTAGTAATTCAAAGTTTTTTGGGGGATCAATATTTTTCAACCCTGTTTATCTTATATGTCACAGTGCTACAATGGTATGCACACCCGCCTTGCACGCTGAAGATCGTGGGGTCGATTCCCCGGCCAGTCAACATCAAATTTTCAACGGTGATGATATACTTCTTAGTAATGTTGGCGACATTTCCTGATTATTTCAGCCATGAAAAACTTCTCTACAAGTGGTGTCTTAAGACACGCCGTTCGGACTCGGCGATAAACAGTAAGTCCCATATCATTGAGCTCGTTACCGAAGGACTACAAACCGATTAGTTTTCCCTCTTCTCTACTAAAAACCTTAGAATCATTGCTTGACGTGAAAAGGAAATCTTACATAAATCGTTACCTCATAAGCAACTCGCAGCAGGCTTACGTTATAGGGAAATCTATAGAAATATGGTTACACGAATCACACTTTGGCCGTCTCTCTAAACATAGAAGGAGCGTTCAATAATGTGAAGCTCGGATTCATGCATTCGACTCTAGAGCTACTAAGTGTCATTTTTCTCCTAACCAATTGGATCGAAAGAATGCTGGAAAGCAAACTAATCATTTCTAACATTAAAGACAGCTCCACAAGGAAGTCAGTCGCTAGAGGCAAGCTGCATCTGTTCTTATTACTGTAGAAATAAAAAATACCCCTTAGGCAGAATTGAATGAGATACTGAATATTTAACCCCTGGATATTTTATTTCACCATCAAGCATCTCGATGTGCCTTGAGAGTCAGGGAGCTTAATAAGTGGTTTTGTTCCCGGCTTGGACAGTGGATAGGTAGATTAGGCTGAGTGACAGGGGGGTGAAACTGACTACATTTCGCCAATCCTGGACTTTGACACAGCTGAGGTAAAAATCTCTGATAGGAGAGATTGGACCCACTTCCTTGTAGGCAATCCATCTTCACTTATCCCACGACAGCGGGTTCTCTGTACCGGATTGACCCGGGACCACACAACATCAGCGTTCCGGCCAGCGGCTGCCACCTCAGTGTAAATGTGTTTGTATTTGTTTCGTTTTTCTGTGCTGGGAGCAGCATATCCGGATTCTTTTGGTCCGTGCCGGGACGGAGGAAAACCCAGGACCAATATATTTGTGCTCGGTTTGTCACATCCGTATCTTCACCCATATCCAATCTTCGGTGAGATGCAATAGATGTCAGGAGTGGGTGCATTTAAGGGGTTGCTCTGGACTTGTCCACGCATGCTGCTCGATCACAGCCCCCAGTGAGTCGTCGTCGTCAGATTACGAAACTCACCCGCAGCTCACTCACCCCCAACAGCAGTCGCACGTGCTGCATTCAACACCACCCGTTGTTGTTCCAATCCCGGAAAATGCATCCTTTTTGCAATTTAATTGCAATGGACTCCGTGGTAAGATCGATGATAAGGAAGGATCGCACCAGATGTGAAGGTGGGGGATTAGCTTTCCTTTTGCACCAGTCTGTTCAATACATACCTATCTCGCTTGAGCCTGTCTCTAACGACCCGTACATTGAATGTATACTAGGGTTATGACTTTTTTACAACCTCATATCCCTGTATCATAGCGTGATGAGTTTCGCCATAAGATTACATAAAATCATAATTATAAGGTGATTCGGTGAAAAAACCTCACGCACAAAATGATTTTAAAATTTGAATTTATCAAAATTATGGACAATTTTTTGAAGTCACTGTAAGCAGATATACAATTGAAAATAAACTTTAGAGTCACATGAGATAATTAAACTGACATAACATTTATTTCTCACTAATTTTCTTCAATTCTGAGAATCGTAAAAATGTCGTAAACGCTTTTATTTAAAGATATAATTTTTTAACAAAAAACAAAAAATTTAAAATTTTTTCAAAGTGGTTTGTGCATGACATGTTTCAATATTTGAATGAAATAAACATTATTATAGTTATTAGTAGGCTTATATTTATTCATTCGTGCAACAAAAAATAATTTTTGAAACTTTTTTTCATTTCATTTTTATCAAAAAATTATATTTTTAAAATCGGTTTGTGCGTGAACTTTTTTTATATTTCAATGGAATAAACGATAGCGTAGTGATTATTAGGCAAAAGTTCAAAAAGTCATAACCCTAATGTATACGGGTAGCAGTCAGGTGTGGAACTGCCGAGATAGAGTTGCTTAACGTATACATCCCGCCGAGAAATAGCTGTATCGCAGATTATAAGCCTGACATTAGCCCGCTTTTGGAAAGTCATAATCGTCCGGTCTTGGGGGACTTAAATGCGCATCATTAGATGTGGCATTCGGCCCTCGGAAACGACCAGAGGGGTAGCTATCCAGTTGCCGATCATCAGCATGTGGTAGAACAGTGATGGTGGCGATTGAATTATCAAAAGCCTTTGATACTCCACTTCGAGGACATCGAGCAGACAACCCTCCGGCCAAGTCTGAAACGTTGGATAATCAACTATATGTGTGGTCGCCAGTCGTATGTGGAATTCAGGAACAAGAAATCCAAGCCCCGTAGAGTGAAACAGGGTGTTCCCCAAGGAGGGGTGATATCTACGGAACTGTTTAACATCTACCTTTCCTGTATTCCGCCCCCTCCAGACATGATGACATCTGTGAGAGACTGAACTCCTATTTAACGGATCTTACCACCTTTTTCCACGCGAGGAATATGCAGATATCCGCCACTAAATCGACGGCCACTCTGTTCACCACATGGGCGGCGCAGTATAGGAGAGACTTGAATATCAGGGTCGATGGTAGCAGAATTCCGACCACAAACTGCCCCAAAATTCTAGGGGTCACATTCGACACCACTTTCACGTCGTCCTCGCATGCCACAGATATCTGCGATAAACTGAAATGTAGGAACAAGGTCCTCAAGTCCCTAGCTTGGGGTGCAGATAAAGAAACCTTGTTGACCACTTATAAAGCGATAGGTCGGTCTGTGGTAAGCTATGCGGTGCTAGTTTGGCCCCCGAATTTATGTGACACGCAGTGGGATAAGATTCAAATTTGTCAGAACGCCGCCCTGAGAACAACAATAAGGTGCCTCCTCAAATCTACCGTGGACCATCTACATGAGGAGGCAAAGATTCTTCCAGTACGGCAACATAATGATATGCAATCGTTGCAGTACTTGCTCGGGTGTTACCGTGTTAGAAATCCCAATCATAATCTGCTGGCCACCGATACACCCAAACATATCAGGAAGGATTCATGCTCTAGAGACGGAGGTCCACCAATATAGGAGAGAACCTCTAGATCAACAGGCATATGAGGCAGGTTTGAACAGCATTCACACGGACACAGTTGCCAAGGCCATAAGCAATTATTGTGTGAATGCAGTCATCGGAGTACATCCCCCATCTATCGCAGCTGAAGAGCGTCAGCTGCCACGACAAATCAGAGTAGTTTTGGCTCAATTAAGCTCGGGATATTGCAGTCGAATAAATTCCTAATGGGCAGGAATCGATCGCACCGTGGAAGACATCTGCCCAGTATGCGGCATGGACCCGCACGATACTAAGCACCTATTCAACTGCCCCGCCAAACCTACTCATCTAACTCCAGTGGATCTGTGGTTACATCCCATCGAAGTAGCCACTTTCCTGGAACTGGAGATAGACCCAGAGCCAGCTTTAACAGGAGAACGAACATACAACAACAACAACAACTGATGGGTCCAAGATGTAAGAAGGCACGGAAGCTCGCGCGTGTGCTGAGAAGAACAGTACATAAGGCGCTCGTACAAAATTAATTCGCAGTACTGATAGCCTTAGAACTGTTAGTGAGAATTACAGAACTTGCACATAGGATAGCTACGGAATACTTGAATAGCCAGGCTGTTCTAAAGGCGTTAAGATCCTTTATTCTTAAGTTTTGTTGGGTACCTGGTACTACAATGTTGAGGGAAACAAGACAGTTGATAAACTCACAAGACGAGACTTTTAGTCCTCTGACCTTCGTGTGGAGGACTGTGTCAAGCTACCGATTTGCTTCTTCTTCACCAACTCAGTAAGCTATACGCAGAGAAACCCGCAACGATTTGGCAAGACGTACCCGGTTGTAAGGTATCGAAGTCAATCTGGCTGGCAATCTCAATCTCAGTCCCTTCTTCTATCACTACTTACATACATATGTACATCAGAAATGCTGTAGGGATCATTACTGGACCCTGCGGCATCAGATCTACTACAAGTAAGTGGGAGGACAACAACAACATGGAGTATTTCAGGGTATGTGAGGATATAGAAGATATTGAAAAAAATGGAACACCTTCTCCGCCGGTGTCAGTCAAAAGACATAGGCTGTTTGGTGATCTACTATCGAATAGAAAATTTGGTTTTGGCAATGAAAATCTACATACATATATATTTTTGAGCCATTGTGCGGCACCCAACTAAAATTGACAGGAATGACTCCCAAAATTAGATCCAGTTCCAAGTTAAACTAAGTCGGTCAGTTCAAGTACCGCTCTGCAAAAGTTCCAACAGTGACGTAGTGAAAAAAAGCGCTGATAGTGTTTTTGGCTTTAGCTTAATATTTCACATAATACTCTAATAGCAAACTCTGCAATATGAATTGAAATGAACTTAGAAAAGCATAAAACGTTCTAAAGGAAACCCTTGTTCACCAATATACCAAGCACACAAAAGCAATCGTTCGTTTATGATTTGTTGTAAATATGTAGTTCTTTAATAGTATGTACATTGTACAATGCTCTTATGTACTATGTAGGTATGGGTATTAGTATAACGGTTTTCTAATTCTCTATAGTATAAATGAGAACTTCATAGGTATACAAATTAAAATATCTTTTCTCAATTTTCATTAGGACCGTTCACCATTTGGCATGAATTGAAAAATCTCTTTACCATCAACTCGCTACGTAACGAAGGTCTGTGGAATAGAAAAAGCGATGTTTGCCCATTTCATAAACAATCTTTTGGGGTTTGGTTTGTCGCTCATTACCAACCCGCCATCAATAACAACATTGTACGGTTGTCATTCCAATGGCGCGAGCGATGTCATTGCGAGTAGATATGATGGAAAAATCTGTTTGTATGTTGTTGCTGTCTATCGTTCGGTGATGATGACGATGATATTGTCGAAAAATCGACCCTCCATTTTACAACTTCTGCATGGAAACGGACGTGCGGACGGACCAACACACAGATATTACATGCAAACCCAAAGCATACATATTATCCGTTAGCTCTCTCGACTCTTTGTGCTGCATGATGTTGTGTTGCACGAACAGCGAACCAGCGAAATAATAAGTTATCGTCATACATAGAAATATGAGTACCACTAACTGACGATGTTCGTTTGGGGTTTCGGTTTTTATTGCTCATGCGCCCTAAATGTCAATGGCAAAGAAAAATATACATACATACCTACATACATGAAATGAAAAAGCGCTACATGAAAACTCACAACAGAAGTCTTATTCGATCCTAAAGTCTGCAAGCATGGGAGACCCATAAAAGGGACCCTTTACATAATGACAAAGATAAAGTTTTCATTTTTGTGGCCTTGTTTTTATAGGCGTCCTTTTCAACTTCATGTTGGAAATCGTAGAGAGCTGTGACTGTGATCTCTCTATGCTCCTCCATTCTGTTTGATTAAGGGTCGATGGTATTGATTTTCTTTATATGTACATACATACATATGTATGTATGTATGTAGGTATGTAAGTAAGCAGTTTTGTACAACAATGAATACTCAACTGTGGTCTCCGTGTTGAACACCAACATCATCGGGTAATCGTGCCATAACGTTCTTATGTAGTAGGTATATATCGGGGTAGGTTCACTTCCTCCACACCGATACCGATGTTGCTGGATAGCTAGCTCATTTTTCCACCACTGACAATGACAATTTCGAATTTCGCCCTGAACGCCGCCACGAAGCAACATCACAATAATCCACCATCCATCCGCTCGCTCTGTGTTTGCAAATGCCACTTGAAAATTGGTGTAGTTGTTGTTGCCTCTCTCTATCGTGGTGTGGATTTTACTATTTTATGTGAAGCAGTGCGTGTTGTTGCAACTGATGTTTTCCCTTGCCGTCATCATCATCGTCATCCCTCCAAGATGTGACGGAAGAGAACTTCCCTTGTGCTGCTGTGGTGCAAACAACAATCGATTTTTGTTAACCCGTGCCATTCTTTTGCAACGAACATGTTCGTATTACATACAGTTGCTGTTTCAGGTACAGTGGGACAAAGAAGTTGTTTGATATTTTGTATATACAGTGAAGAAATAAAGGGTGAATCGAATTTGTCAATATGTGGAACAAGTGTCGTTTAGGGGCACCTCTCGGATCGGCACGAAATTTTTACCATAGGTAGCCCTTGGGACCCTGATTCCAACGATATTTAATTTTCCGGGGGCAAGTCAATACTTCCCGAGATATGGGTCTTGACATTTCGGAAATTTCGTACTTTAACACCTATAGGTTGTTTATGTGCACATCTCGGATCGGGCTGAAATTTTTACCATAGGTAGCCCTTGGGACCCTGAACACAACGATATATAATTTTCCGGGGGAAGTCCATACTTCCTGAGATATGGGTATTGACATTTCGGAGGTTTCGTACTTGTAACACCTTTAGGTTTAGGTTTTGCCAATGACAAAACGGGGCTACACAAACAAAACTTTCTTGTAAATGTAAAGTTTCCTAATTAGCTTTGAACAGGAATTTAATACTTTCTCCTATAAACAGGTGTAAAAATAGGTCGCGTTCATAAAAGTACTCTCCATAAGCTTTAAAACGATGCCCATATTGCTCACTTTAGAATTGTAAAATGTCAAGACTCATATCTCGGGAAGGATGAACTTCCCCCAGGAAAATTATATATCGTTGTATTCAGGATGCCAAGGGCTATCTATCGATCCGAGAGGTGCCCCTAAACGACATTTCGGCCCTGAAATCCTTCTCCCTTTGATAGTATCTAAGTCTAGGAGCAAGAAACCTTTGAAAGCGAATGGAAATATAGTATAACTATTGCCAAGAAGGGAGACTTGAAGGAATGCGAAAATTGGCGGGTCGTTTGTGTACTACGAACTATAGCGAAAATAATTGCCAAAATTATTCACACCGCATCAGAGATCATCGGGAGGACTCCATTCACTCCATTCAAGTCGGTTTTCGATGTGGCTATTCATGTGCTGATCATATAAATGTCATCCGGTACGATTACACCGAGCCATAAATTTGGTTTTCAAAATTATGGGAAAAACAGAATTTATTATGAAATTAGAGCTAAAAACATGAGACACGTGTATCAGCGTTTTTAAAGCTTACATCGGAAAGTAACCAAAGTAGGCGGGGTAAGTTCCGCCCATTTCTAGTTTTTTTTTCGAAATATTTGAATTAAGATATGTTGGAATCCATGCATTTTAGGTATACAGAGCCTTTGGCAACTTTACAGAGAAGTATGTGGGGAATATTTTTGTTAAACATTTAATCCTCATGCGGTTCATCAAAGGGGTCTTTTTGGTCCTTATTTCGAAAAAAATTTCAAAAACTCCTTTAAATTGTGATCAAATCAAATCCAAATATTCTAAAAAATTGTTCGCCATAAAATTTGACTATAGGCTTTAGGATACACCAAATCTGTAAATCTCATCTAATCGCCAGGAATCTCTAAGAAAGAAAAACACGTTTCAGTGTTAAAGTCGGACTTCATCTGAGGTTATTCAAAATTGTCCAACAAAACATAATTTTAGAGAGATGACGTCAAAGACAAAAATATTCTTCGTCAAATTTCACTATGGGTCACGAAAGAAATGAAACGTCTATTTACATTATATATCATGAAAATATCAGTATCAATTTTTCTGGGAAAATATTTCCCAATGGTTTGTGAAAAACTCAATACTGTTTCCCACGATTATATGAAACATTGTTGCCATGTTCCGCACTACACTGTCTGAAATGAGTGATCATTCTCTTCAATCATAATATTTGTATCAAGATAATTTTACTCACATAAATTATAGAAGTCGTCATTTTCACAAAAATTTGCTTACCTGAAACAATAAAGAAAATAAATAATATACATTATAAATTATGCAGGTAATTAATATAAATTTAATTTTACTATTTAAGACAGTAAAGAAAAAAATAATTTCCATGGACATCCCCGACAAAAGTGTGACCAAATTTTTTCCTCCTTTTTTCGAGTTGATACATGAAAGTAATATAAAACCTGTTACTCTCTTTGAGAAAAATTCCGCTCCCCACCCATAAAAAATATGTTCTAGCATAAAATATGTTGGTACCCAAACAAATAAAATTGAGATATGTTACAAAATGTTGCAAACATATATTTGTTTGGACACAAACACAAACATGTTATGCCTCTTCTCTGAAAGCAGAGTTCATTCATTATTTCATCCAGTATGTGATCAGTAGGGGTAACAGGGGGCATCCATGCTTTACTCCCGCGTTTATGGGGAATGGTTGACTTATGTTTCCGTTGTGAAGAACTGAGAGTTCTAATAAATTTATAGACATTTATTTGCTCTCAGCATTTATCTTCGAAATTTTCGAAAATTGGTAGATGGCGTTAGTAGTTTTATTTAAAGTTACTATAGATTTTAAACTATTTATTCTGATAAAAGACAAAATATGGATAATCTTTGGCCAGATCTATGTACATCCTCATATAAACAAATCCAAAAAAATATTGTAATTTGCCCCAAAACATTGTGCAATTGTGTGAAAAGATTAGGCACTTTGCATACGGGCGACACCTACAAAAAAGAAACACACTACTCTCTTTTTGCTTAATGCTTTCCATATGGCAGTTCGTTTGGTGGTGTCGAAGGCTTTCTTGAAATCGATGAACAGTTGATACAGGGGGGTGCGCCATTCTATTGATTGTTCTATTATGACTCGTAGGTTGTTGGCCTGGTCTACACAGCTTCTATTTGGTCTGAAGCCAGCATGTTCATCTCTCAGAATGTTTTCTACTTGCCTTTGAATTCTTTCTTGTATTATAAATGCTAGTATCTTGTATATGGTGTTGAGCAGGTCTATTCCTCTCCAGTTGTTACAGTCTTTCAAGTCGCCATTTTTGGGTAACTTTTAAATGATATATTTCTTCCGTGTTGGAGGCAGTCTTTCTTCTTTCCAAGCTGATATGATGTGAGATCGTAGTAATTCAGCTGCGGTTCAAGCTTCGACCTGTAAAACTTCTGCCGGTAAACCATCATCTCTCGTTAATTTGTTACCTTTTTATTGTTCTTTTGTCTCTTTTATTCATTCGAGCTGGGAGGGTACAGGGTATATTCAATGTATTTTCCCTTGGACTGCACGCAGAGAAAAAATATTTTTCGCTTTTGTTGGAACAAAAATATCTGTTTTGGTTCCAAAACTGTATTTGTTTTGTTTAAACATTGTAATCCAAATCCAAAAATATCATCTTTTTTTCCAAACATAGAAAACAAAAACAACTTTCGAATTTCCGCAATATTGTAAAAATCGTTAACAATACCGATTGTAGGAACTATCATAATCTAATTTTGTTTACAAAAAGTATTGTCAACCCAGAAAACCAGCCCAGAAATTTTTGATTTGTCGCGTATAATATTGCAATCATTGATGAACACAATACATGGTTTGCTGCATTGGCTCACAACAAAGACAAACAAAAAGCAACAAGCACCCACCACAACATAAGGAATAATTAAACACCATAACAAACTCCGGTATAACACCAAACCTCAAAGCACAATGAAGATAGAAGAATGAAACAAAACTGAAACAAATAAAAACAAGAGTCTCCTTGTTGGTATACATACACACAAAAACAAAGATAAAGGCATCATGTCATACAAACAAAACTCACCATAATTGTTTTTTCAACACGGCATCGAATAGCGAGAAAAGAGAACAAATTGTCGAAGAAAAGAGAGAACTATTGTCCAGTTGACAAAAACAATTTTTGGATTTAACAAAACCCAATTGTTGGAATCACAATGCTACATTTGGAATTTAACAATATCTTTACAATACATATTTTGCTCTTCGAATATTGTTGGATCAATCATATTTGTTTTCTCTGCGTGTGCTATTGTACATTTCGCTGTTTTCGATGGTGTTTCCAACGTTGCTAATTTCTTCGAAATGTTCTCTCCATCTTTGAATTTGTTCATCATTGTTCGTTAGTAGTCTACCATTGCGATCTTTTAGTGCTTGGTTCCTGGTACACCTTAGATTTGTGAGACCATCTATCGTCAGGTGTAGCTTTCTCATGTTATTCTGGCTACTCTGTTCTTTTTTCCAGATCTTCTAGGAACTTTCTTTTGTCTCTTCTTGCAGCTTTCTTCTCTTGTTTAGCTAGTTGTTTATATTGCTCTCTTGTGATATTGTTGTTATTCTACTGCATCTTAAATTCACCTCTTGAGAAATTAGGTTCCAAGTGCCGTTTGATTTCCAGATTTTTCTGTGTTTTTGAACTACGCCCAGTGTATCTTCCGCAACTTGATGGTATGTTGATGTGATTTGTTCCCATGTGTGGTGTTGGTTTGTTGGTAACTTTTCGCGTATAGAGTTTTCGCGTTTTTGAGTTGTTGTAGGCGTAGTATGACCTTCAAAAGGTCTTCTAGGGATGGAAAACCTTCTAAAGGCTTCTATTTACAGAAGACCTTCAAAGGTAGCGGTCGTCTTAGAGATTTTTTATAGATAAAAGACTTCCCAAAGGTATTCTATGCATAGACAACCACCTAGAGTTATCCTCTAGATAGACAAGTAAAAAGGTATCAGTCGGCGTTGTCGACAGAGATATACCCTCAGCCTGTGTGGATTTAAATACTTTTTTTTTTGTTTTTTCAAAATAGTCTTTTTTTCCAAAAAAACGTATGCATTTAGGGGGTTTTCAAAATTTTGCGCGTATGAACCGACAAAAATATGGATAGGATTAAAGCGCAAAAATTTGAGAGAATATCGATAGATAGGGCTTTTTTAGCCTAGGAAAAACATAATATCGCTATAAACAGGAAGGATCCTCGAACAGACCCTTAACCACACAAAAATGTTGAATATTTCTGTGGGTGGTACCCCAAGGATCGGACAGATAGGGCCCAAATTTGAATGTATACTATGTTCCGACAATATTTAGAGATCCAAAGTTTGGATCAAATCGGTTGCTACGTCTATGAGATATCGCTCGTACCATTTTAGCGAATATTTTCGAACTTTTGTGGGGGAGTTACCGCAAGGAGTAGACCTATAAGCACCACCTTCGAATTTCATCTAATATTCGAAGAAATATTACGATATCCAAAGTGTTGCGTTCGTCAGTATTCGGTTCGAGCTCTCCAGACACTACATATGGTGTCATAGGGTTTTTTACAACTCAAGAAGTATGGAAAAAAACTGAAAAAAACTTTTACTGTCGTAATTGAGGCAGCGAATGCAAATTGCTTCAACAAAAATAAAAATGATTCGAGAGCAGGTCTTAAAGTGAATTTATCCAACAATTTGTGTGGGAGGTACCCGAAGGAGTGGACAAATGTAGTCCATATTCGAACCTCCGTAGGAGGCTTCTATAGAATAGAAGACCTCCGTAGGAGGCTTCCATAGAATAGAGGACCTCCGTAGGAGGCTTCCATAGAATAGAAGACCTCCGTAGGAGGCTTCCATAGAATAGAAGACCTCCGTAGGAGGCTTCCATAGAATAGAAGACCTCCGTAGGAGGCTTCCATAGAATAGAAGACCTCCGTAGGAGGCTTCCATAGAATAGAAGACCTCCGTAGGAGGCTTCCATAGAATAGAAGACCTCCGTAGGAGGCTTCCATAGAATAGAAGACCTCCGTAGGAGGCTTCCATAGAATAGAAGACCTCCGTAGGAGGCTTCCATAGAATAGAAGACCTTCGTAGGAGGCTTCCATAGAATAGAAGACCTCCGTAGCAGGCTTCTATAGAATAGAAGACCTCCGTAGGAGGCTTCTATAGAATAGACGACCCCCGTAGGAGGCTTCTATAGAATAGACGACCTCCGTAGGAGGGTTCTATAGACTAGACGACCTCCGTAGGAGGCTTCTATAGAATACAAGACCTCCGTAGGAGGCTTCTATAGAATAGAAGACCTCCGTAGGAGGCTTCTATAGAATAGAAGACCTCCGTAGGAGGCTTCTATAGAATAGAAGACCTCCGTAGGAGGCTTCTATAGAATAGAAGACCTCCGTAGGAGGCTTCTATAGAATAGAAGACCTCCGTAGGAGGCTTCTATAGAATAGAAGACCTCCGTAGGAGGCTTCTATAGAATAGAAGACCTCCGTAGGAGGCTTCTATAGAATAGAAGACCTCCGTAGGAGGCTTCTATAGAATAGAAGACCTCCGTAGCAGGCTTCTATAGAATAGAAGACCTCCGTAGCAGGCTTCTATAGAATAGAAGACCTCCGTAGCAGGCTTCTATAGAATAGAAGACCTCCGTAGCAGGCGTCTATAGAATAGAAGACCACCGTAGCAGGCTTCTATAGAATACAAGACCTCCGTAGCAGGCGTCTATAGAATAGAAGACCTCCGTAGGAGGCTTCTATAGAATAGAAGACCTCCGTAGGAGGCTTCTATAGAATAGAAGACCTCCGTAGGAGGCTTCTATAGAATAGAAGACCTCCGTAGGAGGCTTCTATAGAATAGAAGACCTAGAAGACCTCCGTAGGAGGCTTCTATAGAATAGAAGACCTCCGTAGGAGGCTTCTATAGAATAGAAGACCTCCGTAGGAGGCTTCTATAGAATAGAAGACCTCCGTAGGAGGCTTCTATAGAATAGAAGACCTCCGTAGGAGGCTTCTATAGAATAGAAGACCTCCGTAGGAGGCTTCTATAGAATAGAAGACCTCCGTAGGAGGCTTCTATAGAATAGAAGACCTCCGTAGGAGGCTTCTATAGAATAGAAGACCTCCGTAGGAGGCTTCTATAGAATAGAAGAACTCCGTAGGAGACTTCTAAAGAATAGAAGAACTCCGTAGGAGGCTTCTATAGAATAGAAGAACTCCGTAGGAGGCTTCTATAGAATAGAAGAACTCCGTAGGAGGCTTCTATAGAATAGAAGAACTCCGTAGGAGGCTTCTATAGTATTGAAGAACTCCGTAGGAGGCTTCTATAGAATAGAAGAACTTCGTAGGAGGCTTCTATAGAATAGAAGACCTCCGTAGGAGGCTTCTATAGAATAGAGGGCCTCCGTAGGAGGCTTCTATAGAATAGAAGACCTCCGTAGGAGGCGTCTATAGAATAGAAGACCTCCGTAGGAGGCGTCTATAGAATAGAAGACCTCCGTAGGAGGCGTCTATAGAATAGAAGACCTCCGTAGGAGGCTTCTATAGAATAGAGGGCCTCCGTAGGAGGCTTCTATAGAATAGAAGACCTCCGTAGGAGGCGTCTATAGAATAGAAGACCTCCGTAGGAGGCGTCTATAGAATAGAAGACCTCCGTAGGAGGCGTCTATAGAATAGATGTGTAAAGTATGGACCAAAGCGGTCTCGCCCATCAAGAGTAATCGTGCGCACAAGTTTTCCGAACACTTTTGAACTTTTGTGGGAGAGGTATCTGAAGGAGTGGACCGATATGGCTTAAATTAAGGTTGCATAAAATATTACGAAGGCCACATTTTGGACCGAATCGGCAGATCCGTTCGAGAGTTATCTTGCGTTCCAACCACTACATGCGGTGTCATAGGGGTTTTTTGCACCTTTCAGGCTATTTTCTCAAGAAGTATGGACTTGCGCCTGATGAAACTTGTACCGTCGTATGGGGGGCAGTGAATACAAGTTGCTACAACAAAAATCAACGCGATTCGGAAGCAGGCCCTAAACTGAACTTTTCCGAAATATTGTGTGGGAGGTACCGGAAGGAGTGAACCGCTATAGCTCATCTTCGAACTTAAACTAATTTTGGGCAAAATATTACGAAAGCCAAAATTTGAACCGAATCGGTTCATCCGTTCGAGAGTTATCGTGGGCTCCAGCCAGCAGACAGACAGACGGACATGGGTATATAAACTCCAAATTGTCTGAAACACATTTCGTCCAAACATACTTGGGCTCTAAAACCATTATATATGTACCCTTTCTAGCCTAAAGGCTGAGGGTATAAAAATCAACCAAAGGTCATTCTATAGCTCTTTTCTTCCTCTTTTGGGAAAAGTTTGTTGTCAAATAGGAGCGGTTTAAATAGACACATTAAAGAAGAAATACAAGGGATGCAAAGGATACAATAATAAAACGGCGTTTCATTTCAAATTTGTAGTAGGTAGGTACATACATATGTATATCTGGTCTTAGCAAATGTTTATTTTTGCTCCACTGTTCTCATGTTATTCATGATGCACAAAGATACTCGCAAATAAAGCAAATGAAGAAACATCCACCACCGACCGACCGACTTTGGCAAACATCGTCATCATCATAATCATGGTCGAGAGTCGCAACTGTTCGTATTTAGTTTTCTCTATTTCTTCATCTTCTATAATTTCATGGTACTCCTTGTCCTCTGCCAACATTACCCTACGTTTCCCGCCTACACCAGCCAAAGCCATTTAATGGAGAAGAAGAACCCTCACTTCTTTATTTCCCTGTGTAACGAGTCAATGTGTGTGTCGTATCTGTGGGGCTGTCTTTGTTGTTGCTGTGCTGGCTGCCGGCAGTATATTTTTATCGATCTTGAGAATTTTATGTTTCAGTCGATAATGTGTTGTATTTTTTGCCATATATAAAACAACAATAACAACAACAAAAAATAACAATGTTTTTGGCGTCATATTGCAAGCAACCAACCAACAACCAACCCTCCATAGCTTCCATTGGCTACGACTGCTTGTTCATTCTGTTCTTCAGACTTTTGCTTGGAAAAAGGGAAAAATAATACAAAACGAACCTCCACTCATTTGAACAAACGTTAATCTCTCACCAAGAGAGGGTGTTTTATTTTCGAAGGGAGTAATATGGGGTTTCTTTGCATGTTCTCCATTTCCCTCGTTTTTTTTTAATAAAAAAAGGTATTCTTTCATTATGTTTGTAGGTTCTTTTTAACCGTTAACGGATGTTGGGATGGATGTCTGCTCCGTTTCTTTTTTTTTCCTCATCCTTCATTTAGGGTTGAAAATCGACAGCTGTATTTCAGTTATTTTTTTTCGTTTCGGATAATGGCAGGAAATTTTAGAAAAACTCACTTTTTTATGGTTTGGGGAAAAGGCAGAGGGAGAACAAAAAGTAATAAAACGCCAGATGTTCGTTGGCTTGATCGGTGCTTTGTTGTCAGCGTTGCATGAACATATGGAAAAAAGGGGCCATTTGTTTGAGGGTTTTTTTTCTTTTCAATTAAAATTCAGCTTTTTTTAAGCAATTAATTTTAGAAACTTAGAGGATCATTGCTGGAGGATTGTGATCAGTTGATTCTTAGGTTTAAAATAAACAGAAGTCACTTTTTTTCATAAATAGCACACGTTCTAAAGGTAATCCTGTATCTAATGATTTACTAAAGGTCGAAAGATCTCCCCAATTCTTCTCTAGAAGGAAATTTTCCTTAATGTCCTCAGTCAACAGAAGACCTTCGAAAACTCTGCTATGGACAGAGAATTTTCGAAAGTTATTCTATGAACGGAATATCTTCTAAAGGGCATGTACATATGTATGTATGTACAATAGGGTTATGATTTTTTTTCTACATAAGATTACATAAAATCTTAATTATAAGGTGATTCAGTGAGCAAGACTGCAGGCACAAAATGATTTTAAAATTTAAATTTATCAGAATTATGGGGAATTTTTTAAAGTCACTGTAAGCAGAAATATAATTCAAAATAAACTTTGGGGCCACATGAGATCGCCAAACTGACATAACATTTGTTTCTCAATAATTTTCTTCAATTCTGAGAATAATAAAAATGTCATAAACTCTTTTTTTCAAAGGTATACTTTTTAACAAAAACTAAAAATTCAAATCTTCGGCTTTACTTTTTCACTGGCATCATTGGTCATTAAGCTCGACTGTAACGAAGTGAAGTGAAACTCTCACCTACGGACAGATCGAATGTATTTAAGGTCTCTTTAGAATTGTGTGCCCTCTTTGGACATTTGATCTTCCCGAAAAAAATGTGGATTAGGAATTAACTGCACTAAGACACAAATGTTGAACCTTTGTGGGGGAGGTACCCTTAGGGAGGACCGATATGGGCCATTACAGAAGTTAAACTAAATTTTGACAAAATATTAAGAGTTCCAAAGTTTGGACCAAATTGGTTGCCTCATTCAGTGATATCGTCCTAGCATTTTAGTGAACTTTTTTTAAATATTGGGGAGAAGTACCGGAAGTTGTGGTCCGGTATTGCCCTATGAGACTAAGTTTGGATATAATATGACGAAGACCAAATGTTGGACCAAATCGGTTGAACAGTTCGAGAGTTATCGTGCTCTCCGACCGCCATAGGGATTTTTTTTACATATTTCGGGCTGTTTTCCTAACAAATATGGACTTGCCCCTGAAAAAACTTTTACCGTCGTAATGGAGGTAGAGAATGCAAATCGCTTTAACAAAAAACAAAGTGATTTAAAACAGATCTTAAAGTGAACTTATCCGAAATTGTGTGTGAGAGGTACCAGAAGGAGTAGACAAATATAGTCCATATTCGAACCTGATCTATATCTGGTAGATATATTTGGATGTGCAAAGTATGAATTACATCGGTCACTCCCTTCAAGATTTATCGTGCGCACAATTTTTCCGAAAATTTTTGAACTTTTGTGGGGGAGGTACCTGAAGGTGTGGACCGATATGGCTTATCTTCGAATTTAGACTATGTTTGGACAAAATATTACGAAGACCAAATTTTGGACCGAATCGGATGATCCGTTCGAGAGTTATCTTGCGCTCCATCCACTATACACGGTGTTATAGGGGCTTTTTGCATCTTTCAGGCTATTTTCTTAGGAAGTATGGACTTGCCCCTGATGAAACTTGTACCGTCGCATGAGGGGCAATGAATAAAAGTTGTTGCAACAAAAACCAAAGCGATTCGAGAGCAGGTCCTAATCTGAACTTATCCGAAATTTTGTTCGGAGGTACCCGAAGGAGTGAACCGATTGAGTCCATTTTGGAACCTCATCTAAGTTTAGTAGAAATTTCACGATGTGCAAAGTATGGATCAAATCGGTTACTTCCCTCAAGAGTTATCATGCGCACAAATTTTCCGAAAAATTTCGAACTTTTGTGGGGGAGGTACCTGAAGGAGTGGACCGATATAGCCCATCTTCGAACTTAAACTAAGTTTGGACAAAATATTACGAAAGCCAAATTTTGGACGGACATTGCTCAATCGACTCCAAATTGTCTGAAACACATTTCGTCCATTATTTTGATGAGACACATTTTGTCCGTATGAAAGTGTATATACCCTCGTTAGCATCAATGCTGAGGGTATAAAAATGATCTTCGCCCTAATAGGCAAAATTTTCAAATAAAAAAAATTCAAAATTTTTTCAATGTGGTTTGTGCATGACATTTTTTCAATATTTGAATGGAATAAACGTTATTTTAGTTATTAGTAGGCAACTGGAAATAATTTTTGAGATTTTTTTTCAAATCATAAATTTTTTCAAAAAAATATTTTTTAAAATCGATTTTTGCGTGAACTTTTTTTTTTACATTTCAATGGTTTATTCCATTGAAATTTTAGTGATTAATAGGCAAAAGTTCATTCATCCGTGCTATAGGAAATCATTTAAAAAAAAAATGTCGAAAAGTCATAACCCTAATGTACAAGGATACCTTCTAACAATTTTTATGGACGGTTGGTTCTACAGGACTTCTATTTACAGACAACTTGTAAAGGCTTTTTATGTGCAGAAGATTTTCTATAGATCTCCTATGGACAGAATATGTACATTGTAAAGGTATTCTATAAACAGACAACCTTCTACGGTCCTCTATGGACAGATGATCTTCTAAAGGTATTCTAACTGAGTCTCAGCATTAAGTGTCAGGCAACTCGCAGTGCCCTACGGCTGCATGAACAGGATCTCTGGCGCGGTTGTGCCTATGGGCATGGATGTATCCTGAACGAATCAGATATAAATGTGAACCAACGCGGAAAACTGAGCGACTATATATGACCAGTCCTGAGATTTGACGATATAGACGTCGTTATACCTAGTAGAGACGACTGAAACCGCAGTAACCCCCTCTGGACGGTCTGGCTTTTTATACACACGGTTCCAAGATGAAGGAAGGTACCGGGGCTGGCGTCTACTGTGAAACGCTATCTTTTGAGTATACCTACAGGCTAGACAGCAACTGTAGTATTTTCCAGGCTGAAATCTTCGCGATTTGGAAGGCAGCGGAATTGATAAAAAGTTTGGATGTAGTAATCTTTGAAACGGTGACTTTGTGGATAGTCAAGCGGCTCTTAAAGCCATCAAATCCTGCAACTTCAAATCCGATGTCGTGTTTAAGTGTAGATCAGCCTTGGGAACGCTAACTAACGGCCAGGACACCGCGACTATCTGGGTAATGAAAGAGCAGATGAATTAGCTAGAGGAGGATTGCAGTCTACTGATCTAGACTGATCTAGCTATCGCTGACTCCATCAAACTAACCATTTGTCATTTCTTTCAAAAAATTTAAGCGTTCTCTGACGAAAGAGCCAGTGAATTGTGGCATAATGAACCTAGGTGCATTGTGGCAAGATCCATATGGCCGTCTCTGTCAGTCGAAAGAACGAACTCTCTGTTGAACCTGAGTAAAGCTGAAGTTAGAGTAACGACGGGAGACATCACTGGACACTGCTATATCAGGGCCTTTGCCATCAAATGGGATGAGGATGGGACGGGACTCTGTGAGGATGAGGAGGAGTTGGAGACGATCGAGCACCTCCTGTGTCGTTGTCCAGCCCTGGCTCGTAGACGACATAGGTTAGTAGGTTTCACTTTCCACCGTGTCTAACTTTCTACTCAACTGTGGAACCTGCTGTGATCTACAACATCATCAAAAATCTGAAGTGGCTGGGACAGCGCAACCTGAACGCGTAAATGATGTTTCTATTATTCTGCCTACCATCAAAATTAAACTTCTTTCCTTCTCTGTTACTATTCCTCCTCTCTTAAACTTTCTTGCAATTTATTTGTTCTTTTTTTTAATAACCTCCTCTTTTTATTTCTTCCCTCTCTCTCCCACCTCCTCTTTTCTTTACAGCATTTTCCTCTTTTTTCTACTGGATGATCACAATGGACCGGAAGGTCTCCGAGTGACGCAGTCACAAGTTAGTGGCTGCACATTCCCTAACCTAACCTAAAGGTATTCTAAGATCTTCTAAAGGTCTATGCACAAAGGACTTCTGTGGACAGACGACCATCTAAAGCTCTTTTATGGACAGAATACCTCTAAAGGTCTCCTATAGACAGAGAACCTTCTAAAAGTGGTCTATGAACAGAAGATCATCTAAAAGTATTATATTGGCAGAGGACCTACTAAAGGTCTCCTATGGACAGAAAATCTTCTTAAAGTCTTCTACGGACAGAATACTTTCTTGAGGTCTTCTATGAACAGCAGAATTTCTAAAGGTTTTCTATGGACAGAAAACCTTTTTAAGGTCTTTTTTGGATAGACAAAAGATCTTCTAAAGGTCATATATGGACAGAATACCTTCCAAATGTCTTCTACGGATAAGCAGAAGACCTTCTAAAGGTCTTTTATGGACAGAAGACCAGAAGATCTTTTAAAGGTCCTTCTTGGATACACAGAAAATCTTCTAAAGGTCGTCTATGAACATAACTCCTTCAAAATGTCTTCTTTGGATAGACAAAAGACCTTCTAAAGGTCTTTAATAAACAGAAGATCGTCTAAAGATTTTTTTGGATAGGTAGAATACCTTCTTAAGGTCTTCTGTGGATAGGCGAAGGCCTTCTAACAGTCTTTTATGGACAAAAGGCCATCTAAAGGTCTTCTATGGACAGAAAACCTACTAAAGGTTTTCTATGACCAGAAGATTTTCTAAAGGTCTTCTTTGGATAGACAGAAGATTTTCTAAAGGTCGTCTATGGACAGAAGACCTTCTAAATGTCTTCTTCGGATAAACAGAGGGCCTTCTAAAGGTCTTCAATATACAGAAGATCTTCTTTGGATAAGCAGAAGACCTACTTAAGGTCTCCTTTGGATAGACGAAGACCTTCTAAAGGTCTTTAATAGAGAGAAGATTTTCTAAAGATCTTTATGGATATGCAGAAGAACTTCTTAAGGTTTTCTATGGACAGAAGACCTTTCAAATGTCTCCTTCGGATAGACAGAGGGCCTTCTAAAGGTCTTCAATATACAGAAGATCTTCTTTGGATAAGCAGAAGACCTACTTAAGGTCTCCTTTGGATAGACAGAAGTCCTTCTAAAGGTTTTTAGTAGACAGAAGATCCTCTAAAGATATTTTTGGATAGGCAGAAGAACTTCTTAAAGTCTTTAATAGCCAGGAGATCTTCTAAAGATATTTTTTGGATAAGCAGAAGACCTTCTTAAGATAGACGAAGGCCTTCCAAAGGTCTTTTATGGACAGAAAACCTGCTAAAGGCTTTCTATGATAGACAGAAGATCTTCTAAAGGTCGTCTATGGACAGAAGACTTTCTAAATGGTCTTCTAATGGTCTTCAATACACAGAAGGTGTTCTTTGGAAAAGCAGAAGACTTTCTTAAGGTTTGCTTTGGATAAACGAAGACCTTCTAAAGGTATTCTATTACCCGAAGATCTTTTAAAGTCCTTCTTAGATAGACAGAAGATCTTCTAAAGGTCGTCTATGGACAAAAGACCTACAAAATGTCTTCTTCGGATAGACAAAAGACCTTCTAAAGGTATGTAATAAACTGAAGATCTTCTATAGATTTTTTGGATAGGCAGAGGACCTTCTTAAGGTCTTCTTTGGATAGGCGAAGGCCTTCTAACGGTCTTTTATGGACAGAAGGCCGTCTAAAGGTCTTCTATGGACAGAAAACCTACTAAAGGTCTTCTATGACCAAAAGATTTTCTAAAGGTCTTCTTTGAATAGACAGAAGATCTAATAAAGGTTGTCTATGGACAGAAGACCTTCTAAATGTCTTCTTCGGATAAACAGACGACCGTCTGAAGGTATTCAATATACAGAAGATCTTCTTTGGATAAGCAGAAGACCTTCTAAAGGTCTTCTATTACCACAAAGAACTTTTAAGGTCGTTCTTGGATACGCAGAAAATCTTCTAAAGGTCCTTCTACAGGTGTTTAATAAACAGAAGATCTTCTAAAGATTTTTTTGTGGATAGGCAGAAGACCTTCCCAAGGTCTTCTTTGGATGGTCGAAGGCCGTCTAAATGTCTTCTATGGACAGAAAACCTACTAAAGGTCTTCTACGACCAGAAGATTTTTCTAAAGGACTTCTTTGGATAGACAGAAGATCTTGTAAAGGCCGTCGATGGACAGAAGACCTTCTAAATGACTTCTTCGCATAAACAGAAGACCTTCTAATGGTCTTCAAGATACAGAAGATGTTCTTTGAATAAGAAGAAGACATTTTTTAAGGCCTCCTTTGGATAGACGAAGGCCTTCTAAAGGTCTTCTAGGGAGAGAAAATCTGCTAAAGGTCTTTTTTGTCCAGAAGATTTTCTGAAGGTCTTCTTCGGATAAAGGTCGTCTATGAACAGAACACTTACTAAATGTCTTCTTCGAATAGGCAGAAGACCTTATAAGGGTCTTTAGTAGACAGAAGATCTTCTAAAGATCTTTTTATACCCTCAGCATTTATGCTAACGAGGGTATATACACTTTCATACGGGCAAAATGTGTCTCATCGAAATAATGGTTTTAGACCCCAAGTATGATTGGAAGAAATCCGTTTCAGACAATTTGGAGGTGATTTAGCAATGTCCGTCCGTCTGTCGGTCTGACGGATCAACCGATTCGGTCCAAAATTTGGCTTTCGTAATATTTTGTCCAAACATAGTTTAAATTCGAAGATCGGTTATATCGGTCCACTCCTTCCGGTACCTCCCCCATAAAAGTTCGGAAATGTTCGGAAAATTTGTGCGCACGATAACTTTTGAATGAATTGACCGATTTGGTCCATACTTTGCACATTGTGAAATTTCTACTAAACTTAGATGAGGTTCCAAAATTTCGGATAAGTTCAGATTAGGACCTGCTCTCAAATCGCTTTGATTTTTGTTGGAAGAACTTGTATTAATTGTCCCCCATACGACGGTACAAGTTTCATCAGGGGCAAGTCCGCACTTCCTGAGAAAATAGCCTGAAAGATGCAAAAAGCCCCTACGATACCGTGTGTAGTGGATGGAGCGCAAGATAACTCTCAAACGGATTTGCCGATTCGGCCCCAAATTTGGCCCTCGAAATATTTTGTCCAAACATAGTTTAAATTCGAAGATAAGCCATATCGGTCCACTCCTTCAGGTACCTCCCCCACAAAAGTTTAAAAATATTCGGAAAAATTGTGCGCACGATAACTCTTGAAGGAAGTATCGATTTGGTCCATACTTTGCACATTATGAAATTTCTACCAGACTTAGATGAGGTTTCAATATGGACTCAATCGGTAAACTCCTTCGAGTACCTCCCACACAAAATTTCGGAAAAGTTCAGTTTAGGACCTGCTCTCGAATCGCCTTGGTTTTTGTTGTAACATCTTGTATTCACTGTCCCCTATACGAAGCTACAAGTTTCCTCAGGGGCAAGTTCATACTTCCTGAAAAAATAGCCTGAAAGTTGAAAAACAAACCCTATGACACCATGTTTATGGGTGGAAGCGCAAGATAATTCTCGAACGGAAATGCCGATTCCGGCCAAAATTTGGACTTCGTAATATTGTTTCCAAACTTATTTTAAGTTCGTAGATAAGCCATATCGGTCCACTCCTTCAGGTACCTGCCCCACAAAAGTTAAAAAATATTCGGAAAAATTGTGGGCACGATAACTCTTGATGGGAGTGACCGATTTGGTCCATACTTAACACATTCTCATAATATCTACCAGATATAGATCAGGTTCGAATATGGACTATATTTGTCTACTCCTTCTGGTACCTCTCACACAAAATTTCTGATAAGTTCACTTTAAGACCTGCTCTCGAATCACTTTGATTTTTGTTGAAGCAACATGCATTTGCTTCCTCAATTACGGCAGTAAAAGTTTTTTTTTTTAGGGGCAAGTCCATACTTCTTGAGAAAACATCCCGAAAGTTGTAAAAAACCCCTATGGCACCATATGTAGTAGCTGGAGAGCTCGAAGCGAATACTCCGTTCGTCCAAACTGTGGATATTGTAATATTTCTTCGAATATTAGATGAAATTGGACGGTGGTGCTTATAGGTCCACTCCTTCCGGTACCTCCCCCACAAAAGTCCAAAAATATTCGTTAAATGGTACGAGCGATTTCTCATAGACGTAGTAACCGATTTGGTCCAAAAGTTGGATCTCTAAATATTGGCGAAACTTAGTTTATGTCCAATCCTTGTGGTACCACCCACACAAATGTTTAACATTTTTGTGTTGTTCGAGGATCCTTTGGACATTTTTACCGAAGGTTTTCCTAGTGACCCTGTTTACAGCGATATTATGTTTTTCGTAGGCTAGTGTGATAAAAAAAGCCCTATCTATCGATATCCCCGCAAATTTTTGAGCTGTAATCCTATCCATACTTTTGTCGGTGCATACACACAAAATTTTGAAAACCCCCCTAAATCAGAGCTCCGAATACTTGCTCTAATTTGCTCGAATTCCACTCGCGAGTGAAACTTTTCTTGAGGTAGGCAAATTTCCCCCTACCCCCAAATAAACAAAAACTTGCCCCAGCCTCAAATAATCTGGCTCTAACCCCACCGAAATAATTGCACCCAAAAAAACTTTCACCATCCCCCTAAATTTTCACTCGCGAGTAAATCTGCCCTAAATACATAAGTTTTTTTTGGGTAAAAAGTATTTCAATCCACACAGGCTGAGGATATATCTCTGTCGGCAAAGCTGGGTAATATACTTTCTAAAGCTTTTCTATGGATAGAGACCTCCTAAAGGTCCTCTCTGGACGGAAGACCTTTTAAAGCTCTTCTGTGTATATAATACCTCCTTAAGGTTTTCTCTAGGTGGAAGACCTCCTAAACGACTTCTCTATATAATAAACTTCATAAAACTGTTCTATGGATATACATACATAAGTCCTGCTAAAGGCTTCCTAGAGAAAGACCTAATAAAGGTCATCTTTAGATCAAAGACCTCCTAAAGCTATTTTTTAGATAAAAGACCTCCTAAATGTCTTCTATGTGGAGAGCAGACCTTTTAAGGTCTTCTTTACATAAAATACCCTCCTAAAGGTCTTCTTTAGATAGAAGACCTCCAAAAGGTCTTCTATTGATAGCAGATCTACTTAATGTCTTCTTCAGATAGAGGTCCCTCTAAAGAACTTCTCCAAATAGAAGACCTCTAAAGAACCTCTTTAAGGGGTTTTTATGGATAACAGACCTCCTAAAGGTATTCTATGGATAGCAGACTTTCTAAAGGTGTTCTTAAGGTAAAATATCTCCTAAAGGTCTTCTTTAGATAGAAGAAGTCTTAAAAGTCGGATTTAGATAGGAGACCTATTATTGGTCTTCTTTAGATAAAAACCTCCTGCAGTTCGATTCTCTAGCACATTTTTTGAGTTACCGACAATAATCGGTAAAATTAAAATGCTTATAATTTCGGTAATTAACGATCTTTTTCGGTAAGTTAGCGACGAATAAAAAGTAGTCGTAAAGTTCTACCGATAGCAAGAGAGTTGTTAACTTTAATTTGAACTTTTCATTCATAATTTTGCGTTAATTTTTTGTCGGTAACTTAAAAAATGATTTAGAGAATCGCACTACTGAAGGTGTTTTTTAGATAGTAGTTCTCCTTAAGGTATTTTCTTGATAGAAGACCTCCTAAAGGTCTTCCTAGAAGTCATCCTAAAACTCTTCTAGGGATAGAAGATCTCTTTGAGGTCTTCTCTACATAAAATACAAACCAGAAGCAATGAGACTTTCTAAAAGGCTGCTAATATTCCCTCTCTCCACATCTTCCAATATTATTTAGAACGCAAAATAAGATGCTGTGAGTCATCGACTCCAACTCCTCCTACGCATTTCCAAACATTTCAATTTAACTCCCACCCTAAATTCAAAATCTTGTGGGCAGATTTCAAATTGAAACGCAATTTGCGAAAAGGTAAAAAATCCACCCCTTGGTGGAATTAAGAGCTTATGCATAAAATGCGTATTAAAGAAGATGCGTAGCTTAATTTTGAAAATGGAATGAAATAATCTACTCGAAGATATCCCTCCAGAGATCCTGTTTTCAAAAAAATTATAAATTATTAAACTAATTCATAAATCATGGTCACGGTGTCTAATCGATGACAGATGGAAAACAGAGCAAGACCTAGAAATAACACGCGCCATATTCCCGATTTTTTTCCATTTTTGTTTTATTGTCCAGCAGCCTATTAATGCTGTATGTTGTTGTTGTTGCTGCTGTTGTTTGAATTCAATCATTCATTTACATCCATCCAGCCACATCACCCCGTAAACATCCTTTGATATTTGCTTTCATCCATCACAACCCCCCCTAAGGAGAATTCTTCTGAAAGGGTCTTAGCAACGCCAAACGGCTGCAAATACATCACGACAAACAATATCCTGTGGACAAAACAAAACCCAACACCAGGTGGTTGGCGAGTAAAACTCACAAGAGCAAAACAATAACCATTACTACCCGCTAGTAAATGGAAACCTAATCACAATGCTCTGTGTCCTGCTGTCTGATAAGGATGTGTGGCACAATGTTCGATTTCATCACAAAAGAAACAACAGCAGCCACAGCCACCAAAAAGGAGGCAGGACACACAAAACAGAATAGAATTAAACAAACTGTCTGAAAAATGATGGTGGTGGTGCTGTTACGCACCGTAACAATGGAACTGTAGTCTCCCCTTTTTTCGGTGTCGGTGTAAGGATAATGCGTTGCTATGTGTCTATGTCTGTGTGAGCGTTTGGGTTCTTTCTCTTTTTTTCGATATTGTGCGTGTTTTGGACAATTTCATGTTACATTTTCAAGGGTAACGAGCAGCGTCAGACATTCAGCCAGCCAGTCTGTCAGGCAATCAACCAGCCAAATGTGGCTGTAGGCTGTAGTAACAACCAGACATAGCCGAAATTTTTATATTCATTTTCATGTCCTTGCACACGTACACAAATTTTCACGTTTCGTTCAAGCTTATGGCCACCAACTACCATTGCTGTGGCAATAGCAACAACAGCAACTACCAGGGTCATATGGAAAAAATATTGTCAAGGACTTGGAAAAAAGGTAATCAACCCCTAAATAATGGTTAGTGTTGTTGTTGTTCTCATCGTTTCATAATCATTATTCGTTCTATGTGTCTCAGCACGATTTTATTAACGTGTCCTTGTGATACTATTAACCAAAGAGTGTGAGAGGGAAAAGAGAGGGAGAGTATACAATGATTGATAGGAAAGGGGTTTTAACGACGACGACAACAACGATCCCCCATTGCCGTTAGTGCGAGGGTTTTTGTTTCCACCCTAATATTGGATATTGTTAAAGTTCATTAGTCCTTCTTACTGATGGTGACGCCGGCAGCAGGGAAAAAAGCTTTTGGCATTAAGGGATATTTTCCCCCAGTTATAAGTAAAAGGGAATAGGTAGGTAGGTCTGTATATCAGTTATCATGGCGGATCTTGTTTTTCATTTGGTTTTGTAAAGTTTTGTTGGGAAGGGGAATTGGTTTTTGTAGGAGGAGTATGAGGAGTAGGAGTAGAATAAGGAGGGTGAGATATTGAATGGAATTAGGGGTGGTTTTTGTGTTCGTTTTGAAAGTTTGAAAAAGGAAATGTTCAAAAGGGAATACCAACCAAACTTTGAGTATGATATTGTACAGAATATCACAAAAAGAAAGAAAATAAAGGAATCGAAGTGGTATGTATGTATGTATGTATGCACATATATGTGACCAGTAATCAGTAAGCATGAAAGCCATGAATTATACAATTTCAATTAGGATTTTAATAGTTTCAAATATAAAATATCCAAAAATAACAAAAATTGTTTCAGATATGTTTTATTTAAAATACTTTTTTTTTCGGGGTAGACCACGTACCTAACCTCAATGTGGCAAACAAAACTCTAAACATAGATTTTTCCAACGAAATATGAGTGGCTCGTGGAAACATAAAATTGAATCATAAAACCGTAGACCAAGGTTTGTGGTTTTCTTCTCTTAAATTTTGAAGATTAAAACATTCAGGAAAATAATTTCTAGAGGATTATGTATTTAAGCTTTTCGGAATACACAAAAATCTGACAAATGTAAAAAGCAATCTTAAACATCTGTCAAAAACACCTAAAACTGTTAAAGATATTATTTGAAAAATCGAAGAAGTTCCGGTGCAGTCCCCCAGGGTTTTTGCCTCACCTTCGTAAAAAAAGCTGTAATTTTGCAATGAAGTATCTCAGGGGAAAACCATCTGCTAGCGAACAAATGTTTTACTGATCATATTCTAAACATTTCTAACAGAAATGTCAGAGCTCTTTTCAGATAGATTCAAATTTATTAGCTGACGGTCAGACTTGTAAAGTAATGATCCAAATAAAAGCCTTAAGAAAGTACACAACAGAAACCAAATTCAACATGACATTCTTCCAGTGTGTTTTAAATCTCCGACCGATCCACGTAACGCGAGTATCGCTTTAAACCCATTTAATTTAATTTAACGAGTAAAAATTGATAATGGCACGGAAACTGTTCGTAGCTTAAAGATTTTCTAATTTTATATCTTCAGCCTTTCGGTAAAGACGGTATATACACCTTGATACGACCAAAAATGTGTCTCATCGAAATAGTGGTTTTAGACCCCAACTATGTTTGGACAACTTGGAGTTGATTTTGCCATGTCCGTCCGCCTGTCTGTCTGGTGCGTACGATAAATCTCGAACGGATAAACCAATTCGTTCCAAAATTTTTCATCCGTAATATTCTGTCCAATCTTAGTTTAAGCTCGAAAATGGGTCGATATGGGTCCGCCCTTTCTGGTACCTCCCCCACAAAACTTTCCAAATGTTTCTGTAATATAGTGTGAACGATAACTCTCAAAGGGAGCAAACGATTTATTCAAAACTTTGCACATAGTATTATTTCTTTCGGATATAGATCGGGTTCAAATATAGACTATACGGTCCACTCCTTCGGGTACATCCCACACAAAATTCGCCAAAAGTAAAGTTTAAGAGCTCCTCTCGAATCGCTTTGAACATTTTTTTCAGCACTTTGTTTTTCCGGCCCTCTGTACCACGGTACACTTTGTTTCGGGCAAGTCCATTCTTCTTGAGATAATGGCCTAAAAGCTCCGTGAAACCCTGATGACAGGGAATTTCTGATTGGTCCAAACTTTGCTCATGGTATTATTTCATCTAGTAATCAGGTTGGAATATGGGGTATATCGGTCCTGTCCTTTGGCGAGATGTCTTTCCAAAGGTTTTCTATTAAAAAGAGGCTTTCTAAATGTCTCTATGGAGTGGTGACCTTCAAAAGTTCTTCTATGGAGAGAGGACTTTCTAAAGGTTTTCATTAAAGGAAATGCTTCCTAAGGGAGAGAAGTCTTTCTAAAGGACTTCTATGGAGAGAATATCTTCCAAAAGTCTGCTATGAAAAGAAGACTTTCTTAAGGTTTTCTTTGGAACGAGGTTTTTATAAAGATCTTTACTGAAGAGAAGACCTTCTAAAGACCTCCATTAAGGGTCTTCTATGGGGAAAAGTATTTCTAAATTCCATTTCCATTGATGAGAAGACCTTCTAAAGGTCTCCATTAAAGAGACGGATGACCTTCTAATGTCCTGCTTTAAAGAGAAGACTTCCTAAAGGCCTTCTATGGCGAGAAGTCTTTCTGAAGATATTCTATGAAAAAGAGGCTTTCTAAATGTCTCTATGGAGTGCTGACCTTCAAAAGTTCTTCTATGGAGAGAGGACTTTCTAAAGGTTTCTATTGAAGGAAAGGATTCCTAAAGGTCTTCCATGGAGAGAAGTCTTTCTAAAGGACTTCTATGGAGAGAAGATCCACCAAACGTATCCTATGAAAAGAAGACTTTCTTAATGTTTTATTTGGAAAGAGGTTTTTATAAAGACCTTTACTGAAGAGAAGGCCTTCTAAAAACCTCCTTTGAGGGTCTTCTATGGAGAGGAGTCTCTCTAAAGGTCTCATGCCTCCATTGATGAGAAGACCTTCTAAAGTTCTCCATTATAGAAAGAGATCTTCTAAAGATTTTCTAAACAGAAAGGACCGGCTAAAGGTCTCCTATAAAGATAAGTCTTTCTAAAGGTTTTCTATGGGGAGAAGAACTTTTTAAAGTCTTCTATGGAAAAAAGATTTTCTAATAGTCTCTTATGAAAAAAAGGCTTTCTAAATGTCTCTATATAGAGAGAGGACCTTCTACAAAACTTTTATGAAGAAAAGTCTTTCTAAAGGTCTTCTAAGGTGGAAAAACTTCTTAGGGATCTTCATTGAAGAGAATACCATTTAAAGGTGTTGTATGAAGAGAGGACCTTCTAAAGTAATACATTGCAGAGAAAGTTTCTTAAAGGTTTTCTCTGGAGAGAAGGTCTTCTAAAAGACTCCATTGAAAGAAGACTTCCTAAAGGTTTTCTATGGAGGGAAGTCTTGCAAAAGGTCTTCTAAGAAGAGAATCTCTTCTAAGAGTCCTGTATGGAGAAAATGCCTTCTAAAGGTCTCCTTTGAAGAGAAGTCTTCCTAGAGATCTTCTGTGGAGAGAAGACCTTCTAAAGTTCTTCTATGGAGAGAGGACTGTCTAAAGGTATTCTATGGAGAGAAAATATTCTATGAAGGTCATCTATGGGCAGAATACATCCATCCAAAAGTCATCTGTGGAGAAAAGGCCTCGTAAAGGTCTAAATTGAAGAGAAGACCTTCAAAGAGCTTTCTAGTATCTCCTAAAGACTGCAAAACTCCTAAACGTTTCCTATGTATAAAAGATATCCATCCTATGGACAGCAGGCCTATCAAAGACAGAAGAACCCCCGAGGTGTTCCATAGATAGAAGAACTTTTAAAGGTCTTATGTAAAGAGAATATATTATGTTGAAAGAAGACCTAGTCCATACTTCCCGAGAAATGGGTCTTCACATTTTATAATTCTAACGTGCACGCAGAAAAATAACAAACCACAAATAAATAAATAAATAAATAAATAAATAAAAAAATACATAAATAAATAAATAAATAAATAAAAAAAAATACATAAATAAATAAATAAAAAAAAATACATAAATAAATAAAAAAATACATAAATAAATAAATATATAAATAAATAAAAAATACATAAATAAATAAATAAATAAATAAATAAATAAATAAAAATAAATAAATAATATAAAGAGAATACTTTCTATGGAAGGTTGTCTCCATGGAAAACTTTTTCTCCATTGAAACTATTAAGTAAGAAGGTCTTTTATGGAGAGAGGACCGTCTAAAGGTCTCCTATAACACTTCTAAAGACAGAAAACGTCTTCATTGAAGAAAATACCTTCTAATGGTCTTCTATAAAGAGAAGACCTTATCTCTATGTGGAGAAGTCCATCTAAAGTTCTTGTATGGAGAGATGATCTTCTAAAGGTCTTGTATGGAAAAATACGTTCTTAAGGTCTCAATTGAGGATAAGACCTTCTAAAGATCTTCTATGGAGAGGAGTCTTCCTAAAGGTCATCTATGGAGAGAAGTCTTTCTACAGGTCTTCTATTTAAATAAGTCTTTCTTAAGGTCTTCTACAAAAAAGGACCGTTTAAAGGTCTTTATTGAAAAAAGAGAAGTCTTATATGGAGGAAAGACCGTCTAAAAGTCTTCTATGAAGAAAATACTTTGTAAAGATTTTCTATGGAGAGAATACTTCCCAATGGTCTTCTTTGGAGAGAAGACATAGTAAAGATATTTTATGAAGAGAATACGTTCTAAAGGTTTTCTGTGGGAGAACATCTTCTATAGATCTCCCTCTATGGACAAAGAACTAATAATGGTCTCTAAAGTTTCTCTGTGGAGAGGCGATCTTCTAAAGATCTTTTATGGATGGAAGACTTTTTAAAAAATGTTAGAAAGAAGACTTTTTTCTATGTAGAAAGACCTCGAAAACATCCTGTATGGACAAAAGAGCTTCTAAAGGTCTTCTATGGAGAGAAGACCATGTAAGGACTATTTGAAGGTATCTTGTGGAGAAAAGACAACGTTAGGTAATCTATGAAGAAAATACCTTCTTAAGTTCCTCTATGTAGAAAAGGCCTTCTGGAAGTCTTCTATGGACAGAAGACCTTTTATGGAGAGAAGACCTTCTATGGAGAGAAGAACTCAAAAAGTTTGTTACTGTAGAGAAGACATTTAAAACGTCTTCTATAATGAGAAGATCTCTTAAAAGTTATCTATGAAGAGAAGATCTCCTTGGAGAGAGGCCTTTTATGGACAAATACCTTATCTATTCCCTGGGATAGAAGATCTTCTAAATATCTTTTATGGACGAAAGAACTCTGAAGGTCTTCTATGGACAGAAGACCATTTTAAGGTAATCTTTTAAGCAAATACCTTCTAAACGTCCTCTATGGAGGGAGAACCTTCTGAAAGCCTTCTAAGGAGAGAAATCTTTTTAAAGGTCTTCTGTTGTCTACAGAAAACATCAGAGTTCTTTCCTTGTCCATAGAAGATCATGAGAGACCTTCTGTTTTCTATAGAGGACCTCAAGAAGAGTATCTTCTGTCTACAGAAGAGGTCAATAGGTGTTCTGTTCCCTATAGAAAACTTCAAGAGGTCTTTTGTTATTTACAGATTAAATCAATAGGTGTTATTTTGTCTATGAAAGACCCTAAGGGGTCTTCTGTCGGTAAAAGGTCTTCTGTTGTCTATAGAAGTCCTCAACAAGTCTCTTTTGTCCTCAGAAGAGGTCCAACGACCTTCTACATTGTCTACAGAAGAGATCAGAGGTTTCTGTTGTCTACAGGAGACTTCAAGAGATATGCTACAGTTTAAAGAAGTCATCAGGATGGCCTTGGTTGTCTACACAAGTCCTCAAGACATCAAGAGGTTCTCTGTTTTCTAAAGAAGTCAAAAGATAATATATTGTCCACAGAAGAAATTAAGAGGTCTTCTGTTGTTTACAGAAGAGATCGAGAGCTCTTCCGTTGTCCACAGAGAGTTCCAGAGGTCTTCAGTTGTCCATTTAAGACCTCAAGAGGTCTTATGTTGTTTGCAGAAAATGTCAAGAAATCTTCTGTTGTTTTTGAAGAAGAAGAAGACTTATTCCGGGTCCACACTAGAGTGGTTTCAATGAAATAAATTCATGAAATTAGGCCTTCTTAGATCGAGTTCCCCACAACAGTTATTTCATGATATTAGACTACCATGGAACTCGATCTAGGGGCACATAATTTCATGATATTTTTTCAATAAAATCGCTCTAGTGTGGACCGGGACTTAGGAGGTCTTTCTACAGTTTCTATGTATAGAAGACTATTTAAAGGCCTTCTTTTCTGGTGATAGAAGAAAGTTTTTTTTTCGGGGTATAAGAGTTTCGAAAGATATTTTAAACGAAAAAGATCCTCCATCTTACGGAAGATGGAGCTATATGGTCGGTGGTAAGACCCAAAAGACATTCGACGTTCAATGACATTCGACATTCAAAGCCTACATAGCTCCATATTTTAGCTACATATTTTATGTTAACTGATACGCGTTCCACACTTAAAACAGGGTAAGATCTCTCTGAACCGCACTGAACGAGACTATCGTGTGATATTTTCAAAAGATTTTTCGAAAATGTTCGAAAAGGCCGTCCGGCTAACTAAAGCTGAAAACACATCCAACGTTTGGGTAAAGTTTTGTGTCGTTTTGGCAGTTTTTACACTGTTGGGCATGATGCCAAAAAATTCAAATTCATTTGAAATATATGCCGCAAACAGATCAACGCTGGACTTTGGTGTCGACGTCGCCCTGTTGTTGTTGTTTTTTTCTCAACGACCAGCTTAAATGTTTTTCTACCCTCAGCATTTATGCTATCGAGGGTATATAGGCTTTCATACGGGCAAAATTTGCCTCATCGAAATAATGGTTTTAGACCCCAAGTATGTTTGGAAGAAATTAGTTTCAGACAATTTGGAGTCGATTGAGCAATGTCCGTCCGTCTGTCTGTCTGGCTGGAGCGCACGATAACTCTGGAACGGATGAACCGATTTGGTCCAAAATTTGGCTTTCGTAATATTTTGCCCAAACTTAGTTTAAGTTCGAAGATGGGGTATATCCGTCCACTCCTTCCGGTACCTCCTCCACAAAAGCTCGAAAATGTTCGGAAAATTTGTGCGCACGATAACTCATGAAGGAAGTTACCGATGTGGTCCATAATTTGCAATTCGTGAAGTGTCTACCAGACTTAGATGAGGTTCCAATATGGAGTCTATCGGTCCACTACTTCGGGTACCTCCCACACAAAATTTCGTATAAGTTCAGTTTAGGAGATGTTCTTGAGTAGCTTTGATTTTAGTTGTAGCAACTTGAATTCACTGCCCCCATATGACGATACAGGTTTCATCAGGGGCAAGTCCATGCTTCCTGAGAAGATGGCCTGAAATGTGCAAAAAATCTCTATGACACCGTGAGTAGTGGTTGGAGCGCAAGATAACTCTCGAAGGGATTTGCCGATTCGGTTCAAAATTTGGCCTTCGTAATATTTTGTTCAAACTTAGTTTCATTTCACAGGTAAGCCCTATCTGCCTACTCCTTCAGGTACCTCTCCCACAAAAGTTCAAAAATGTTCGGAAAAATTGTGCGCACAATAACTCTTGAAGGGAGTGACCGATTTGGTCCATACATTACACATCCGAATATATCTACCAGTTAGGTATCGATCAGGTTCGAATATGGGCTATGTTTGTCCACTCCTTCGGGTACCTATCACAAAAAATTACGGATAAGTTCACTTTAAGAGCTGCTCTCGAATCACTTTGATTTTTTTAAGCAACTTGCATTCGTTGCCCCAATTACGAGGGAAAAAGTTTTTTTCAGGGGCAAGTCCATACTTCTTGAGAAAACAGCCCGAAAGGTGTAAAAACCCTATGGCACAACAGGTAGTGACTGGAGAGCACGATAACTACCGAACTAACCGATTTGGTCTAAAATTTGGCCTGCCTCATATTTTGTCATATTTTCAGTTCGAAGATAGGCAAAACCGGTCCACAACTTCCGATACTTCCACCGAATATTTAAAAAATGTCACTTAAATTGTATGCACGATATCTCTTGAACAAATTTGGTCCAAACTTTGGATCTCCTAATATTTTGTTCAAATTTAGTTTAGCTTCCACAAAAGTCTAATTGCAGTTTAAGGTCTGTTCGAAAATCCTTTGGAAATGTATACCGATGCTGTAAGTTGTTGTCCTGCTTACAGCGGTATAGTGTTTTTCGTGGACAAGTCCATGCTTCCTGGCATACTGGTCCATATGTCATACGATGACCCACTGAAATGACTAGTGGGCGCGATATCTATCGAAAATATATGACTCCCAAAATAAGATCCACTTCCATAATGGACTATGTCAGTCCATTGGTTTAAGTACCTCCTCAGCAAGACTTTTTAACTTTAATCCTAATCCATATTTTCATCGGCAAGTTCAAATGTCCAAAAAAAGGCCACAAAATAATGAAAAGACCATAAATACATTCGATCTGACCGTATATGAAAGTTTCAATTCACATAGGCTGAGGGTATATCTCTGTCGGCAAAGCCGATTGATACTTTTTTACTTGTTTATAAATTATTTCATTCCGTTTTCTTTTATTAAAGTCTGTTATGCATTTCTTTGGTATTTTTATGTACCTATGTGTCTAATGTTGCTTTTGTGTTTGGTATTTCTATGCCTTTCAATAAACCACCACCATTTATAAATGTGTGTATATGCTAGAGATAGACAGTGAGCCATATGTAGTACTACTGGCGCATGTGTTTGTTTTTCGTGGCTTTTGGGTTTGTATTTTATTTGCACCCAAAAAAATATTTTTTTTGCACCCAAACATATATTTGTTTGCAGGACCCAAACATACGTTATGTTTGGGACTGATTGCAAACAAAAACATTTTTGCTGCAATATATGTTTGGGACATATGTTAGAGAGGCTTTTTTTCCTCCGAGCGGCCATTTGACACAAAACCAAATATTAGTTTTCAACAAAAAATTCAGACACTAGATTAAAATGTGCTCTTTCAGATGAAAAAAAAAACTACTAAAAAAGTTTGGTAGTTGTCTTGAAAAAAAAAAATCATGAAAATTGCTATTTTTGGGGTTTAACAAGTGGGGGTCACGCCTTAATGTAAGCAAAGGAGTTGGTTTGGCTCAATAAATAAATATGCATTTTTGAGAAAAGTGTCCAAAAATTTTCGAAAATAAATTTTCAGCTTATTTGTTTTATGGTAATGCTTACTAAATCTTTTTCTGTTCAGTTCTCATTAGAAATTGTCCTCAGCTGAAACCATAATAAATTGGGGTTTTTAAATGAACAACCGTTTCTTATATTTTTCAAAATACTGGATCTTTATTACCAAAATAATGTAATTTGTTTAAAATTCTACTTCGTTTTTTAAACCCCAAAAGAAGTAAAAAGGGAGAGAGAGGGCGAGGGGAGCTATAGAAAAAGAACAACCACAATTAATTCACACACAAAACAAAATTAGAATACATTTAAACTAGTTTTGTGCCAAAAAAAAAATCAAATCAAATAAAACAACAATTGTGAAGAAAAAAATATCCATTTGTCTAAAGTGTGACAAGGCACACACAAGTGCTCCCTCTAATGGAGCAGAGGGGTAGAAGAAATGTTCCTCCATCTCTCCATCCCAAAATAAAACAAAAAAAACCTAAGAAAATAACCAAATAAACACAACTGAATTTTAATGTCAGCTCAGCTCTTCTCGAGTCGAACAACATGTTTTGTGTTTTTTTAATGGGCAACAGCAGCAGCAGCAACGACAACAACATCAATGAGAACAACAAATAATTCCATAAAATAGCAACAAATAAGAAATGGGATTTTTCAGCAAAAAATTAAAAAACCAAAAATAAAAATTCTAACTCAAAACAAGTTTTGATATTTTCTTTTCTTATTTGTTTGACTGCTTCTTTGTTTTTCAAAGTGTCCAGAATTTTAGACAAAATTTCACAAAAAAAAACAGCAGCAAAGCAAACCTAATCAAAAAAGCTGCGCAGTTACAGTCACCACAATTCTTTATTTTGAACAAAAAACGATATGAATAAAATTGTTTCGAATATGGCCACCACCATCAACAACATCAACCAACAGTTGCCAACAACAACAAAAACATAACACAACTTTGAAAAAAAACTTGCTCCCCCTCAAAGATCTTCGCATGAAAAGTTTTTATTTTCTTATTGTGGTGGGGCTTTTTTCGTGGCGGCCATGAAGAGTTTCTCAGAGATATTTTATGGACCAATATTTGCATATGATTTACAGCGATGATCCTCAGCCAACACGAAAGGGCAGAAGAAGCATGTGTGTGCGTGGTGGTGGATGGCACCAACTTCTCACGTTCACCCCACAACTCTTTTCCCCCATCACCCCGTCCCACTGATCCAAACTCGTCAACAACACCTTTCAATACATTTCAGCAGTGTGATCTTTGTATGGATGGATGTTGTGAAGAAACGATGTTATATAAACCTATTTCCGCGGGGGGAAAATTTTGCCAGCAACAACAGCCCAACAACACAAATAGCAGCACAAACAAACCAAACAAACCAGTCTCTGTTTCTGTTGTTGGTCGTTTGGTTGGCGTCAAACATTCCATCATTCCCCATACCCAGCAGCAGCACAACACAGCTATGGACGACGAGATGACCGACCCGACGACCATTATTCCAAAGCCAATGAAAAACAAAGACAAAGTTTCACAGCTAAACACAGCCAAACTGGCAGCCACCAATTCATGTTTCCATCATCGGCCCATAGAATAGCCCAGAAACAAAACTCTTCTGTCTGTTTTCCCCCCATTCGGCTCGGATCGGTTTGTTCAATTTGTCGTTTTTTTGTTCTTTCTGATTAATTTTCATATCTCCATATCGCTGACGATCAGTCAGTCAATCGATCGATCGAAAGCTGCGACACTTTTGTAATTCTGCAAGCAGCAACGTTTTGTAACAGCTGTAAGTGAAACTTTTGACTTGTAACTGGTCGGAAGAGAGATAAAAAAATGGAAATGGAATCAAGTTCAACTTATGGAGGAACTATTAATTCAATATTGTATTCAATTTAAATGGAGTATTTTGTTGGTGTTGTTTGTTGGTGTTTGAGCGTAACATGTGGTGTTCTGTTGCCATGAACTTTTAATGTAAATTGGCCCACAAGGTAACTCAGGGGATATTGAATAACTTGTGGCTCTGGCTAATCAGATTCTATGTTACAAAACGTGCCATTTATTGTTTTAATAGCTAACAATGGATTAGACGAAGTTCAATAGAATGAGATTAATAATTGTAGCTTGAGAAGATCTTTGGAAGGAAAACTTTCGTAGGTCTTCTAGCTACAGAAGACCTTTTGGAAGTCTTTTATCTATGGAAAAGATTTAGGAGGTATTCAATTTATATAACACTTTTAGTAGGTCTTCTATCCATAGAAACAGGTCTTCTAAAGGTTCTATGGATGGAACACCTCATAAAGACATATCTTTGAGAGTTTTTTTTTTAAAGAAAGAAGACCATTGAAAGGGTTTCTAGGGAAAGAAGACCTCAGAAAGGTCTGGAATAAAGACTTCAAAAGGTAGTTTTTAGAAAGAACACTTCTGAATGATTTTATGTGGAAAAAAGACATATGAAAAGTCTTCCTTAGAATGAAGGTCTTTCTTGAAAAGACAGCCTCTCACACGGAAAGAAAACCTTTGGAAGGTCTTCTAGGCAAACAAGATCTCTATAAGTTCTTATAGAGATAGATGACCTCTAAAAGGTCTTCTGGGGTCGGTCCTCTGTGAAAAGAAGACTTGTCAAAAGTCCTCCTTGGAAATAATACTTCAGGACCAATATTCTGTAACTTTTTAACAACATCACACATTGTTTATTTTACAACAAGTTCATTTGTTTGTTTTGCAGTTGTTACAAAAACAAAAGAAATGTTAACAACTTTTCAATCGATAAAAGTTACAGAGTAGGCCTACAGAAAGGTCTGCTATGGAAAAAATACTTCGGAAAGGTCTTTCTTAAAAGAATACTTCTGAACAGTTTTCTAGCGAAGGAAGACCTCTGAAGAGTTTTCTGTGGAAAAAGACCACTGAAAGGTCTTATGTGACAAGAAGACCTCTGAAATGTCTTCAGGGGAAAAAGACCCATGAAAGGTGGTCATAACGACCTCTAAAAAAATCTTCAGTGAAAAGAAGACTTCCGAAAGATCTTCCATAGAAAGAAGACCTCTGAAAAGTCATCTAGGGTAGGAAGATCTCTTAAAGGTCTTCAATAAAACTTTTCAAAGAAGGAAATATATTCTTTGAAAAGTCTACCAGGGAAAGAAGTCCTTTGAAAGGCCTTCTAAGAAAGGAAGATGTCTGAAAGGTCTTCTATGGCATGGATACCTCTGTAAGGTCTTCTAGAAAAAGAAGACCTCTGAAATGTATTCTTGGGAAAGAAGACCCCTGAAAGGTCTTTTAGGAAAGGAAGACGCCTGAAAAGTCTTCTAGATAAAGAAGACTTCTGAAAGGCCTTCTTGGGAAGGAAGACCTCTGAAAGGTTTTCTAAGAAAGGTCTGAAAGGTCTTCTAGAGAAAGAAGACCTCTGAAAGGGAAAGAAGACCTATGAAAGGTCTTCTAGGGAAAGAAGTCCTATGAAATGTCTTCTAGGGACAGACGACCTCTTCTAAGGCAAGAAACCTCTAAAAAACCCTGAAAGGTCTTCTCAAAAAGGAAGACCTCTGAAAGGTCTTCTAGGAAAGGAAGACCCCTGAAAGGTCTACCAGGAAAGAAGACCTCCGAAAGGTCCTCTTGGGAAAGAAGACCCCTGAAAGGTCTTCTAGGAAAGGAAGAGGCCTGAAAGGTCTATAAGAGGAAGAAGACCTCTGAAAGGTCTTCTGAGAAAAAATACCTATGAAAGGTCTTGTAGATAAAGAAGACCTCTGAAAGGTAATCTAAGGAAAGAAGACCCCTGAAAAGTCTTCAAGGAAAGGAAGACGTCTAAAAGGTCTTCTAGGGAAAGAAGGCCTCTGAAAGATCTTCTGGGGAAAGAAGACCTATGAGAGGTCTTCTGGAGGCAGAAGACCTCTGAAAGGGACAGAAGACCTCTGTCTCTGAAAGGTCTTCTAGGCAAAGAAGACCTCTGAAAGGTCATCTAAGGAAAGAAGACCCATGAAAAGCCTTCAAGGAAAGGAAGACGTCTGAAAGGTCTTCTAGGGAAAGAAGGCCTCTGAAAGGTCATCTAAACAAGCAGAGCCTTTGAAAGCTCTTCTAGGGAAAGGAGACCTCTGAAAGGTCGTCTAGGGATAGAAGACCTATGAAAGGTCTTCTAGGGAATGAAGACCTATAAAAGGTCTTCTAGGCGCAGAAGACCTCTGAAAGGTCATCTAGGGAAAGGAAGATGTCTGAAAGGTCTTCTGGGGAAAGAAGACCTCTGAAATGGTTTTCAAGGGAAAGAAGATCTATGAAAGGTCTTCTAGAGAAAAAATACTTCTGAAAGGTCTTCTTGGGAATGAAGACCCCTTAAAGATCTTTAAGGGGAAGTGGACCTCTGAAAGGTCTTATAGAGAAGGAAGACCTCTGAAAGGTCTTATAGAGAAGGAAGACCTCTGAAAGAACGTCTAGGGAAGGAAGAAGTATGAAAGGTCTTCTAGGGAAAAAAGACCTCTGAAAGGTCATCTAGAGACAAAAGTCCTCTGAAAGGTCTTCTAGGGAAAGAAGGCCTCTGAAAGGTCATCTAGGGAAGAAGACCTATGAAAGGTCTTCTAGAGAAAAAAGACCTCTGAAAGATCGTCTAGGGAAGGAAGACGCCTGAAAGGTCTTAAAGGGAAAGAAGACCTCTGAAAGGTCATCTGTCTCTAGATGACCTCTGAAAGTTCTTCAAGGAAAGGAAGAAGTCTGAAAGGTCTTCTAGGGAAAGAAGACCTATGAAAGGTCTTCTAGAAAAAAAATACCTCTGAAAGGTCTTCTAGGGAAGGAAAACTTCTGAAAGATCTTCCAGGGAAAGAAGACCTCTGAAAGGTCTTCTAGGAAAGGAAAACGTCCGAAAGCTCTTCTAGGGAAAGAAGAGCTCTAAAAGGTCTTCTAGGGAAAGAAGACCCCTGAAAGGTCTTCTAGACAAAAAAAAAGACTTCTGAAAGGTCTTCTAGGAAAGGAAGACGCCTAAAAGGTCTTTTAGGAAAGGAAAACCTTTGAAAGGTCTTCTAGGGAGAGAAGACCTCTGAAAGGTCCTCTTGGGAAAGAAGACCCCTGAAATGTCTTATAGGGAAAGAAGACCTCTGAAAGGTCTTCTAGGGAAAGAAGACCTATGAAAGGTTTTCTAGAGACAGAAGACCTCTGAAAGGTCTTTTAGGGAAGGAAGATCTTTGAAAGGTCTTCTAGGAAAGGAAGACTTATGAAAGGTCTTCTAGGGACAGAAGACCCCTGAAAGGTCTTCTAGGAAAGGAAGACGTCTAAAAGGTGTTCTGGGAAAGGAAGACCTCTGAAATGTCTTCTAGGGAAAGAAGACCTCTGAAAGGTCATCTAGGGAAAGAAGACCCCTCAAAGGTCTTCTAGGAAAGGAAGGCCTCTGAAAAGTCTTCTAGGGAAAGAAGGCCTCTCAAAGGTGATATATGGAAAGGAAGACGTCGTTCTAGGGAAAGAAGACCTCTGAGAGGTCTTCTAGGGAAATAAGATCTATGAAAGGTTTTCTAGGGAAAGAAGACCTCTGAAAGGTCTTCTAGGAAAGGAAAATCTCTGAAAGGTCTTCCAGGAAAAAAGACGTTTGAAAGGCCCTATTGGGAAAGATGACCCCTGCAAGGTCTTCTAGGAAAGGAAGACGCCTAATAGGTCTTTTAGGAAAGGAAAAAATTTGAAAGGCCTTCTAGGGAGGGTAGACCTCTGAAAGGTCTGTTAGGGACTACACAAAGAAAACCTCTGAAAGGTCTTCTAGGAAAGGAAGACGTCCGAAAGCTCTTCTAGGGAAAGAAGAGCTCTAAAAGGTAATCTAGGGAAAGAAGACACATGAAGGGTCTTCTAGAGAAAAAAAGACCTCTGAAAGGTCTTCTAGGAAAGGAAAATCTCTGAAAGGTCTTCCAGGAAAAAAGACCTCTGAAAGGTCCTATTGGGAAAGATTACCCCTGAATGGTCTTTTAGGAAAGGAAGACGCATTAAAGGTCTTTTAGGGAAGGAAGACCCCTGAAAGGTCTTCTAGAGAAAAAAGACCTCTGAAAGGTCTTCTAGGAAAGGAAAACCTCTGAAAAGTCTTCCAGGAAAAAGACGTTTGAAAGGCCCCATTGGGAAAGAAGACCTCTGAAAGGTCTTCTAGGAAAGGAAAACGTCCGAAAGCTCTTCTAGGGAAAGAAGAGCTCTAAAAGGTCTTCTAGGGAAAGAAGACCCCTGAAAGGTCTTCTAGACAAAAAAAAGACTTCTGAAAGGTCTTCTAGGAAAGGAAGACGCCTAAAAGGTCTTTTAGGAAAGGAAAACATTTGAAAGGTCTTCTAGGGAGAGTAGACCTCTGAAAGGTCTGTTAGGAACAGACGACCTCTGAAAGGTCATCTACACAAAGAAAACATCTGAAAGGTCTTCTAGGAAAGGAAGAAGTCTGAAATGTCTTCTAGGGAAAGATGACTTTTGAAAGGTCTTCTAGGGACAGAAGACCTATGAAAGGTCTTTTAGGGAAGGAAGATCATTGAAAGGTTTTCTAGGAAAGGAAGACTTATGAAAGGTCTTCTAGGACCAGAAGACCCCTGAAAGATCTTCGTAGAAAGGAAGACGTCTGAAAGGTCTTCTAAAGGAAAGAACACCTCTAGGAAGATCTTCTAGGCCAAGAAAATCTCTTGAAGGTCTTCTAGGGAAAGGAGACCTCTGAGAGGTCTTCTATAGAAAAAAGACCTTTGAAAAGTCTTCCAGGGAAATAAGTGTTTTGAAACATCTTCTGTAGAAAGCAAACCTCTAAAGGGTCTTCTGTAGAAAGAAGAAGAGAAGATTTCTGAAAGGTCTTCTATGGCAAGAAGATTGTGAAAGGACTTCTTTGATAAGAATACCTCTAAAAGGACTTCTTTGACAAGAAGATCTCTGAAAGGTTTTCTTGGGCAAGAAGATTTCTGAAAGGACTTCTTTCACAAGAACAAAAGGACTTCTTTCACAAGAAGGCTTCTGAAAAGTCTTCTAGGGAAAGAAGAAATCTGAAAGATTTTCTTGGGCAAGATGATCTCTGAAAGGTCTTCTAGGGACAGAGGACCTCTTCAATGGCAAGAACCCTCTTAAAGTTCTTCTACGGAAAGAAGGCCTCTGAAAGGTCTTCTAACGATAAAAGACCTCTAACGGTCTTCTATGACAAGAATACCTCTTAAAGGTCTTCTAGGGAAAAAATACCTCTGAAAGGTCTTTTATAGCAAGAAGACCTCTGTTTTCTTGTAGAAAGACGAAGGAAAGGAGACTTAAGAAAGGTCTACTATTACAAGAAGACCTCTGAAAGGTACTCTATGACAAGAAGACCCCCTAAAAGTCTTTTAGGGAGGGAAGACCTCTGAAACATTTTCTAGGGAAGGAATACCTCTGAAAAGTCTTCTATGGAGAGAAGAACTCCGAAAGTCTTCTATGAAAAGAAGATCTTTGAAAGTCTTCTGTTGAAAGAAGGCCTCTGAAAACTCTCTTATGGACGGAAAGCCTCTGAAATGTCTTCGTTGGAAAGAAGACTTTGGAAAGATCTTCTATGGAAAAAAGACCTCTTAATGATCTTCTGTGGAAAGAAATATTTGAAAGGTCTACTATGTTAAAAATACCTTGGAAAGGTCTCCTATAACAAGAAGAGGTCCAGAACGTATTCAGACTTTTGAAATGTCTGCAAGGGAAAGAAGGCCTATGAAAGGTTTTCTATGAAAGGAAGATCTTGAGAGACTCCCATGGAAAAAAGATCTCTGAAAGGTTTTCTATGGCACGAAGACCTCCGTGAGGTTTTCTCTAGAAAGAACCCTGTAAAGGTCTTCCTCGGAAAGAAGACTTCTGAAAGGTTTTCGTTGGAAAGAAGACCTTTGAAAACCTTTTGCGGTCAATGACAAGAAGACCTCTGAAAGCTTTTCTATGGCAAGAAGACCACTAAAGGGACTTTTGTGAAAAAAGATGACGTCTAAAGGGTCTTCTGTGACAAGAAGAACTCTAAGAGGTTTCTATTAAATAATTATCTCTAAAAGGTCTCATATGAAAAGTCAACATTTTATTTGCCTTGGAAAGAAGATTTCTTAAAAGTAGAAGGTAAAGGAAAGGAGTCCTCTAAAATGTCTTCTTGGAAAGAAGACTTCTGAAAGGTATTCTGTTGAAAGAAGAACTCAGAAATGTCTTCTATTAAAATAAGAACTCTCATAGGTTTTCTGCGGAGAGAAAAGTGAAAGTCTTATGTGGAAAGAAGATCTTTGAAACGTTTTCTGAGCAAAGAAATCATCTGAAAGGGTTTTTGTAGAAAGAAGACCTTTTAAAGGTCTTCTATGAAAAGGGATTTTTGAAAGGTTTTCTATGGAATGAAGAGATCTGAAAGTCTTCTGTGGAAATAAGAATACTGAAAAGTATTCTATGGAAAGAAGACCTCGGAATGGTCTTCTACGACAAGAAGACGTCTGAATGATCTTCTATAGAAGGAAGACACCCTAAAGGACTTCTGTGTGGGCAAGACTTTAGAAAGATCTTCTAGGGAAAGAAGACCTCTGAAGAATTGTCTATGGAAAACTGACCGCCGAGAGTTCTTCTATGGCAAGAAGAACGCTGAAAAAAAACTTCTGAGGAAATAAGGCCTCTAAAGGTCTTCTGTGGAAAGAAGGCCTGTGAAACGTCCTCTATGGAAAAAAGATATTCTATAGTACGAAGTCATTATAAAGGGTTTCCATGGAAAGAAGATCTTTTAAATATTTCTGTCTATTACTAGGGTTCTATCTAGGATGTGTTCTATTCATAGAAGAGCTTTAGGAGGTTTTCGCTCTATAGAAAGCCTTATAAGGGCTTATATCCACCGAAGATCTATAGAGGTCTTCTTTAATCTTAATGGGTTCTATCTGCACAATAACTTTAGATGCCTTCCGTGACTTCTCTGAGACCCATTTTTCCTTCCTATCAACGTGTAAATAACCTCTCGTTAGCCATTCAGCCATTCAGTTATGCCCACAAGTTGTCACGCCTCATACTTATTACAACCAATTATTTGTCTAAGCAAATTATTAAACATTGTTATCTGTTTGTTGGGCATATTTTCATTGTAGAGTAGGGCACACAAAACAGAAACAAAACTGAAATCCAAGTGGAAACATGGAGGAGAATACGTGAGATTCTTGGCTTTGTTTTATTAATAAATAATTTCCATTCAAAACTCGATTCATAAGTACGAGTATTAATATTATTAACTTAGATATGTAAATTTATTCAGCGTGTATGTATGTAGATGTTTAAATATCAATGACACTGCGCTACAATTAAATAGGTATGCATTAGAGGAATGGGGAACGAATAAATAAATGGGAGAAGAAACTTCAACATAATCTAAATCTAAATGTTGAAATCAAAATTTATAATCGATGCTAAAGGAAACATAAATCTATTTTTGATCGGCTAAATTTGTCCGAGAAGGAACGTAGAATTGTGTAGGGTAACAGGGCAAGATTTCGCCAATGGAGCAAGCGATTATTTTGCAAAACTTTAAATTCTTGTTGAACATAATTAATCGATTATTTATCGATGACAGTTTGAAAAATCACGAATATCAATAAGATAATCGCTTGTTGGTGTATGTGCTCCAGTGGCGAAGCTCCCCTTTCTACCCTACCCTCTTTTTTGTGTTCTCTCTTATAGTCAGAGCTCCGATTTACTAGCGAGTGAAAGGTTGGTGTGTGGAGGTAATTTGTTTTAGGTGCAATATTTTTGGTGGCTTTGGGGCAAGTTTTTTTTTTGAGAGTGGAATAAGTTTTTATTTGGCAGTAGGGAGGGGGCATGTTGCCCCCCTCAACTTGCTCAAATTCGAGAAGAGTTTCACCCGTGAGTGGAATTCGAGCGAGTATTCGGAGCTCTGCTTATAGTACGTTTATACAAAGGTTAATTATCATGATAATGAAATTCGATTTTTATTTTCACACATATGCATATGAAATAAAACGGAATTAAAGAGTGACAATAGCCACTTGCAGATACTTTTGTAAAATTCCTGATTATTATTAATAAATTTATCTAAATATCTGAGGTATGTCTACAAATGCCTTTGTGTATGCAACTCTATAACTTTTTTCTTTGTTTTTTAGTTTCAAAAATATTTTAATTAGATTAAGATTTTGAAACTTCATACATTCGAACCCCTCTTTCAATATTCCAACCTATACCTATACCTATTCAAATTGATAGGCAGTGTAACTCCAACTTGTTGTTATTGTTTGACTTAAAAGCCACTATGATTGTGTGTTTCTTCTAATATTGTTGTTGCTATTTTACATGTATTGTTGTTGTCGACTTTGGGTGTATGTGTGGCGGGGGAGGGGTGTAGTGTGGGGGGACACATCAACACTGTTGGGGGAAATGGGGAATTTTTGTGATTTTTTTTACAACTTCTCATAAAGTTTATGAAATTACGACGTAATTTCAATTTGTGTGTTTGTACGTGCACCACACCAACCAGCCAACCAATACATACTCACATTTAGGGATTTTATACTTATGTTTTGTATGTGAGTGTGTGTCTGTCTGTATGTTCCAATGTAAGATTTATAAAACAATTTCTGTTAACCAGAAAAATATGACCATTTATATAAGAAAAGCAACAACAACACAATTACTGAGATAATCAAACAAACAAAACAGCGACGAGCGTAAAAAAGTCAAACAAACAGACAGACAATTTTACAAGCAGTTTTATGTATGAAAGTATTTAACGCCTGCCGTCCGACACTTTTTCAAAAACTAAATACACTTGAAGAAATGTAGGTTTAGAAGAAAAGCTCTGAAAAGTCTTCTAGGGAAAGAAGGCCTCTGAAAGGTCTTCTATGCAAACAATACTTCAGAAAGGTCTCATATGGATAGAAGGCCTCCGAAGGGTCTTCTATGTAAAGAGGACCATTGCATTGTTTTCACTGAAAAGAACACATTTTTGAAAGGACTTTTCTGGCAAGGAGACTTTTAAAAGCTCTACTATGGCAACAAGTTCTCAGAGAGGGCTTCTGTGGGAAGAAAACCTCTGAACGGTCTTTTATGCCATTGAAACCTCAAAAAAGTCGTCTATTCAAGGAGACCTCGGAAAGGTCTTTTGTGACAACGAGATCTTGGAAAGGTATTTTATAGAATGATGACCTCTAAAAGGTCTTATGTGGGAAGAAAACCTTTGAAGGGTATTCTCTGGAAAGAAGACTTCTAAAAGGGGTTCTATGGACAGAAAACCTCATAATGGTGTTCTATGCAAAGAAGGCTTCAAAAAGGTCTTCTATGCAAAAAAACACCTCTAACATTTTTTCCGCGGCAAGAAGATCTGCGAAAGGGCTTCTATAGAAAGATGACCTCGTCCGAGTCAAGAAGACATCGGAAAGGTATTTTATGGCAAGAAGACATCAGAAAGGTTTTCCAGGCCAAGAGATTTCTGAAATGTATTCTACGGCAAGAAGACCTCTGAAAGGTTTTCTGTGGCAAAAGAAACCTCTAAAAAGTCTTCTTTGGCAAGAAGAACTCGCAAAGGTCTTCTAAGTAAAGAATACCTCTGAAGGTTAGTCTACGAAAAGAAGACCTGTAAAAGCTTTCTATAGAAAGAAGAACTCTTAGACGTCTTCTGTGAAAATAACGTCTTTTGTGGGAAGAAGAACTCTGAAAGGTCTTTTATAGCAAGGCGGCCTCTGAAAGATCTTCTCTGGCAAGAAAACCTCTGAAAGGTCTTCTGTGGCAAGAATACCTCTAAAAGGTCTTTTATAGCAAGAAGACCACTGAAAGGTCTTCTGTGACCAGGAGGCCTCTGAAACGTCTTCTGTGGCAAAAATACTTCTGGAAGGTCTTCTGTGGCAAGAAGACCTCTGAAAGGCCTTTTGTGGCAAGGATACCTCTGAAAGTTCGTCTGTGGCAAGAAGACCCCTGAAAGATCTTCTGTGGAAAGAAGACCTCTGAAAGGTCTTTTGTGGCAAGAAGACCTCTGAAAGGTCTTTTGTGGCAAGAATACCTCTAAAAGGTCTTCTATAGAAAGAAGAACTCTTAGACGTCTTCTGTGAAAAGAAGACCTCTGAAAGGCCTTCTGTAGCAAGAAGACCTCTGAAAAATCTTCTGTGGCAATAAGACCCGTGAAAGGTCTTCTGTGGCAAGAAAGGTCTTTTGTGGCAAGAAGACCTCCGAAAGGTCTTCTGTTGCAATGAGACCTCTGAAAGATCTATGGCAAGAAGACCTCTGAAAGGTCTTCTTTGGCAAGGATATCTCTGAATAGCCTTTTGTGGCAAGAAACCCTGTGAAAGTTTTTCTGTGGCAAGAAGACCTGTGAAAGGTCTTCTGTGTCAAGAAGACCTCTGAAAAGTCTTCTGTCAAGAAGACCTCTGAAAGGTCTTCTGTGGTAAGAAGGCCTCCGAAAGGTCTTCTGTGGCAAGGAGACCTCTGAAAGGTCTTTTATCGTAAGAAGTCCTCTGAAAGGTCTTCTTTGGCAAAGGTCTTCTGTTGCAATGAGACCTCTGAAAAATCTATGGCAAGAAGACCTCTGAAAGGTCTTCTTTGGCAAGGATATCTCTGAAAGGCATTTTGTGGCAAGAAGACCTCTGAAGGGCCTTCTGTGGCAAGAAAACCTGTGAAAGTTTTTCTGTGGCAAGAAGACCTGTGAAAGGTCTTCTGGGGCAAGAAGACCTGTGAAAGGTCTTCTGTGGCAAGAAGACCTGTGAAAGGTCTTCTGTGGCAAGAAGACCTGTGAAAGGTCTTCTGTAGTAAGAAGACCTGTGAAAGGTCTTCTGTGGCAAGAAGACCTATGAAAGGTCTTCTGTGGCAAGAAGACCTCTGAAAGGTCTTCTGTCAAGAAGACTTCTGAAGTTTTTTTTTGTGGCAAAGAGACCTCTGAAAGGTCTTATGTGGCAAGAAGATCTCTGAATGGTCTTCTATGGCAAGAAGACCTCTCAAAGTTCTTCTGTCAAGAATACCTATGAAAGGTCTTCTGTGGCAAGAAGACCTGTGAAAAGTTTCTGTCAAGAAGGCCTCTGAAAGGTATTTTGTGGCAAGATGACCCCTGATAGGTCTTCTGTGGCAAGAAAACTTCTGAAAAGTCTTCTGTCAAGAACACCTCTGAAAAGTCTTCTGTCAGGAACACCTCGGAAGGTCTTCTGTGTCAAGAAGACCCGCGAAAGGTCTTCTGTGGCAAGAACACTTGTCAAAGGTCTTCCGTGGCAAGAAGACCTTTGAAAAGTCTTCTGTGGTAAAAAGACCTGTGAAAAGTCTTCTGTCAAAAAGACCTCTGGAAGGTCTTTTGTGGCAAGGTACCTCTGAAAGGTCTTCTGTGGCAAGAAGACCTCTGAAAAATCTTCTGCCAGGAAGACCTCTGAATAGTCTTCTGTGAGGAAGACCTCTGAAAGGTCTTCTGTGGCAAGAAGACCTCTGAAAGGTCTTCTGTGGCAAGGATACCTCTGAAAGTTCGTCTGTGGCAAAGAGACCTCTGAAAAGTCTTCTGTGGCAAGAAAACCTCTGAAATGTATTTTGAGGCAAGAAGACCTCTGAAAGGTCTTCTGTGACAAGAAGACCTCTGAACATTCTATGTGTCAAGAAAACCTCTGAAAGGTCTTCAGTGACAAGAAAACCTCTGAAAAGTATTTTGAGGCAAGAAGACCCCTGAAAGGTCTTCTGTGGCAAGAAGACCTCTGAAAGATCTTCTGTGGCAAGGAGACCTTTGAAATTTCTTCTGTGGCAAGAAGACCAAGAAAGGTCTTCTGTGGCAAGAAGACCTCTGAAGGGTCTTCTGTCAAGAAGACCTCTGAAAGGTCTTCTGTGGCAAGAAGACCTCTGAAGGGTCTTCTGTCAAGAAGACCTATGAAAGGTCTTCTGTGGCAAGAAGACCTCTGAAGGGTCTTCTGTGGCAAGGATACCTCTGAAAGGTATTCTGTGGCAAGGATACATCTGAAAGTTCGTCTGTGGCAAGAAGACCTCTGAAAAGTCTTATGTCAAGAAGACATCTGGATGGTCTTCTGTGGCAAGAAGACCTCTGAAAGGTCTTCTGTGGAAAGAAGACCTGTGAAGGATCTTCTGTGGCAAGAAGACCTCTGAAAGGTCTTCTGTGGCAAGAAGACCTCTGAAAGCTCTTCTGTGGCAAGAAGACCTGTGAAAGTTCTTCTGTGGCAAGCAGACCTCTGAAAGGTCTTCTGTGGCAAGAATACATCTGAAAGGTCTTCTGTGGCAAGGGTACCTCTGAAAGGTCTTCTGTCAAGAACACCTCTGAAAGGTCTTCTGTCAAGAACACCTCTGAAAGGTCTTCTGTTGCAAGAAGACCTCTGAAAATTCTTATGTGTCAAGAAGACCTCTGAAAGGTCTTCTTTGACAAGGAGAGCTCTGAAAGGTCTTCTGTGGCAAGAAGGCCTCTGAAAGGTATTTTGTGGCATGAAGACCTGTGAAAGGTCTTCTGTAGCAAGAAGACCTCTGAAAAGTCTTCTGTCAAGAACACCTCTGAAAGATCTTCATTGGCAAGAAGACCTTTGAAAGGTCTTCAGTGACAAGAAGACCTCTGAAAGGTCTTCTGTGGCAAGAAGACCTCTGAAAGGTCTTCTGTGGCAAGGAGACCTTTGAAGGGTCTTCTGTGGCAAGAAGACCAAGAAAGGTCTTCTGTGGCAAGGAGACCTTTGAAAGGTCTTCTGTGGCAAGGAGACCTTTGAAAGGTCTTCTGTGGCAAGGAGACCTCTTAAACGTCTTCTGTGGCAAGAAGACCTCTGAAAGGTCTTCTGTGGCAAGAAGACCTCTGAAGGGTCTTTGTGGCAAGAAGACCTGTGAAAAGTTTCTGTCAAGAAGGCCTCTGAAAGGTATTTTGTGGCAAGATGACCCCTGATAGGTCTTCTGTGGCAAGAAGACCTCCGAAACGTATTGTTTTCAAGAAGACCTCTGAAAAGTCTTATATCAAGAACACCTCTCTGTGCCAAGAAGACCACTGAAAGGTCTTCTGTGGTAGGGATACCTCTGAAAGGTCGTCTGTGAGACCTCTAAAAGGTCTTCTGTGTTAAGAAGACCGCTGAAAGATCTATGGCAAGGATACCTCTGAAAAGACTTTTGTGGCAAGCAGACCTCTGAAAGGTCTTCTGTGGCAAGAAGACCTCTGAAAGGACTTCTGTGGCGATGAGACCTCTGAAAGGTCGTTTATGGAAAGAAGATCACTAAAAAGTCTTCCGTAGCAAGAATACCACTGAAAGGTCTTCCGTGGCAAGAAGACCACTAGAGGGTCTTCTGTGCAAAGAAGGTCTAAAAGGTCTTCTGTCTTTTATGCAAACAAGACCTCTGAAAGTTCTCATTTGGAAAAAAAGACCTCTAAAAGGTGTTCTATGCCAAGAAGACGTCTTGAAGGGTTCTATGCCAAGAAGACGTCTTGTCAAGAAGATCTATGAAAGCTACTCTATAGCAAAAAGATCTCTGCAAGGTATTCTATGGAAAGAAGACACTGAACGGTCTTCTTGGCCTCTGAAAGTTCTTCTATGGCAAGAAGAACTAGGAAAGGTATTTTGGCAAGAAAGGAAAGAAGATCTCTAAAAGGTCTTTTGTGGCAAAAAGACTTCGGGATGGTTATCTATAGCAGGCAAATGCTCAAAAAACCTCAAAAACATCTCTGAAAGGTCTTCTAAGGCAGGAAGGCATTCGAAGGGTCTTCTATGGAAAGAATGCCGCTTAAAGGTATCCTACGTCAAGAAGACCTCAGAAAGATCTTCTGTGATAGGAAGAACTCTGTAGGGCATTCTGTGCAAAGAATATCTCTAAAAGGTATTCTATGAAAAGAAGATCTCTGAAAGGAAAATCTCTGAGAGGTCTTCTATGACAGGCCCCTTAAGGGTCTTCAATGGAAAGAAGACCTTTGAAGGGTATTCTTAGACATAAAGAACTCTTAAGGGCCTTTTATGGAAACAAGTCCTATGAAGAGTTTTCTATAACAAAAAGTCCTCTCAAAGATCTTTTATGGAAGGGAGGACTCTGCTAGGTATTTCTTAGAAGAAATACCTTCTACAGTTAATCGAAAATTCTTCTGTAGCAGTAGAACACTTTAAAAGTTTTCTCTTAAAAGGCCTCTGTCGAAATCCAATTTTTTGCTTGTTTTGAGTGAAAAATTGTTTCAAAATCACTTTCCAATATTTTTTTTCTGAAAGTGTACAAATCTCTGAATACTGGCAGTGTAAAACAACGATATCGCATTATGATCGTCACACACGCTCATACATTTTGACATAAATGTTTAAGAGTTGTGTGATTTGAATGTTTGTGCTATTCGTTTGTTGTTGTTTTTGGCTTTTTAGTGATATATGAAATATTTTCTTCACTGCTGTTGTTGTTATTTTTCATTTTATTTCTTCTTTACATTTTACTACTGACACACGTGTAGGTGTAAAACAAGATAATCGTTCAGTTGTTTAGTCGGTCGATCGGTTGGACAGACTGGCAAATCTGTCAGCCAGTTTCGGTGTTCGATTTTCCCATTTTAGCTGGTTTTTTTGCTGTTGTTTCAGCTCAGCTTAAAACTGGGATGCCGCCTGTGGTGTGGCATTTAAGCCAGGCTATGTATTTTGTGTACATGTGTTTCTTCTCTGTGTTTGTTGTTTGCTTGCTTACCTGTAATCAAATCTTGTTGCCAAAACACTTTTACCTGTGTGATTGATATTTATGAGTTATTAGCTAGAATCAGTCAGTGGTGGTGTTGATTGGGATAAGATAATAAGCCTATGTTTTAAACAGAAATCTTAATTGTATTCTACAAAAAAAGATTCTAAGAAATTTAGTAGCTTTACTAATCGTGCGATTAGTAAATGTATGGACATTTTGTGGATATGCATCACGGATGGAAAACTAGATCACTTCAATACTTGAGCCAGATGTGTGGAATGCCTAGGCCAAAAGGTTTAACCTTGAGTTTTGCATATAAAATTTCATTACCATTAAACATTGTAAAATATGGATATAAGCACATTACCTTTTATGCCCTTCACCAATACATGTACATGTACGTTGAGATCATTTAACAAATTAATCTTTGGACCAAAAGGTAGTAACAATTAACTTATTGAAATGTGTGCATATCGGAACACATTTGAATCGATAAACGCTGGAGGTATAAGTGTCGAAGTTATGAATAAAAGAGTTCAAATGGTATCAGAACCTGTCCTTAGACTGAAATACTTGGCAGCATGAGGGAGGAACCGGAAGAACTAACTAGATCGAATTTTCCGTAGAAATATTTCGAATATTCATTGATATACATAGATATAAGGCCCTTTAAAGGTCTTCTTTAGATAAGTTTTTCATAGGCCTTCTTTGAGAGATTCTTTGTGTTTTTGGGCACGACATTTGTTCCATTATTTATGACAGACAGTTGATTATTTTCAAATCATAAATTCTTAGCACACATGCATTGAAAAGAAATCTACCTGGCTCCATTTACACAGAAAAAGAGTTTTCTACAAAATTGTCCATACTCACCGCCTTAAAAGATCCTAATCTTTTAACAGTTAGAGCAGGTCCGTCATTGAACATTTTCTTGCTTACTAATTGGTAACTAACTAATTATAATATAACTAATTATAATATATGAAATGCAAATAAAAATCTTTTAAAAGTCTTCATTGGAAAGGTGATATTCTATGGAAAGGTGCCATCTAAAATATCGTCTATAGTAAAATCAAATCTGAAAGGTCTTCTATAGCAAGATAACCTCTTGTATTGCTTCTACGAAAATATACTTTTTAATGGTATTTTATGAATAGAAGACCACCAGTAGAGGAGGTCCGTCTAAATTTATTCTAAGAAAAGTTCAAGGAAGGAATTCCTAAAGGCATACCATGGTCTTCTATGAAATAAAGACATCTAACCGTCTGAGGTGGGAAGACCCCTAAACTTTATCTTATGAAAAGGAGGAATTTTCTATGAAAAACAGAAAGAAAATCTCTGAAAGGTCTTCGATGGCAAGGTAGCCATTAAAGTCCCGTCTATAGCAAGTATACCCTTCTATGAAGGGTCTTCCTTGGCATGGAAAGCAGACCTCTGAAAGACCTTCTATGACAAGAAAACCATTTGAGGGACTTCTAAGGAAAGAAGACCTTTGAAGGGTATTCTATTGAAAGAAGTATTCTGAAAGGTCTTCTTCGGCAAGTAGACCTTTTAAGGGTCTTCTATGGAAAGACGACATTTGAATGGTCTTCTATGGAAGTAAGACCTCTTAAAAGGTTTCTATAAAATGAAAACCTCTGAATGGTCTTATGTAGAATGAAATTCTATGAGAGTCCTCTTTGGCAAGAAGACCTCTTAAGGGCCTTCTTTGCAATGAAGACCTGTAAGGGTTTCTTTGGAAATACCTCTGAAGGCTTTCTATGGAAAGGTCTAAAAGGTCTTCTATGGAAAAAGAAACTCGGAAAGGTCTTCTGATGCAAGAAGACAACTGAAAGGTCTGCTATGGAAAGAAGGCCTCTGGTAGGTATTTGTTGGTAAGAGTCCCCTAACGGGTCTTCTGGGGAATAAAGGCCTCTGATAGGTTTTCTGTGGATAGAATACTTTCGAAAGTCTTATAAGAAAAGAGAATATCTGAAATGTCTTCTATGGATAGAAAACCTTTTGTAAGGTCTTCTGTGGAAAGAATGCCTCTGAAAGGTCTTCTAGGGAAAGAAACTCTCTTAAAGGTCTTCCTTTTGTAGGGTCTTCTGTGGAAAGAATATCTCTGAAAGGTCTTCTAGGAAAAGAAAATCTCTTAAAGGTCTTCCTTGAAAAGAAGACTTCTTAAAGTTCTCTTGAGGCAAGAAGAGAACTCTAAAAGGTCAGCTATGGAAAGAAGACATTTTCAAAAGTCTCCTTTGGTAAGAAGACCTCTCAAAGGAATAAAGGCCTCTGATAGGTTTTCTGTGGATAGAATACTTTCGAAAGTCTTATAAGAAAAGAGAATACCTGAAACGTCTTCTACGGATAGAAAACCTTTTGTAAGGTCTTTTGTGGAAAGAATGCCTCTGAAAGGTCTTCTAGGGAAAGAAAATCTCTTAAAGGTCTTCCTTTTGTAGGGTCTTCTGTGGAAAGAATATCTCTGAAAGGTGTTCTGGGGAAAGAAAATCTCTTAAGGGTCTTTCTTGAAAAGAAGACTTCTTAAAGTTCTCTTGAGGCAAAAAGAACTCTAAAAGGTCAGCTATGGAATGAAGACATTTTCAAAAGTCTCCGTTGTAAGAAGACCCCTCAAAGGTCTTCAATGGAAAAAAAGACCTTTGAATGTTCGAAATAAGGTCATTAAATGGACTTCTATGACAAGAAGTCCATTCAAGGGTCTTCTATGGAAAGCAAAACTTTGATAGATCTAGGATAGGAAAGTAGACCTGTGAAAGGTTAGGCCATGTTTATGTATATTATAGTCTTTGCAGGGTTAACCTTCTTTATGAGTATTTATTTGAAATATAAGCAATGGAATTGACATTTGAAACCCATTGGGTTTATTAAATCCGTTTATATATAAACGTACTATTATTGTGGCAGGAAAACCTCTAAAAGGTATTTTATGGAAACAATACCTATTACAGGTCTTCTTCGGAAAGAAGAATATCTTAAATGACTTCCTTGGAAAGACAATTCCTGAAAGGTATTTGGAGGCAAGAAGACCTCTAAAAAGTTTGATATGGAAAGAAGACCTCTAAAGGTCTTCGTTGGTAAGAAGACGTCTGACGGGTCTTCTATAGAAAAAGGGTCTCTGATAGGTTTTCTGTGGAAAGAATACTTTCGAAAGTCTTCTATGGAAAGAGGACATGTGAAACGTCTGCTATGAATAGAAGATTTCTGAAAGATCTTCTGCGGAAAGAATATCTTTGAGAGGTCTTCTGTGGAAAGAAGACCGTTGAAAGAGCTTCTATGTCACGAAGGCCATTCTATGGCTAAACTACCATTGTAGGGTCTTCTATGGAAAGAACACTTCTTACGGGTAGGGTCTTCTATGGAAACAATTCTTTGAATGGACATCTATTGAATGGACATCTCTGAAAGGTATTCTGTGGCAGGAAGACCTGTAAAAGTTTTTTTATGGAAAGATGATAAAACGTCTTTCGTGGAAAAACCTATACAAGATCTTTCTTGTAAAGACTTCTAGGGAGAGAAAATCTTCATTGCAAAGAAGACTTCTTTAGTGTCTGCTGAGGCAAGAAGACTTCTAGGGAGAGAAAATCTTCATCGCAAAGAAGACTTCTACACGCAGAGAAAAAATATTTTTTGCTTTTGTTGGAACAAAAATATCTGTTTTGGTTCCAAAAATGTATTTGTTTTGTTCAAACATTGTAATCCAAATCCAAATATACCATCTTTTGTTCCAAACATAGAAAACAAAAACAACTTTCGAATTTCCGCAATATTGTAAAAATCGTTAACAATACCGATTGTAAGAACTATCATAATCTAATTTTGTTTACAAAAAGTATTGTCAACCCAGAAAACCAGCCCAGAAATTTTTGATTTGAGTGTATATACTTCTCATATACACTTTTCACATAACTTGGATATACATAAATGTCGCGTATAATATTGCAATCATTGATGAACACAATACATGGTTTGCTGCATTGGCTGACAACAAAAACAAAAAGCCACAAGCACCACCCACCACAACATAAGGAATAATTAAACACCATAACAAACTCCGGTATAACACCAAACCTCAAAGCACAATGAAGTTAGAAGAATGAAACAAAACAGAAACAAATAAAAACAAGAGTCTCATTGTTGGTATACATACACACAAAAACAAAGATAAAGACATCATGTCATACAAACAAAACTCACCATAATTGTTTTTTTTTCAACACGGCATCGAATAGCGAGAGAAGAGAACAAATTTTCGAAGAAAAGAACTATTGTCCTGTTGACAAAAACTGTTTTTGGATTTAACAAAACCCAATTGTTGGAATCACAATACTACATTTGGAATTTAACAATATCTTTACAATACATATTTTGCTCTTGGAATATTGTTGGATCAAACATATTTTTTTCTCTGCGTGTATGGGAAAAAAGAGGACCGCAAAAATGTCCTCTATTGAAAGAAGACCTCTAAAAGGTTTTCTGTGAATAGAATACATTTGAAAGGCACGAATACCTTCGTAGGGGTTTTTTTTGGCAAAAAGGCCAATATAGGGACTTCAATGGCAAGAAGACTTTGAAGGGACTTCTAGTGAAAGAAAACCTCTGAAAAGTTTTCTGTGACAGAAGGACCTCTAAAAAGGGTTTTTTATGGAAAGAAGAATTTTAAAGGCCTTCCTTGGAAAGAAGACCTCTGAAAGGCCTTCTGAGGCAAGAAGAAATCTGAAAGGTCTGCTGTGAAAAGAAGACCTCTGAAAGGTCTGCTGTGGAAAAAAGACCTTTGAAAGGTCTGCTGTGGAAAGAAGACCTCTGAGAAGTCTTCCGTGGAAAGAAGATCTCTGAAAGGTTTTCCTTGGAAAGTAGTCCTCTGAAAGGTTTTCTAGGGAGAGAAAATCTATTAAACGTCTTCCTTGGAAAAAAGACTTCTAAAAGATCTTGTGAGGCAAGAAGACCTCTGAATGGTCTCCTATAAAAAGAAGACCTCTTAAAGTTTTCCTTCCTAAAAAGACCTCTGGAAGTTCTTTGAAATGGACTTCTATGGAAAGAAGACCTTTATAAGGTCTTCTTCGGCAAGAAGACCTCTTTAGGGTCTTCTATGGAAAGAAGACCGCTGAAGAGACTTCTATTGAAAGAAAAACCTCTGAACGTTTTTCTGTGGCAGGAAGTCTTCCGTGGAAAGAATACCTCTGAAAGGTCTTCCTGGGAAAAAAGTCCTCTGAAAGGTCTTCCTTGGAAAGTAGTCCTCTAAAGGGTTTTCTAGGGAGAGAAAAATCTCTTAAACGTCTTCCTTGGAAAAAATACTTCTGAAAGGTCTTCTGAGGCAAGAAGACCTCTGAAAGGCCTTCTATGAAAAAAAGACCTCTTAAAGGTTTCCTTGCTAAGAAGATCTCTGAAAGGTCTTTGAAAGTGACTTATATGGAAAGAAGGTCTTCTATGGAAAGATCGTTTAAGAGACTTCTATTGGAAGAAAAACCTCTGAACGGTTTTGTGAACGGTTTTGCTGAAAGGTCTTCCGTTTAAAGAAGTCCTCTGAAAGGTCTTCCATGGAAACTAGTGCTCTGAAAGGTTTTTTAGGGAGATAAAATCTCCTAAACGTCTTCCTTGGAAAAAATGCTTCTAAAAGGCCTTCTATGAAAAGAAGACCTCTTAAACGTTTCCTTGCAAAGAAGATCTGTGAAAGGTCTTTGAAAGGGACTTCTATGGAAGGAAGACCTTTGTAAGGTCTTCTATGTAAAGAAGACTTTTGCTAGGTCTTCTCCGGCAAGAAGACCTCTTAAGGGTCTTCTATGGAAAGTACATCGTTGAAGATACTTCAATTGACAGAAAAACCTCTGAACGGTTTTCTGAGGCAGGAAGAGTGCTGAAAGGTCTTCCGTGGAAAGAAGACCTCTGATTGGTCTTCCGTGGAAAA